>NC_133386.1:199296951-199599981 GCF_047511655.1 Castor canadensis
TCACATTGATTTCCTGTGCGTGGGTGTTACCTTCTAGGTTAATTCTTTTTGATCTAACCTTTTCTCTAGTACCTGTTCCCCTTTTCCTATTGGCCTCAGTTGCTTTAAGGTATCTGCTTTAGTTTCTCTGCGTTAAGGGCAACAAATGCTAGCTAGTTTTTTAGGTGTCTTACCTATCCTCACCCCTCCCTTGTGTGCTCTTGCTTTTATCATGTGCTCATAGTCCAATCCCCTTGTTGTGTTTGCCCTTGATCTAATGTCAACATATGAGGGAGAACATACGATTTTTGGTTTTTTGAGCCAGGCTAACCTCACTCAGAATGATGTTCTCCAGAGAATTTAGTTTTTTAAGTTCCCTATATATTCTGGTTGTCAGTCCTTTGTCTGATGTATAGTTGGCAAATATTTTCTCCAACTCTGTGGGTGTTCTCTTCAGTTTAGAGACCATTTCTTTTGATGAACAGAAGCTTTTTGGCTTTATGAGGTCCCATTTATCTATGCTATCTCTTAGTTGCTGTGCTGCTAGGGTTTCGTTGAGAAAGTTCTTACCTATACCTACTAACTCCAGAGTATTTCCTACTCTTTCCTGTATCAACTTTAGAGTTTGTGGTCTGATATTAAGATCCTTGATCCATATTCAGTTAATATTGGTATACGGTGATATACATGGATCTAGTTTCAGTTTTTTGCAGACTGCTAACCAGTTTTCCCAGCAGTTTTTGTCAAAGACAAGTTGGTTATAGTTGTGTGGCTTCATATCTGGGTCCTCTATTCTGTTCCTCTATCCTGTTTTTGTGCCAGTACCATGCTGTTTTTATTGTTATTGCTTTGTAATATAGTTTGAAGTCAGGTATTGTGATACCTCCAGCATTGTTCTTTTGACTGAGTATTGCCTTGGCTATTCGTGGCCTCTTCTGTTTCCATATAAATTTAACGGTAGATTTTTCAATCTCTTTAATGAATGTCATTGGAATTTTGATGGGAATTGCATTAAACATGTAGATTACTTTTGGGAGCAACGCACCCAATTTCATCAAACATACCCTGAAAGACCTAAAAGCATATATTAACGCCAACACAGTGGTTGTGGGAGACTTTAACACCCCATTATCATCAATAGATAGGTCATCCAAACAAAAAATCTATAAAGATATCCAAGATCTAAAATATACAATAGAGCAAATGAACCTAGTTGATGTCTACAGAACATTTCATCCAACCTCTACACAATATACATTCTTCTCAGCAGCCCATGGAACCTTCTCCAAAATAGATCATATCCTAGGGCACAAAGCAAGCCTCAGCAAACATAAGAAAATAGAAATTATACCGTGCATACTATCTGATCACAATGCAGTAAACTAGAACTCAATAACAAAAGCAAAGACAAAAAACATGCAAACAGCTGGAAACTAAATAACTCACTACTTAATGAACAATGGATCATTGATGAAATAAAAGAGGAAATTAAAAAGTTCCTGGAAGTCAATGAAAATGAAAACACAACCTACCGGAACCTATGGGACACAGCAAAGGCAGTCCTGAGAGGAAAGTTTATAGCCATGAGTGCATATATTAAAAAGACTGAAAGATCCCAAATCAATGACCTAATGATACATCTCAAACTCCTAGAAAAACAAGAACAAGCAAATCCCAAAACAAATAGAAGGAGAGAAATAATAAAAATAAGAGATGAAATCAATGAAATAGAAACCAAAAAAACCATACAAAGAATTAATGAAACAAAAAGTTGGTTCTTTGAAAAAATAAACAAGATCGACAGACCCCTGGCAAACCTGACTAAAATGAGGAGAGAAAAAACCCAAATTAGTAGAATCAGGAATGCAAAAGCGTAGATAACAACAAACACCATGGAAGTCCAGGAAATCATCAGAGACTACTTTGAGAACCTGTATTCAAACAAATTTGAAAATCTTAAAGAAATGGACAGATTTCTAGATACATATGATCATCCAAAACTGAACCAAGAGGAAATTAATCACCTGAATAGACCTATAACACAAAATGAAATTGAAGCAGCAATCAAGAGTCTCCCCAAAAAGAAAAGTCCAGGACCTGATGGATTATCTGCTGAATTCTATCAGACCTTTAAAGAAGAACTGAAACCAACCCTCCTTAAACTGTTCCACGAAATAGAAAGGGAAGGAAACTGCCAAACACCTTTTATAAAGCCAGTATTACACTTATCCCAAAACCAGGCAAAGACACCTCCAAAAAGGAGAACTATAGGCCAATCTCCTTAATGAACATTGATGCAAAAATCCTCAACAAAATAATGGCAAACCGAATTCAGCAACACATCAAAAAGATTATTCACCACGACCAGGTAGGCTTCATCCCAGGGATGCAGGGGTGGTTCAACATACGAAAATCAATAAACGTAATAAACCACATTAACAGAAGCAAAGACAAAAACCACTTGATCATCTCAATAGATGCAGAAAAAGCCTTTGATAAGATCCAACACCATTTCATGATAAAAGCTCTAAGAAAACTAGGAATAGAAGGAAAGTACCTCAACATTATAAAAGCTATATATGACAAACCTACAGCCAGCATTATACTTAACAGAGAAAAACTGAAACCATTCCCTCTAAAATCAAGAACCAGACAAGGATGCCCACTATCTCCACTCCTGTTCAACATAGTACTGGAATTCCTAGTCAGAGCAATTAGGCAAGAAGAAGGAATAAAAGGAATACCAACAGGTAATGAAACTGTCAAAATATCCCTATTTGCAGATGACATGATCCTATACCTTAAAAGACTCAAAAATGTGGTATCTATACACAATGGAATTTTATGCAGCCATGAAGAAGAACGAAATGTTATCATTCGCTGGTAAATGGATGGAATTGGAGAACATCATTCTGAGTGAGGTTAGCCTAGCCCAAAAGACCAAAAATCGTATGTTCTCCCTCATATGTGGACTTTAGATCAAGGGTAAACACAACAAGGGGATTGGACTATGAGCACATGATAAAAGCAAGAGCACACAAGGGAGGGGTGAGGATAGGTAAGACACCTAAAAAAATTAGCTAGCATTTGTTGCCCTCCACGCAGAGAAACTAAAGCAGATACCTTAAAAGCAACTGAGGCCAATAGGAAAAGGGGAACAGGTACTCGAGAAAAGGTTAGATCAAGAAGAATTAACCTAGAAGGTAACACCCACGCACAGGAAATCAATGTGAGTCAATGCCCTGTATAGCTATCCTTATCTCAACCAGCAAAAACCCTTGTTCCTTCCTATTATTGCTTATACTCTCTCTACAAAAAAATTAGAAATAAGGGCAAAATAGTTTCTGCTGGGTATTGAGGGGGGGTGAGAGTGAGGGGGCGGAGTGGGTGGTAAGGGAGGGAGTGGGGGCAGGGGGGAGAAATGAACCAAGGCTTGTATGCACATATGAATAATAAAAGAGAAAGGAAAAAAAAAGACTCGAAAAACTCAACTCAGAAGCTTCTAGACATCATCAATAGCTACAGCAAGGTAGCAGGATATAAAATCAACATAGAAAAATCATTCGAATTTCTATACACTAACAATGAGCAAACTGAAAAAGAATGTATGAAAACAATTCCATTTACAATAGCCTCAAAAAAAATCAAATACCTAGGTGTAAACCTAACAAAAGATATGAATGACCTCCACAGGAAAACTATAAACTTCTGAAGAAAGGGATTGAGGAAGACTATATATAGAAAGTGGAGAGATCTCCCATGCTCATGGATTGGTAGAATCAACATAGTAAAAATGTCTACACTCCCAAAAGCAATCTACATGTTTAATGCAATTCCCATCAAAATTCCAATGACATTCATTAAAGAGATTGAAAAATCTACTGTGAAATTTATATGGAAACACAAGAGGGACAAGTGGGACAAATTACAAAAAGTGGGATGTTACAACAAATACCAATGGAATTCAGAGGATCATCTATACATATTTTTAAATTTTATATCCCAATAAATCCAAAAATCTAGAAGAAATAGATAAGCAATATGACTTATGCAAATTGAACCAATAGATACAAACAACTTGAACAGATCTATAATGAGCATTGAAATTGAAGCAATAGTAATCTCCCAACAAAGAAGAACTAAGAACTGGGTGGATTCAGTGCTGAATTGTACCAAAACTTTAAAGAACAAATGCCAATGCTCCTCAAACTCAAATAAAACAGAAAGGGAAGGAACACTACCAAACTCATTCTATGAAACCAGTATTACCCTCATACCAAAACTGGATAAGGACACAATATTAAAAAGAAAATTATAGACTAATTTCCTTGTTGTTGAACACAGATGCAAAAGTTCTCAATAAAATGCCTGCAAAGTGAATTGAACAACACATTAAAAAATCATACACATGATCAAGTTGGTTTAATTCCAGAGACACAAGGATGGTTCTACATATGCAAACCAGTAAGCATAACACAGCACATAAACAGAATCAAAGACAAAAATTACATGATCATCTCAAGAGATGCAGAAAAGGCCTTTAACAAAAGGCCCATAATAAAAGCACTAAATAAACTAGGAATAGAAGGAAACTACTTCAACAAAATAAAGGGTATATATGACAAACCTATAGCCAAAATCATAATAAATGGGGAAAAACTGATACTATTTCCTCTAAAGTTAGAAATGAGATAAGAGAATCCACTATCTCCACTCTTATTCAATATAGTGCTTGAATTCTTAGCCAGAGCAAGAGAAAGAAAGAAAAGGAATACAAATATGACCCTAGCTGAAGGAATAGCTCAAGTCCTATAGTGCCTGCCTAGCAAATGTGAGGCTATGAATTCAAACCCCAGTAGTGCCAAATATGGCCCTACACTTAAAAGATCCAAAGTAGTCCAGAGAAAACTCGAAGATCTAATAAACAATTTTGGCAAAGTAGCTGAATACAGAATGAACACACAAACAATCCGTAGCTTTTCTGTATACCAATAATGAACAGGCAGAGAAAGAAATCAGGCAAAGAATTCCATTCACAATAGCCTAAAAAAATTAAATGCCTAGGTATAAATTTAACTAAGGCCTCTACGATGGAAACTATGAAATGCTGAAAAAAGAAATCGAAGGCAGTCATTGGAAATTGGAAGGACCTCTCATATTCATGGATTGGCAAAATATTGTGAAAATGACTACACTGCCAAAAGTAATCTAAACATTTAATGCTATGCCCATCAAAATCCCAATGACAGAAATACAAAAAATCAGCCCAAAAACTCATAGGGAAACACAAAAGACCCAGAATAGCCAAAGCAATGTTGAGCAAGAAAAGCAATGCTGGAGATGAAAGTGAAGGAATATGGTTAATGAGCTTCATACACATATACAAAATAGAACAATGAAACATCCTACAATTGCTTTAAGTGGGGCAGGGAGGGAGTTGGGGGGGTGCAGAGTTGATGGTGGCAATCTAACCAATGTACAATGTAAGCCTATATCCTGATTAAAATGAAAAAAAGAACAATGCTGAAGGTATCATAATATCTGACTTCAAATCATACTATAGAGCCAGAGTAAGAAAAATAGTATAGCAGTGGCACAAAAACAGACACATAGACCAATGAAATAAAATATAAAACACAGAAATAAATCCACACAGCTAGAGCCATTTGATTCTTGACAAAAGCACCAAAAGCAGACATTGGAGAAAAGAAGGACTCTCCAAAAAATGTTGCTGGGAAAACTGGATATCCACATGTACAAGACTAAAACTAGATCCTATCTCTCACCTTATTGCAAAAATCAATTCAAAATAGATCAAAGACCTCAAAGTAAGACCTGAAACATTGAACTTAGTAAGGGAAAACACTTCAAGGTGTAGGCATAGGTAAGGACTTTCTGAGCAGGCCTCCACTAGCTCAGGAAATAAGAGCAACATCTGACAAATGGAATTACATCAAATTAAAAAGCTACTGCACATCAAAGAGACAGCCAACAGAATGGGAGAAAATCTTTGCCTGCTATCAATCTGACAGAGGACTCATATCCAGAATATAGAGAGAGCTCAAAAAATTAAACACCAAAAAAACAAAGAATCCAAATAATAAATGGGCAAATGAATTGAACAGCTTTCAAAAGAAGTATAAATGACTAATAAACACTTAAAGAAAGATTCCACAGGACCAGTGGAGTGGCTCAAACAGTAAGAGCGCCTGCCTAACAAGCATGAGGCCTTGAGTTCAAATCGCAGTACCACCAAAAAAAAAAGAAAGAAGGATTCAAACAAGAAAGGAAGGAAAGAAGGAAAAAAGAAACAGAAAAAATAAATAAAAAACACAAAAAAAAAGTAAAAAACAAGAGTTTAATGTCCTATCCATATAGGAATTAAAATCAAAACAACATTGAGATTCTGTCTTACCCCAATCAGAATGGCTATCATCAAAAGAACAAACAACAAATGCTAGCAAGACTGTATAGCTATCCTTATCTCAACCAGCAAAACCCCTTGTTCCTTCCTATTATTGCTTATACTCTCTCTACAACAAAATTAGAGATAAGGGCAAAATAGTTTCTGCTGGGTATTGAGGGGGGGGAGCGGGAGGGGGTGGAGTGGGTGGTAAGGGAGGGGGTGGGGGCAGGGGGGAGAAATGAACCAAGCCTTGTATGCACATATGAATAATAAAAGAAAAATGAAAAAAAAATAAATAAATAAAATACTCAAGATGAAAAAAAAAATGCTAGCAAGAATGTGGAGAAAAGGGAACCTTTATACACTGTTGTTAGGAATGTAAGTTAGTGCAGTCATTGTGAAAATCAGTATGGTGGTGCCTCAAAAAACTAAACATAATAAAAATACAGAAAAAAATCCAAAAAAATAAATAAACATAGAACTAACATACTGCCATACCACTCTTAGATCTATACCCAAACAAAAGTAAAATAGCATACAATAGATTCCTGCACACCTATCTTTATTGCAATAGTCAACCAAGAATCAGCCCAGGTGCCCATCAACCAATGAATGGATAAAGAAAATGTAGTATATATTCACAATGGAGTTTTAATCAGAATGAAATTATGTTTGTAGGAAAATGGGTAGAACTAGAGATAAATAAGCCAGACTCAGAAATATAAAAATGCCACATTTGCTGTCACATGTGGAATCTATATTTTTTTAAAAGACATGAATGTAAATAGAGGACTATTTGTGGGGGAGGCAATAGGACATGGAAGGGGGATGAAAGAGAGTGAATGAAGAACATGATAGAAGTATGCTATATGTGTATGAAAAGGTCATAATGAAACTCACATAAAAAATTTAAGAAGGTTTTAAAAGGATGGGTTGGGGATGATGGATAAGAAAGTGTAATAGGGGATGCATATGATCAAAGTACATTATATGAATGTATGGAAATAGCACAGTGAAATTTCTTACTTCTATAATTAATATATACCATAAGTATATCTTTAAAAACTTTACTTAATACCTCACTTTCCATAGGAGCCTACTTCCATCCTAACTGAGAAATTGGACTTTAATTTTGGAATTTGCTCACTATGTAGTTGATGTAACTTGTCCATGGAATGTATTCCTTGCAAGGATTGTTCACATTAATTTCCCTATCTGTAAGCATTGTAGACCTCAAAACATTCTCTTTGTATGGCAAAAAACAATGTGATTCATGAAATCATACTTTTTTTTTTTTTTGGCAGTGCTAGGGTTTAAACTCAGGGCTTTGCACTTGCCAGGCAGATGATCTACCACTTGAGCTATTCCTCCAGCCCTGTTTCATGAAATCATACTTTGACCATCTCATTTCCACCACACGCAACAATGAAAGTAAGATAAATACTCTTTCTCTTACTGAGACAGAGAGAGAGATTTGACATATCACTGCTGCTATCCATTGGTATCCTCAGCACCCCTAAATCTTGACCCAACCAAGACACTTTGAATAATTACTGTGTACTAGGCTCTGTGCCAAGCACAGAGAATAAAGCAACAAATACAACCCCCCCAGGGAACTGTTACTACCTCTATAACCCCCCACTGGCACCGTTGTGACCCTTGCCAGGAGCACGAGTTCCCAGTGCCTCTATTGAAATCCTGTTTTCACCTTCTGACACTACAACAAATCATGCTCACTTACCAGCTCATAAATATCCAAATTACCCCAAAACTATTACCTCAGACTTCTGAGAATTTGCTTTTTGGGGTTTCTCAACTCTTTCTTCTTTATTCAACAAACATTCATTAAAACTTTCTGAGAGTCAGGCACTGTGCTAAACCTCTGGCACCAACAGAACTGTCCACAGATGCTCACAGCTTAGCATGTAAGACAGACAAGCCCTAAAGCAGCTACAACCTTCCTAGGGGAATTTCCTTAGAAAAGATGTAGGCAGTGCTATGGCCCAAAGGAAGCCTAGGTAGCAGCCACCCTTGGGAATAACTGCCTTCTTGAGAACGTCCATCAGCACCGCAAAATTACTTCTGGGAATAATTTAATCATCCCTGGCCTGCTTCATTTCCCCCTAGCTTACCCACACAGATAGGCTGAATTAAATACTCCAACACTCAGCACTTAAGAAACAAAGAAAGCTCATTCATCATTCATCAGGCACTTGTATGAAAAGAGAAAAGCTAAAAACAGCACAAATTTCCCAACCTCCTATTGGTCTACTCTGGATCCCATGAAGAAAACTGTGCCAGCCTCAGAATGAATGTGTTTACAAAGAATGGCTGAATAAGAAATGCTGGGGGTGGGTCCTCACAAGCTGTATTTTGATTCCAGGTGATTTGATGCTAGCTAAAGTCTGTGACTTTAGGTTAGGTCACAGCTCCATTACCCAGATCTCTCCCTTCTCATCAAGGGCAGAGACTAAGGTCAGAAGTAGGAATCGGAGACGTCATCCTCCAGCATAGATCTAGTGTTGACTGTGTTAAATCAAAATTTTGAGACCAAGAGATCTTTAAAATAAAAGGATTTATTAGGCTTTTACAGCTGCTTGCCAAAAATAAAAGGACTGGTCCTAGATAAATTTCCTAAGCCACCAGCAGCAAACCAGAGGGCAGAATGAAAAACATCCATCATATCTAAGAAGCCAGTGTATTTGTAATGAGAATTTTATGAAAGCATAAATCTATTAACAAAAATTGACTAGGAAAGAATTTAAGGTAAAAAGGGAGGTTTTATTTCAACAAGTACTTTGCAAACCCTGGAGATGCTAGGAAACAAAAGTGCACTCAGAAGGAAAGAAGAGAGGACCTGGCTCACACAGAGAAAATTCTCACCCAAGTTGCCACTCTGGTCTGCTATACAAAAGAGAGATGTAAGCCTTGGGAAGAATTCAGCCCTGACTGGTTGGTATTTAAATTTGACTGCAGGTCACAGCTCATTGGTCAGATCCCAGTAGTGAAATGGGACATTCCTCAGGCTGCTTATCTTGGCAGTTAGAATAGGAAAACTATCAGGCAAGAGCTACGAAGTTCAGTTTGTGATTCTTCCAAGAACACAGAGTACATGTTCAGCAAATGGCTACCAAGCACCATTTTGAATTTAGGCCCTCAATCCATAATCATAGGCAGGGGCACATAAACCATGGCACCAACTATGGCATTACATTTGTTTGGCAACAGTAATTGGCTCAAGAGGTGGCTATGTGTCTTGGCCTTAGCTGGTTTCAGTACCAAGATTGGGAAATGGTTTTGATCACCAGAAACTGGTAATTGGGACTGCAAAGAACCTGAATAGATGAATTCCAGAGTAACCCTTATCTTCAAGTAGCTTCTGCATCCCTTCACACTTCTCTTAGCAACATTCCTAGAATTTAGTAGGCTAGGTCAGGTATCCATTTGTCCTGTCATTTAATTATTTCTTCAGGCTACACTCTATTGGGAAGATCTGTACATGTAAGTTGAGTAAAAATTTTATGTTTTTCTATTATTAACCAATACTTCTATTAATTAGGTTCCTATATCCAGTCAAAGAACCCACATAAGTACTTAGGGCTCTTTCTCTCACTCGTTCTTTCTCCACCCACCATGGGCAGTTTAAAACAACAGAAACTTATTCTCTCACAGTTCTAGAGGCTACAAGTCCAAATCAAGGTGTCATTAGGGGTCTTTCTCTCACTCTCTCTCTTTCTCTCTCTCTCCCTCTCTCTCTCTCTCTGAAGGCCCTAGGGGAGGATCCTTCCTTGTTTCTGCTTAGCTTCTGGTGATTGCTGGCAGTCCTTGGCCTTCTTGACTTGTAAATGCCTCACTCCAACCTCTGCTTCCATTATCACTGGTATCCCACTCTGTGTCTGTTCCAATTTCTCTCTTCTTACAATCCAGTTATTAGACAATCTGGTATAGTCCAAGGCCCCTAAGTAAACAATGACATCTTTTCAACCATGACATCCCAAGAGTTTAGCTATCACCCCCCCAGGAGCCAAGGACAAAGACCACATCTTTCTTTGAGTAAAGTTAATTCTTTACCACACAGATTCACTCTCCAAATGGTCTTTCCACATAGTGGGAAAAATGACCATTAACAAACCCCAAATCAACAACAACTATAATAGACAAAACTTCTGCCTTCTAATGTCCAAACTTCATGTCTAAAGTAGTTATATAATTGGCCCTGCTTGACTAACATAGCCACCTCTTGACAATTACTGTTGCCAAATAAATGGAATACCATGGTTGGCCAGGCATGGTTTATGTGCCCATGCCTACAGGTATGGACTGAAGATCTGTAACCATTAAAAAGGAGATGAAAATACTTTCTTGGTACACAAAAATAATACTATAATAATGCTGCAACATTTAATTTAATTTAATTTAATGTTACAATTTAAGATTGTAACATGTACAATCTTAAATTAAGAAAATCCCACTGGTGATGGAGTTCAAAGTAAGCAGTCCATAGATGAACACTAAGGTTTAGGTGACTAGGTGGATGAAGTGCCTGCCATTCATTAAGAAATTAAGTCAGGAAGAAAAAGGTCAGGTGAGGGGCAGGTGAAGGGGACATAATGAGGACAATTTAAGACACACTGAGTAATAATGGACCAACTCCATAGACAGGCCAAGTGCCGATATCTAGATTTAGAGGCCTACAGTCAGGAAAGAGAGAAAAGCTAGAAACATAAAGTTGGGACTTTTGTCACACAGGGGATAAGTGATGTCATGGGTGGAGATGAAACTGCTCAGAAAGAAAATGTGGAAAGAATAAAGAAGAAAAAAGACGAACAATAAAGAGGGCAAAAGACAGACTCCAAGGAATATCCTCATTATGCCTGAAGAAAACTGAAGCAGCAGCCCAGCAAGGAGGAGGAAAACTGGGAAAGCACAGAAAAATTCAAAAATTCAGAAAAAAATTCAAAACTAAAGGAATGGAAAAAGTATTAAGAGAAAAGTCAGCAGCGTTAAGTCCTACAGAGATGTTAAGTAAGATAAGGCCTGAAAAATCTCCCTATATTTGGCAATATGAAGGATATCAGTGTCCTTAGCAAGAACAGTTTCAATGGAGGATGAAAACAAAAAAACAAATAGCTATAAATTGATGATAATAATAAACCCTATTTCAAAAGGTTGTGGTGGAATAGGAGGAGTTGAAAGGGGAGGGCGAAGGGGGTGAAAATGATTGGAGTTCTTCACATCCATGTATGAAAACAGGTAAATGAATCTGTTAAAACTGTTCTTAAAGAGGGAGGGAAGAGAAGAAAGAGTAACAGAGGGAGTGAATTTGTTCAAAATACATTTTATATATATGGAAATACTGTAATGAAACCCCTTTGTACAATTAATGCACACTAACAGAAAAGGGGAAAGGTAATTGCGGGGACTAAAAGAGAAAATGTAGGTAAAGCCCATAGCGTTAACCTGGTACATACTAAATGCTTAATAAAGGATTGCTGTTGTTATGCTGTTACTGCATCTTTTATTCCTCACTTCTACTCCTTCAGGGGAAAAAAGGAACTGGCGCCCTCTCTTCCATCATTAGTAATTCTTCATGGAGAAGTCTGAGAACCACTGTAGAAGAAAGACATGCAAAAAACAGCACAGCACTTTTCAGCTGTGTTGAAAGTAGTTGGCTGCTATCACAGATTAAGAATAAAAGCATTTTGGACCAGGTGCAGTTGCTCACATATGTAATCTCAGTTTTCAGGAGGCAAAATCAAAGTCAGGGACCACCCAGGTAAAAAGCGGGAGACCCTATCCAAAAATAACTAAAGGGAAAAAAAAAGCTGATGGTGTGGCTCCAGTGATAGAGTACAGTACTGCTAAATAGATACAGGGTGATAGATACATAGAGAGAATAAAAATTAAAACTCTTTCAAATTAGAGCAGACTCACATTCATTCCTATAGCAGAGCCACTCTCAAGCACTCACTTTCTGACTTTGCATTCCTCAGAGGAAGAGAAAGAGGTGAGGCTGTCAGTAGCCAAAAGGAACAGCACATCATTGGGATACTCCGTGGGGGTAGGAGAGGGAAAAAACTTGACCTCATGTTCTGGTTTCCAGAGTGGAGGAAGTCCAGGCTCTCCACCAGGGTCCCCTTTGCAGAAGTTCTTTCCTCAAGCACAAAGTTGTATTTATAGACTAAATAAAAACAATAAATAAAGACCACCCCCAATGAGAACTCACTCTTGTAAAGGAATCAATCAGTCACTTACTTCAGCAGGAGAGTGGTTTGTAGTAGGGAAAAGGGAAGGCTCAGGTATGACCTGACTGAAGGCTGTCGGATAGAGAAGCCAGAGGTAGGCTAACTAGGAGGGGTCATCCTACCTGATGGTTAGGTTACAGATCTGGCTTTCTCTGATTGGTCCTAAGATGGAAGCAAGAACAAAAATTAGGGGAACTGGCACTTGTTGACCAAGTTCTAACCATTTGGAGCTGATTGCTGCAGAGGCTGTGATTTGGTTTCCTGGGCAATGGCTGCAGAAGTTTTGTTTCAGAGTTTTGTCGTTTTGTTTGTGTGTTGGTAGTGCTGGAGATTAAACCCAGGGCCTTGTACATGCTAGGCAAGCACTCTACCACTTAAGCTATGCCCCCAGCTCTTCTGTTGTTAGTCTGTTTTTGAAACAGGCTCTCACAGCTTTTGCCCCAGCTGGCCTTGAACTCCCAATCCTCCTGCCTCTGCCTCCCAAGCAGCTGAGATTACAGGCCTACACTACCACACCAGGCTCTGAGTTCTATTTTTGCATAAGGTCAGGCCCTTTTCCTGGTATGTATCCAGCTTCTCAGAAACAAATCAGCCTGTAATCCCCTATTTTTTAAGGGGTGACTTGTGGACAAAGTGAAAGTCTGTTGTTGACATTTGTTCATCCAGTCAATAAGCAGTTTAAAGCAAATTAATAATGAAAATAAAATATTGCTGTGAACCAAAAACATCTTAAAAATAAAGATTACGAAAAAAATTAATTTGTAATGCCAAAAAGTACTTTACAGTATAGTCTAAGGCTTCCTTTAGTTCATGCCACTAGTCCAGTATCTTAGCTTTCTCACTGAGCAGAAGTGTAAGTTCCTTCTCTGGAAGGACAAAAGCAGAATCTAGGGCAACTCTGGGTGAATACAGGCGTTTGGCCCGGTCACCAGGGATGTCAAGTCTTTAAGAAATACTCAGAACCCGGTGGCGGGGCGGGGGGGGAAGGGAGGATGCGGAGGTCAACGAAAAAAAGGGCACTGGTAGGTAGAGGGATTTAGAGCTGGGATTGTAAGCCTCAGAGGCAGAAGTGAATAGAGGTTATCAGCCTCTCGGCGCACCCACAGAACCAAGCCGATGACAGGCGTTTCTGCAGTTTATATTTCCGTTCTTCGCAAAAGATTAAGGGAGAGACAAGTAAAGGGAAACTATTGTAATTTTGAAAAACTAGCAGGTCTCAGTGCACGCTGCGTTGCTTTTTGATTTGCAGTTACAAAACTCTGGCACACCACCAACCCGATCACTAGCCCCATCCTAACAGGAACCGAGGACCCCGCGTGTCACTAGGGGGACCCAATGGGTGACAGGCCAACGTCGTCCGTGTCCTGAGAGGCTCACGGCGCGGGCAGGGAGTGGACAAGACTCAGGTGCTAGAAGCGTGCGCGGCGGGCAGGGATTTACGGTAACTCGGGGGCCCCGCCGCCCCGCCCTCGTGCGCCCCGCCGCCCCGCCCTCGTGCGCAGGCGCGGAGCCGTTGTGGGCCAAGCGGTTGCGGACCGAGCGGTTTGCAGTGCCGGGCAGGCTGCGGGCTGGACCGAGCGGCTCGCGTAACACCCCGGAGTCCGCCTTTCCGCCGTGCCTTCCGTAAGTCCGCGGCCCCGCAGGAGCAGCCGCCCGAGGTGCGCGGGTGTGAACAACTTGAGCAAAATCACGCATTTTACCGAAGGTGCTGAGCACCCTGCCTTGATGCTGGGTGCTCAGTGCGGAAGAGCGCCTAGGAGGTCCTGACCCCCCCGCACAGCGGAGCACCTCCCCGGGGGGAAACCGAGGCCCGACGTGGACCCCTGGAGGACTCCACTCTGGGCCCAACATGGAACCGAGACTGCTGGTCTCCGAGGAAACTGAGGCCGGGGGTGGGGGGAGCCTTGCGGAGGGGACTCGGCTCTGAACCTCAAAACCACTCCTCTCCCACCAGGCCAACAGGTGCCCCCAGCGCGGGGTGGGGGTGGGGGCGGGGAGCAGAGAATAGTACTGGAGGTCAGGGGGTCCCCTGGAGCTTTTCATGCAAAGTTCAACAGAGCCGCGCCTCAAGAAATTGCCCCAAGTAGAAACTGGACTTTATCCCCCACTCCGCTCCTCCCCCGATCCTGGTCCCCAGCGGCCTCTTCTTGATGCCTAGGCTCGGTCGACATGAAACCTGTCGTCGTAATCCACGGTGGCGGAGCCAGCAACATTTCCACCGAAAGGAAAGAGCGAGTGCGCCAGGGCATCATCAAAGCCGCGAAGGAGGGCTACAACATCCTCAGACAGGGAGGCAGCGCGGTGGACGCTGTGGAAGGAGCCGTGACCATCCTGGAAAATGATCCCGAGTTCAATGCAGGTACACTGACTAATGCCAAATCAGGTTAAGCGCCCTCCTTGAGGCAGACTCTGTAAGGTGTCAGGGACTAACAATTGGCTTTGTGGTAAAACTAAATAGCTAGAGGGAGAAAAAACAGTATTTTAATTTTCTCATTCCGTGTTGATCAAACTGTTTTAAAAGTTTTTCATTCCATTGACTTGCCTTTTATTTAATCTACTTCCTAGAATTCACATACCAAAAGACTTTTTTATTACATCTTTTTGGGAGATTTGGTATAGACAACTTTACATACCATAAACTGTACCCTTTTTAAGTTTTGAATAATGTATACAGGGCTGGAGGCGGGGCTCAAGTGATAGAGCACCTGCCTAGCAAGCCTGAAGCCCTGAGTTCAAGCCCCAGTTCCACCAAAAAAAATTTTTTAAGTATATACCTATGTAACTACCAACACAACCAAGATTTAAAACATTTCAGTCATCTCCTGTAATATTGTGAGATTGTGAGAGAGTAAGAAATAATGTATTTGGTCTCCAACCCCACTTTCAGGCACATAGCCACAAAAACCCTTGTGATTTCCTAAGCAACAGAGGTGCTGGGAGAATTTTTTATTCTATTATTTGGTCTTTGACCCCAGCTCCTGACACAAAGCATCTAATCCCTTTAGAGTTTCCTGGGTGATGGGAGTATCTTTCACCCTAATGAGGTGACTCTTGGTGGGCTCCTAGGTAGAGACTGGTCCCTATGCAGACCAAGCCATAATTAGAAGCTTGGAATTCACAACCCCTCCCCCACCCCATCCTCTGGGAAAGGAAGAGCAGCTGAAAGTAGTTAACAATCCATCACACTCATTATGAAGACATACATAAAAATCCCTGAAGATAATGGTTGGTAAACACACTCATATACCTGGAGGGTGGCAAACCCTAAGTCCGCAGACATAGAAGTCCCTAACACTGAGGTTTGCATAATAAACTGCTAAGTGTGTCTCCCTGAGTTCTGTGAGCCGCTCTAGAAAATTAATCAAGCCCAAGAAAAGGGGGTTGTGGGAGCCTCTGGTTTGCAGCCACCTCGGGCAGAATTTGTGGGAACATACTACTCATGATTGCCCCTAAAATGGGGGGAGGTAGTCTTGTAGAACTAAGCCCTTAACCTGTGGGATCCCACTCCGTAACTTCAGGTAGATAGTGTCAGAAGTGAACTGAATTGTAGGACACCCAGTTGGTATCTTCCAGAGAATTGATGGGGGGTGACCCCACACTTGTGGTGTCAGAAGTGAAATATTGACAGTGAGTGAACCCTCAAAAGTTCGTTCATGCCACATTGCAATTACACCCTTTCAGCCCCTGTGCTTCTGGCACAAAAATCAGTTTGCGATTTCTAGAATTTCGCATAAATACAATTATGGAATGTTTTCTTTTGAATTTCATTTCTTCCACTTAATCCAACCATTTTTTTAGAATACTAACATCATAATGAATATGAGTGTTCACTATATACCAGGCAATGGTCTAAGAAATTTGCATGATTAACTCATTTAATCCATATTGTAATCCTGTGAGTTAGGTATAATTAGTATGCTCGTTTCTCAGATGAGAACATTAAAGCACAAAAAAACTGACTTGTTAGAAAACATTTATTTTCTTTTTATTCTAAAACAGAAAACCTAAGAGCTCAAGATTAAAGTAAATTCTTGGAATTACACCATCCACCCAACATCTGTCAGGGAAAAGAATTTTAAGAAATCTTAACCAGTTGTCAAATATTTACTGAGTATTTGTTTCATCTCCTTCACTCTGCTACACACTCTAACACTTAGAAAATTTTCGTAAGTCAGTTAGCTGCCCACAAAATGTGAGGTAAAAGTGTGCAATACCAGAAAGGGACCAATGTTGCCAACAGGGGGAAGCATCTGCCAGTTGTATGGGGATTTGCAAAACCTTATGCCTTTTAGCAGTCAGGGCTCTTGGCTGACAAAGCCTCACTTCTGGGACATTGGTTTGAAGCTACTCATTTTGATCTACCTGTCTGTAAGCTAACAGGATTCTCCTCCAAAGGCCCCTAACGGATCCTTCCTCCAGTTGAGGAACTACAGATTAGAGAACTCTTTGCTCTGTAGCCCAAGGCCTGCCATCTAAGTGTCTCTCCTCTCATTTACAGATGACTGCTGTTCAGCACACTGAGGGAGATAAATAGCACTGAAAAGAAGGAAATCAGAAGCAGGGGGAAATGGTGGGGCTGATAACAGCACACTGCCTACCTTGGCTCTCTTGTTCCATTTGTTTTTTCCGGATGAGTTCAATACAAGCAAATGGTCCCAGCAGCCTCTGCTATAATCCTCTAGAATGTGATAACTTTGTACAAAAAGCTGACTCCAAGTAGTTACTGAGTTCCATGGCAATAATTAGCATTCGTGACACCTTATCCGAATCTGTAAAAACATTGTCTGTGTTTTTATTAAAACTTGTTCCATAATACTTAGTTAATGAAAAAGTACTTTATTTGTTAGATGTCAACACTGTAAAAATTGAACTTTGAGATTTGAGTGATAGATTTTTTTTTTAATAGGCTAGGAGGTAGCCTCATTCATTGCCTAGACTAGCCTCAAACTCCTGAGCTCAAGTGATCTTCCTACCTCAACCTCCTGAGTAGCTGGGATTATAGGGATCACATTATTATGTCTGACTTAAAAATATTCTTTTTTTAATTGTTTTTCCCTCTTTTTTTATTGTTGAGCTGGGTTGGGGGTACATTGTGGCAATTTATAAAAGTTTTTACAATATATCATACTTGAATTTGCCCCCTCCATCATTCTCCTTTATTCCCCCCCCATTCCTGGAATAGTTTCAACAGGTATCATTTTTCCATTTACATGTATGTGTACACAGTGTTTGCACCATATTCACTCTCCTACACCCTTTCCCTACCTCCTCCCCCTCCCAGTGGTACCAACCCCCCAAAAAGGACCTGTTTTGCCCTTCTGTTCTCTGATTTTTGTAAAAGGAAGAAAACTGACATTTTTGTTTGTTTAAGATAGCTACACAGGAAGTATCCTTGTGACATTTCCATATATATATATATGGCCCAAATTGGTTTGTCTCCTCTATTTTTCTCCTTTCTACCTTAGTCCTCTTCTTTTGATAATTTCAACAGGTTTAAAAATTCTATTTTCATTCTTATATAGAGAGTATATCAACCATATTCATCTTTTAACTTCCTTCTTTTATCCCCCCCATCTCGTATGTGACCTCCCCTTAGCATGACCTGTTTTTTATAATATTTCTGTATTTGTATCAGGCCTATATTCACATGTTTCTCATGAGAGAGAACATGAGGCTTTTGGCTTTCTGAACCTGGCTAACTTCACTTAAGATGATATTCTCCAGTTCCATTCATTTACCTGCAGATGACAAAATTTCAATCTTTTAGCTGAATAAAATTCCATTGTATATAAGTACCACATTTTCTTAATCCATTCATCAGTCAACTTAGAAATATTGTTTAAAGACTCACTTACATTGGCAACCAAATATGAACCTTTGTATTTACTGGAGTTGAGCAATATTTACTTAGCACTTCAGATACTTATTCTCTCTACAGTTTGATATTATAAACTGTCAAAGAGTCTTTGAGATAACAGAATTTTTTCTTTATCCACTCTGAATTCCTTATAATATCTGTAACTCCTTATAACATTTATAGCTCCTTTATTATCCATAAGGTAAAAAAAATATGATGGGGGGTCTACAGATTTTTGGATTTTTTTGTTTTGAAGACTCCTAGGTGACTCTGGGGTGCATCCAGGTTTAAAATCCAGTCACCTTAAATACAATGCAATTTTAATGGTTGTGGTTTTTATCTAGTATAATTTATATAGAATAATATCCTCTTTTTTAGCATATAATTTCATGACTGTGACAAACACAGACATGGGTTAACCACCCTGACTTTGTCACATCCCTTTGAGTCTATATCTGCATTCACCCCAGACCTCCAGCAACAACTAATCTGTTTTCTGTCCTGCTAATTTTGCCTTTTCCAGAATGTCACAAATGGAATCATGTGATCCCAGCCTTTTGAGTCTGGGATCTTCTCTTATCATAAGTGTCATCCATAGTGTTGCAGGAATCTCAAATAGAACGGGACACCGAGGCAGACCAGCAGAAAGCAACCTTTTATTGTGTCAGCACAGACTCAGCAGACCCGAATCCAAAGTCTGAGCCCCGAGAACAAAGCGATCTCACCTTATACACCCTTGCAAGCAGGTTACAGAAGCAAAAAGCAAGGTCTAACCCATATATGGTTGCATGCAACTCTATTGCCTACTTCACCCCCAGTGCTACATGACCTTCCTCATGTTTAGATTCTTTAAGTTTTATCTCCCTGCTATGCTGTCCCCTATCCCCTGCTACATTATTAGGACACAGACTTGCTTGCTTCTTTTCTGGCTCTCCTCCCTGCTACATTATTCTCCCCTTTGATGCTCGGACCCACCTATGTCCAAAGAGCATCATCCTGATTTAGGGGTTTATATTTCCACAGCATCATTATATGGGCAGACATTTTTCTTCTATAGTGGCCTCCATATGGTCCTGATAGACCACAGTTCTGGAGAACCAGGCAGGGTAACATCAGACAAACTCCCAGGATTAAACCCACCGCTCCTTTCAGAGTTTTGAATCCCCCCAGGGCAGAGAACCATCTGCCAAACAAATTGTCTGGGTCCCATCCTTTTCACACCTGTATGAGTACATGTGCCATCTTTCTAATATTAGTGGCAACTTCCGTTACTGCTTGACCATTGTCATCTCTGTGGAGGCAACAGTCTGATTGGTTGAACTTGCCACTCCTCAGCTAGAAGATAATCCAAGGCCAGTCGATTTTGACATACAGAGGCTCACATTTGGGTCTGTTGCTTGGCCAGTAGATCTAGGGCAGAGGCAGTCTGATTGGTAATAATTTTCATGACTACCTGTAACCTAATGATTCTGTTGAGCACGTAGATAGGAGTCCAGTAACCCCAACTCCCATCATGTGCCCAGGTGGCTGGTCCATAGGTCTTGATAATCCTCTGGGGAGGCCATTCGTCTTCTCCCCATCTCTTTTGGCCCCCACTTTGAGGTCTCTCTTTATTCTCAGCCCCAAAGTTCAAAAAGGGGAACTCCCATCTGTTCCTCTTGGTGGTTGGGCAAGAGGAAGAACTCCAGATATGTACTATAACTCTTTATAGTACAGCTTCCCTTCCAAGTCCCAGGGAGTTCGGTATAAGCTCACTTCCCACATATCCAAAATAACCCATCTGGTGCCCTCCACCACCCCGGATCAGTATTGGTGAGGTTGTTCCAGTATTTGTCGATCTCAGGGACACCTCGGAATGGGTTCATCTCACCAGTAGTAGAACAGTTTAAGAGGCTGTCATTGGATGGAGAATCATGACATTGGGGACTGTTTTCTGATGGGGGCAATGTCCAATACCATTTAGGCTCATCGGGCCACCAGGTTAGATTAGTCCCATTCCAAGAGTGTACCCTCTTACAGGGGGTTTCCCCCACCCACTTTTCATATTCTAGCCTGGTTTTTTTGGTACATTCTTCCCCAATTACCTCTGAGGTAAGAATCCAGGTCTGAGGTCAACTATTCTCTTGTCTAGTTATAGATTGATTCCACAATAAAAGTTGATAAGCGTTTAAAGTGGTCCCTAAAAGGCCATTCCTCATCATGAGGGCACCTCCACACACCCAACAGTTTGAGACATTTAGTTCTTTAGCAGTCCTTTTTTCCAGGTCTACAAAAAGTTTTTTTCCTATTGTTGGGAGGTCTAATCCTCTGCTTAATTCACGTCTGATTTTATTATACAGTGGCCCAGCACTTTGATGGGCAGCCAGCCCCCAGTCTGGGTACCTTTGACACTCAGTGTGTTGTCTCTCTAACAAGTTGTTTCCAAGATAGGTCCTCCACTCCCCCACCATCAGAGCTTCTCCAATATCCCAGGTAAGTCCAGAAGACATTCTCCCCACTTTCCATGACAAATGTAGCCTGCCTTGTTTCTCCTACTCTGAGACTTCCAATTTTGCCTACCAGCAACCTCGCAAACCTGAGGAGTGTAGGATGAAATGTAATATCCAACGTGTTGGTGGGTGTATAATACAAAGTATGGCTGTGCAGAAGTCCCAGAAAAGGCTCTGTTGTAACATTTAGTACATGGGGGAAACCTTGCAAAAGGTAAGGTCCAAGTGTGTAGAGGAAAACAGGTGCATCCCATGTTCGAGTTTCCGCCATGTATAGACTAGTCGGCTTCCAGAGTGACTAGAGCAGGGCTGTTGTCCCATGGATTGTGGTCCCCTGCTGTCTCCTGGGGAGCAGAGTTCTGCTGTGGAAGGGCATGGGCATTTCAGAAGGTGATCTTGAACAGTGAGGCAGGGTCAGGGATGCATTTCCATTCGAGAGAGACTAGCTTTACGTGGCTGTGGTGGATCCAAGGAGAAATCTCTGCAACTTTAACTGCTGTGGGAGTAAACAAAATATCAACAAAAGGGCCTTTCTAATGAGGGTTTAATGGTTGGACATTTCATTCCTTTACCCAGATGGCATCCCCTGGTCTGTAAGGGTGTGTGGGAGTTGTCAGGCTGACAGGAAGTCTCTCCCAGACCCAGTCATTGATCTTTGAGAGAATCAACCCAAGGACCTGCATCTGTTGCCTCAAAGTGAGGTCACCTATTTCTTTGCGATCCCCCCATATGCTCTTGATTAAGAGGGGTGGGCATCCATAAAGAACTTCAAAAGGTGAAAGCCTGTCTGCTCCATGGGACTAAACCCAATCCTCAGTAATGCTATGGTTAGCAGATGGGTCTCCTGACACAGTTTTTCCAACTGTAACTTTAGGGTACTATTCATATGTTCTGCCTTTCCTGAATTCTGGGGGTGGTAGGCCGTATGCAACTTTTAGGCGATTCCTAAGCCCTTAGCTACAAGCTATACAACCTTGGCCACAAAAGCTGATCCATTACCCAACCCAATAAATACAGGTATTTCAAATTGAGGGATGATTTCCTTTAGCAGACATCTGGCTACCTCCCAGGCCTTTTCAGTCCACATGGGGAAGGCTTCCACCCATCCTGAGATATTTGCATCCTCAAGCTCATGGCATTTTAGTGAAGTCCACGATCAAGTTTTTAAAAGGAGTTCCACCAAACCTCTGCACCTGGGGAGGCGTCCTTGGCCCTTGTCTGGGGTTATTTTTGGCACATAGGGTACATCTTTCACATACTGCCTTACTTATGCTGGAGTGTTTAGGGACATGAAAGTGCTGGGCCAGGATGGTCTCAAGGGCTGTTCTCCCTGAATGAGTTCCTTTGTGGAACTGCTTGACTAATGTAGGAGCCAGTGACTCAGGAATGGAAATGCGGCCATTGGCAAACTTCCACCATCCATCCAGTAGAAAATTTCCCTCCTCAGTCTTAAAGCAAGCCTGCTCTTGTGGTGTGTACCATGGGACCCATTCAGCTAAGGGACATGGGAACAAGATAGCCATCAGGACAGTCAGGGCTGGTCCCCTTGTGAGGGCCACTTGTTTGGCCTTCCTGTCAGCTTTCCAGTTTCCCTGAGCAAGTTTTGCATCTCCCTTTTGGTGCCCTCAGCAGTGTATAACTGCCACCGGTTTAGGGACCCATACAGCATCTAGCAGTTTGAGAACTTTTTGCCCATACTTGATACTTTTTCCTCCCAAGTTAATGAGTCCCCTGTCTTTATATAAGGCCCCATGGACATGAGTGGTTGTGAAGGCATATTTGGAGTCAAGGGTAGATGTTTACTCATACTCCTGCAGTGAGCTGGAGTGCCTGCATGAGGGTGACAAGTTCAGCCTTTTGTGTAGAAGTCCCAACCGGCAGTGGGCCAGCCTCAATGACTGAGTCCAGAGTCATCACCGCATACCCAGCAAAGTGCATGCCACCCAGGACAAAGCTGCTGCCATCTGTGAAACAGTCAACATCTGGATTGCTGATAGGCTGACTGGTTATATCTGGCCAGCTCAAGAAAACTTCATCCATAACCTCTAAGCAGTCATGCTCTGGGGAACCTGAATCAACCGGCAATAGGGTGACCAGGTTTAGAGTTTTAACAACCTCCAGTCGGATGTGTGGGTTTTCACATAGCCTGCTCTGGTATTTGACCATCCAAGAGTTGGTCAGCCAATAATTTCCCTAATACTCCATGAGAGTCAAGATGGAGTAGGGAACTCAGACAGTGAGTTCTTGCCCTATGGTAAGCTTGTCTGCTTCTACCACCAGGTCAGCAGTAGCTGCTAGGGCATGCAGGCAAGGTGACCAGCCACAGGCAATGGCATTGAGTTGTTTTGACATGTAAGCCACCAGACAATGCCAGGAGCCTAGGAGCTACATCAGGAACCCAATAGCTGTCCCCTTTCACTCATGAACACACAGGAAAAAGGGCTTCAACACATCTGGCAGGCCTATAGCAGGGGCATTTGGGAATGCCCTCTTGATTTCTTTAAAGGCTTTCTCTTGTTCTTCCCCCTCATACTAAGAATTCCCCTTTCTCCCCACCTGTGGCTTCATAAAGGGGTTTCGCCAAGAGGGAGTAGTTAGGGATCCAGATTCAGCAGAAACGTACAGCCCCCAAAACTCTCTGATTTGCCAGCAGGTCTTAGGGGCTGGGATGGAACATACAGCCCGTTTCCTCTCAGGGCTGAGCCTGCATGCCCCTGGGACAGGTGAAAGCCGAGGTATTTGACAGTGTTTTGGCAAATATGGGCCTTTCTCCTAGAGACTTTGTATCCTGCCTCCCATAAAAGAGAAGGGAGGAGGAGAGAACATTCCATATAGTCCTCCTGAGTTGGTCCAGCCAGCAGGAGGTCATCCACATACTGGAGGAGTGTGCAGTCACCATGCTGGTCAGTTGAGAATGCTTTGAGGTCGGATGCAAAGGCAGTTCTGAAAATACTGGGCAAATTTTTGAGACCTTGTGGCAATCGAATCCAGGTTAGTTGCCCCTTTTCTCTATTATTGGAATTTTCCTACTGGAGGGCAAAAATAAGCTGGCTCTGTAGGGCCAGGCAGATGCAGAAAAATACATCCTTAAGATCTAGGCAGGTGAAAAACTTTGCCTCAGCTGGGACAAGGCCTAAAAGCATGTTTGGATTTGGGACTATGGGGTGCAAAGTGACAGTCGCTGAATTTACTGCCTGGAGGTCCTGAACCAGCCTGAAATCCTCAGTTCCTGGTTTCTGGACTGGTAATAAGGGGGTGTTCCAGGATAACTGGCAAGGTCGAAGGATCCCATATTTTACTAGTCTGTCAAAGTGTTTTTGAATTCCGACCTGGGCCTTGCAGTAAATGAAGTACTGTTTTTGGCTGATGAGGGGTGGCTCCCAGCTCTAGTTCCACCACTACTAGGAGCACATTTTAGGCCAGACCTGGGGGGAGGGGGTAATCCTCATCCTATACACTGGAAATCTTGAAGGGAAGCTCAGGAATCTCAGGAGGCCTTCCCTTGGGCATAGAGCCACCATTCCTCTTTTTGTGCAACCATAAGGATTAGAGTCTTTGCCTCAGGTCCTCTCAGATTTAAGGCTGCTATGCCATCTGAATCAAAAGTTACCTGTGCCCTCAGTTTGCATAATAACTCCCTGCCCATCAGGCCCATGGGGCAATCAGGGAGATAAAGGAGCTCGTGCCTTACTTCATTACTCCCAAGATTGCATTGTCTGGACACTAAGAAGGGACGGCAGGTCCAGTCCCCTGTAATCCCAATAATAGTTGTATGCTTTTTGGAAAGGGGGCCCACTAGTTGGGTCACAGCTGAATGTTCTGTGCCCATGTCCACCATAAGATCAATGGGATGGCCCCCTATTTTCATTCGGACCATAGGTTCCTGGGGGCCCAATAGAATGGAGCCCAGACTGTCCTAGTCCTCCTCATAGCCTTCCAGGCCTGCCAGCCTGACAATGTTTTCCTCCCAGGGACCAGCCTTTCTGCAGTCAGGCTGATACTTTCCCCTGACAATTTAGCCTCTGCCTCTGGTCTGGGGGGCCTTCTGGGAATCCCTGGCCCATTGGGGACATTTATTCTTCCAGTCCCCTTCCTGATGACAATAGGCACATTGATTTGGCCCTAGTTCCTCCCTAGGGTGGGGGCATCCTGAGGGGATTGGTCACTGTTTATGGTAATTGCTTTTGCCTCTGCCTGGGTTAGTTTTCCAGGGCTCACCTGACTGTTCAGCAAGGGCTGCTGCAAGGAGATCCACTTTCCTTTTCATCTTCCTGTTGGCCTCCCATTGAGCATCCTGATCTTGATTGACAAAAACCTTTGTGGCCACCTCCAGAAGCTGGCTGGTGTTCATTCCAGCGAATTCCTCTAGTTTCTGCAATTTTGCCCTGTAGCCCCCTGGGCCTAGCCAACAAAAGCAGCATTAATCATCTGCTGGTTTTCAGTGGCTTCCGGGTCAAATGGGTGTACAAGCAGAAGGCCTCACATAAACGCTTATAAAACTGGCTGGACCCTCATCTGACCCTTCTGATGTCTTGTTCATGTTCATGGCCTTTTTCCCCTCCTTCCCTTTTGTCCCCTAAAAGTGCGTCTCGGTCATTCTTAGGGTCCTGATGGGGTGGTCCTCAAGGAACTGAGCCGAGCATATGCTTGGCATTTAGAGTTCCCTTAGGGGCATGATTTCTAACTGCTTTAGAGCTGCCAGTGTTATAAGACACTGCTCTTCAGTATTAAATAGAGTCAGAAGAAGTTGCCAATGGTGTGTCCAGGCGGTTTTGTGAGTCTGGATGATAGACTGCATCAAATCAATCAGGACCTGAGGCTTTTTCATGAAGGAGGGAGTGTGATGTTTCCAGTTCAGGAGGTCTGTGGTGGTAAAGGGCTGGTAGACAAATATCCATCCTCCTTGTATTTGGCCTTCCTGGTCATAATACACTGGGCCTTAGACCTCCCTCAGGGGCACCTGCAGAGTGGTGGGAGTCTGAGGAGAGGAGGGGTCCTTGGAGAGTCTGGTTGGATGCCCCCAATTGAATGGGGGATGTGGGGTGAGCACTGGCAGACTCGGAGTGGGTATGGGGTCCATAGGACTCAGGGAGGCCAGGGGAGTTGAGGCCCCAAAGGCTTCTGGGCCAGATTTTACAGTTGTGACTGTCCCTCAAGCTTCCCCATCCAATGTTGGAGGCAGGGGTGCAGAACTGGGTGTGCCGGTGGCAGAGGTGGATAAAGTGACACACAGGGTGGTGGTATTTCCTCAGGTTCCTCAGCCAGTACAGGCTCCTTTGCTTTCTCGCTACACTTGGAAGTTGCTGCCACCCTAGCCACCATAATCCTACAGGCCTCTTCCAGACAAGGCCTCACCCATGTGGGCCGGCTGAGGACAGCATCCTGCCAACAGTCAATATAGGGAAACTGATCTGGGTGCCCAGGCTTCTCTACAATTACCCTATAAACTTCATTAACCACAGTTTTATCTAGTGACCCTCTGGTGGCTACCCTATTCCAAAAGCAGGCCAGTCTACTTCACAAAGGGCCTCAAGCCTTTTAGGAGTTAACTCCATAGTCTCCATTAAACCCCTTTTTTTAAAGTTATTAATCACACACTCCAAGGGAGTGTTTTTACTCTGATTTCCACCCATCTCCTCCTGTTACCAGACGTCAAGACAGACACAGAAGGGTAGGAGTTTTGGAGGAGTGGTAAAGGGGGATCCTCTTCTCTAACACACAAGGAAAAACAATATACACCCCTTATTGGTGACCTGGACGTAGTCACCCAGCCAGGAACTGCACCTACACAGGGTCCTCACTTGCTTTGTCCTTCAGCTGCTTCGCTCACAGGGATTTAGGCATCTCTTAGCTGTAATGAGTCCATATAAACCCTGGACCAGAGGCCCTGTTAGGGCTCACCCTAGACCATATGAGTTTGCCACAGACCACTGGATCAGGACTCCACACTCAGTTCGTAGCCAAGCTGTCTCTCGTTCACACATGTTCACATGCAGGCCTCCACCATTTCCACCCCACAACTAGGAGTCATGGTTTTGCTTTCTCTCAAAGTTACTCAAGTGACCCCAGGAGTTGATCAAGTTCCCCTTCTGCCACCTTAGGGGCAGGTCTAATATTTGAACCCAAGTTCTTACCAGTCTGACAGATGGCACTCCCCTCACTGGTTCCTGCACCTCACCAGGTGCCATCATATGTCCGAGGCCCTCACTCCAACTTGCCAGTGGACAAGTCCCTCCTCTCCATTGGTGCCTGGCAGGATCACTTCTCCCAGCAGTCCAGGGGACACCTCAGTAACAAGGGAGGTGAAAAACCACCATCTCCAAAATTCTGGACACGAGCCCCCAAAAATGTTGCGAGAATCTCAAACAGGGACATGGGACACCAAGGCAGATCAGCAGGAAGCGATATTTTATTGTGCCAGCACAGACTCAGCAGACTCGAGTCCAAAGTCTCAGCCCCAAGAACAAAGGGGTCTCACCTTATATTCCCTGGCAAGCAGGTTACAGAAGCAAAATGGAAGGTTTAACCCGTATATGGTTGCATGTAACTCTGTTGGCTACTTCACCTCCAATGCTGTGTGACCTTCTTCATGTTTAGATTATTTAAGTTTTACTCCCTGCTGTGCCGTCCCCTCTCCCCTGCTACATTATCAGGACACAGACTTGCTTGCTTCTTTTTGGCCCTCCTCCCTACAACAATAGATCTGGGTATCGTAGTTTATCCCTTCTTATAGTTGAACAGCGTTCCATTGTCAGATACACCACAGCTTGCTTGGCCATTTACCAAATGAAGAACTTGTTTTATCTGGGACCATTTTAAATAAAATCACCATAAATATTATACGGGTTTTTGTGCAAACACAGTTTTTATTTCTTTTGGGTGAGTACATAGGAGCTGGTTCACATGGCAAGTGCATATTTAACTTTATTAGAAACTGCAGAATTTTTCCAGTGTGACTACTATCTTCCATTTCCACCAGCTTAGAGCCTTACAAGGACTGGGGATGTTGATATTTTTTAGTTTAGCCATCCTAATAGGTATGCAATTAAATCTCATTGTAGTGTTAATTTTCATTTTCCAAAATGGCAAACAATGTTGAGCGTCTTTTTATGTGTGTTTTTTGTGTCTGCATTTCTTTTCAGTGAAGTATCTATTTAAGTCTTTTGTCAGTTTTATTAGTTTTTCTCTTATGACTAAGTTATGAGTTCTTATATGCTCAAGATAAAAATATTTCTTCAGATATGTGAATGTAGTGTGCAGATACTGTCCCCAGTATGTGGCTTGTCCTTTCTGTCTCTTAGCATTGTCTTTCACAGAGCAGAAGTTCTTGATTTTTGTAGAAGACAAATTTATTCATTTTTTTGCTGCTAACGGTTCATGCTTTCTCTGTCATTGTAAAAATATTTGCTAACTCAGGATTACAAGCATTTTCCCTTTGTCTTCTAGAAATTTTAGCTCTATTGTCTGTTTTAAGTAAGTTTTTGTCTATGCTGCAGAATGTGTATTAAAGTTCAATTTTTTGCACAGTTGTTCCTCTACAAGTTTTGAAAAGGTATATCAGAAAAACAAATTGTTTTTCCTTTCTATACCCATAAAACACTCTGGTCTCCCAGTATTTAGGAGATTTTTTTAATCAACCAGTTCTCCAACTTTCTGAACACCAATTGGGTGTCCTACAATTCACTTATGACTTTAACTACCTGAAGTTAGTGTAGACCCCACAAGTTAAGGCCTCAATTCCACAAAACTTCTCCCTGCTTCCAACACCAGTTGCAAATAGTTCTCCAGAGTGCTCAAAACTTCTGTTCAACTTGTCAGGGGTTCCTGTGTTCTCCTCCTTAGGTTCAATAATATGCTATGACAGTTCACAGAATTCAGGGGAACACTTAACTTGTGTTTACTCATTTTTATAAAGAAAATAATAAAAGACAAATTACCAGCCAGATGAAGTGGTACACTGGGCAAGGTCTAATCAATTCTGACAACCATCCACCAGGATGAGAGTCAAATCCTGCTACCGAATTTGCAGGTTCTTTTCCTACTTGGTACCATTCCTAGGGAACCAAACAGTTCTGGTCGGAGACAGGAAATCTATCCGATGGCCAGTGAATGGGGAAGACAAGCTCATGCTCTAGCAAGTCTGGCACCTGAGTTTTTCCTAGGGCTGAGTTCTGGGAGAATGGCACGCAGGACACCATCAGAGCTTTTCATGGAGAAGGGAAGAGATTTCTAGGAATCAGGGTTCTACCACGTTTCCCTCCTAATTTGGGCATCATTGATCTGTCATGGTGCCAGTAGGTATGTTTGTTATCATTACAGTGAGACTATAATGGTCACCTGGAGTGTCAGCTTAGCGTCAGTCTAGACACCCCCCTTCAGCAGCTGTGAGTGTGTGGTAACTGAGGTCAGCCTCTGGGAGAATGTGGTTACCAGCATCAGGCTTTAACTCCTGCAAGCAAGCAGCATCTGACTGACAGTACAAGGAGTATCAGTAATTTGGGGTTCAGGCTGGTGAGAATCCCATAGGTTAAGGACTTGGTCCCACAGCAGTGTCCCCCACTTGCCTACCAGGACAGTTCACAAAACTCAGAGAATCACATTTGCCACTTTATGCTATTAATGGAGCATATCATAAAGGAGACACATCAGTGAAATAGCTATTCAAGTCTTTCATTGATTTTTATTGTTTTCCTTATTTTTGAGTAATAAGAGTTCCTTATATATTCTAGACATAAATCTTTTGTTGATATATGAATGTGGTCTTCAAATATTTTCTCCCAGTTGGGTCAAAAATTTTTACCCACACTGCCTATTTCTGTCTTTTAATTAGCCTATTTAGAATATTTATATTTTAAATAATTATTCATATGTTAGGGTTTAAGACCGCTATTTTTAGTGTTCTGTTCACTCTATTTTTGTTTTCTCTTTCTTGCCTTCTTGTCAGTTACTTGAACATTTTTTAGAATTCCGTTTCATTTTACCTACAGTGTTTCTTTTTGTGTAGATTCTAGGTGTTTGTTCTAGAGCATGTTATATATGCATAACTTACCACAATATAAGAATGTCAGCATTTTACCAGTTTAAGCAAAATGTAGAAACCTTATCTCTCTATATAGTCCCTTTTCCCTTCTCCACTTATAATTGTCTTAAGTATTTTCTGAGTACACACTGAGAAATATTTTAGACAGTGTTGTAATTTTTGCTTTACCCGGCAAAAATAAGTTGGAAAACTAAAGAAGAAAAGGAAAGTCCACTATACTTGCCCATGTTTTTACTCTCTCCTTTGTTCTTTCTTCTTGGTATTCCAAGATTTTTTCTTTTATTGGTGCCTTTCTGTTCCAAGAACTTCTTTTAGCCATTCTTGTAAGTTACATCATTGGCAATAGATTCTTTCAGACTGAATGTTTGTGTCCCCTGCAAATTCAAATGTTGAAGCCATAACCCCCAGCGTGGTGATATTTGGAGATGGGGCCTCTAAGAAAATCATTAACATTAAGTGAGGGCATAAGTGAGGAGCCTGGATCCAGTAGGATTCTCATCCTTATATGAAAAAAAAAGAGAGGACCAGAAAGCATGTCATCTCCCTCTAGTCACAAGAGGCCTTGTGAATGCACAGTGAGATGGTAACCAGCCATAAGACAAGCCTTGAAATGAAACCTATCTTTTGGGCTCCTTGATCTTGGACTTCCCAGCCTCCAGACTGTGAGAAACAAATTTCTGCTAAATGAGCAATCCAGTCTGGGGTATTTTGTTATGACAGCCCAAGCAAACAGTGAGGTCTAAAAGTCTCACGTAAGATTAATGCTGGTTTCATATGAAGAATTGCAAGGTGTGACTTGTTCTTCTGTGTTTCTTACTTTCCACAGAACTTATATTTGCAGAATATCAATAGATCTGAATAAATAGGATAGATGTGATAGACAAGAATAGATATGATAGCTAAGAATAGATGTGACCCAGGCATCAGTGGCTCAAGTCTATAATCCTAGCTACTCAGGAAACAGAGATGAGGAGGATTGCAGTTCAAAGCCAGCCCAGGCAAATAATTCATGAGACTCTATCTTGAAAAACCCCATCACAAGGGGGTGGGGGCAGGGGGGAAGAAATGACCCAAGCATTGTATGCACATATGAATAATAAAACAATAAAAATTTTAAAAAAAAACCCATCACAAAAAAAGGTCTGATGAAGTGACTCAAGGTGTAGACATTGAGTTCAAACCCCAGTACTGCAAAAAAAAAAATAGGTACATTCTTTCCTTACAAATGTTTGGTAAGATTTGCTAGTGAAGCCATCTCCATTTGGAGGGGTTGTTTGTTTGCTTTTTGTTTGAGTTGGTTGGAAGGTTTCTAACTAAGAAGTCAGTTTTTCTAATAGATTTGAACTATTCAGGCCACCTATTTCTTCTTTGAGTGAGCTTTGTCAGTTGTATCTTTAAGGAATGTTTCTAGTCCATGTAACTTGTTGGATTTATGGGCCTAGAATTATTCACAGAAGTTCTTTAGTCTTCTTTTAGTCTACAGGGTCTGTAGAGGTTTCCCCTCTTTTGTTCATGATACTTGTAAAGTGTATCTCTTTTCCTTGGTCAATCTAGCTGGAGTTTATCAAGTTTATTTTCTTTTAAAAGAACTAGTTTTGGGAGCTGGGGAAATGACTCAAGAGGTAGAGCACCTACCTACCAAGTGCAAGGCCTTAAGTTCAAACCTCAACACTACCACCAAAAAAATAAAAAGCTAGTTTTTGGTTGGTTGGGGAGAGCATGATTTTGGTTTGTTCTTGTTCTTATTCTCGGTTTCATTGATTTGTCTTTATTATTCCTTTATGAGCTTGTTTTGGGAATAATTCATTGTTCATTTCCCTGTTAAATTATTAATTTGGGGCCATTCTTTTTCTTTTTGCAATTCTGGGACTTGGATTCTGGACTTCATGCTTGTTAGGTAGGCACTCTACTGCTTGAGCCCCACCTCCAGCCTCCATTCTTTTCTGATATCAGCCTTCAACACTTTAAGTTTTCCTCTATGCATTGCTTTACTTGCATCCTACACCTTTTTCCATGTGGTCCTTTCACTTTCATTCAAAAGATGCTCTAGGGCTGGCAGAGTGGCTAAGCAGTAAAACACTTGCCTAGCAAGCACGAGACCCTGAAATTCAAACCCCCAATACCATCAAAAAAAAAAAAAAAACACAGATGTTCCAGTTTCCATTGTGACTTACTGAACCATGGGTTATTTAGAAGTGTGATGTTTAACTTCCAAATATTTGTGGGTTTTTCAAATATCTGATTTTTAGTTTAGATCAAAGAACATGATATGTGTAATTTGCTTATTTTCAAACCATAAGATTTATTTTTGGCCTAGAATGTGGTCAATCTTGGTAAATATTCCATGTGCACTTTTGTGTGTGTGTGGTGCTGAGGATTTAACCCAGGGTCTTACATGCACCGGGCAAGCACTCTACCAATTGAGCTAGTCCCCCACCCTTTTTTATTTTGATTTTGATTTTTAAGACAGAGTCTTTCTGCTTCCTCTGTCTGCACTGGCCTCAAACTCATGACCCTCCTGCCTCCCTCTCCCAAGCAGCAGGGATTATAGGCATGCACACCTAGCTTCCAGATACACTTTGGAAAAATGTATGTCCTGCTGTTATTGAATGGAGAATTGTCTAAATCTCAATAAGGTTAACTTGGTTGATAATGTTCAGATCTTCTCTGTCCTGGTTTCCTTTTTTATCTTTTGTGTGTGTGTGTGTGTGTGTGTGTGTGTGTGTGTGTGTGTGTGTCTGTGTGTGTCTGTGTGTGTCTGTGAGTCTGTGTGTCTGTGTGGGGCGATGCTGGGGGTTAAACTTAGGCCTCGCCATGTTCCCACTCTTTTTGCTTTTACTTTGTTTTTCAGATAGAGTCTTTTTTTCCAGGCTAGCCTCAGACCATGATCCTCCTACCTCCACCTCCTGAATAGCTTAAATTATAAGTGAACATCACCACACCTGGCTTCTTTTTGAGAAAGGGTCTAGCTAGCTTTTTGCCCAGGCTAGCTTTGAACTGTAATCCTCCTTTCTGTACCTCCCAAGTAACTGAAATTACAGGAGTGATCCACTATTCCCAGCCTGTCTCTTTCTATTGATTACTAAAATAGAAGTATTGAAATAGTTTTTGACAGTACTGGTATTTTAACTTGACAGTACTGGGGTTTTAATTCAGGGCCTCCCACTTGGTAGGCAGGTGCTCTACCACTTGAGCCACTCCATCAGCCCTTTGTTTGTATGTGTTCGGTATTTTTGAGATAGGGTCTCACTTTTTATGGCTGACCTAGAACCATAATCCCTCTGATCTCTGCCTCCTGAGTAACTAGGATTACAGGAATGCGCCATTGGCACCCAACCAAGTATTGAAGTCTTTAATGGTAATTGTGAATTTGTCTGTTTCTCCTTTTAGTCTCAGTTCCTACTTCCTGTGTTTTCAAACTCTGTTATTAAGCAAATAGATTATTCTTTTGTGAGTTGATCCTTTTATTATTATTTAATGTCCATCTTACTATTTAATGTTCCTTATATGAAGTACACTTTGTCGAATTTTAACACAGCTGCTCCAGCTTTCATTTAATTCATTTTAGCATTTTACCATTCTTTTATTTTTAACCCATTCGCATTTTTATATTTAAGTGGATTTCTTATGGGTAGCATATACTGTATCTTACCTTTTTGTGCAATTTGACACTCTGCTTTTTTGTTGGGATGTTAAGACCATTTACTTGTAACACAAATATTCGATGTGATTGAGTATAAATCTCTCATCTTGCTGTTTGTTTTCTGTCCATTCTATCCAGTCTTAGTTCCTTTTCCCTCTTTTTCTTTTTCTACCTTTCTTTGGGATAATTTAAAACTATATAGAATTCTATCTTATTTCCTTTATTGACTTAGTAGCTAGACTTTTTTTAATTGACTGTTTGAGGGTTTGCCATATCATCTCCAACTTATCCTAGTGGACTTTCAAGTAACACATCACTCCATGGAGTACAGGGACCTTACGGCAGCATACTTCTCTTTCCCCTTTCCTAGCCTTTGCACCATTATTCTCGTATGTTTTATTTCAGTGTATGTTAAAAATTGCCTCTATTTTTGTTTTAAATATACTATAAAGAGGGAAAACTATTTATATTTATTTTCATGATTTCCATTCCAGTGCACTTTATTCCTTTGTGTGTATCATGTTTATTGTCTTTACTACTTTCCTTCTACCTGAAAGCCTTCCTTCAATGTCTCTTGTTTTTTTTGCTCATCTGATATAAATGAATTCTTTCATGCTTTTTTGTGTCTTGGAAAATTCCTGGCTTTCATTTTTGGAAAGATACTTTCACTAGTTATAGAACTCAACTTGGCAGGTTTTTGTGTCTGTCAGTGCAGTAAAGATGTTTTTCCACTCTCTTCTGCTTGCATTGTTCTGGTAAGAAGTCTGCTATCATTCTAACCTTTCTTCTTCCTCATGTGGCCTTATTCTCTGGCTGCTTTTAAGATTTTTCTCTTTGTCATTGGAGGCACGGCTCAAATGGTAGAGCATCTACCTAGCAAGTGCAATTCCTTAGTTCAAACCCCAGAATGATGTGCTGGAGTGTAGTTTTCTTCATATTTGTTTTCCTTGAAGTTCATTGAGTGTCTCAGATTTGTAAGTTGACACTAAGATTCCACCTCACCCCTGTTAGAATAGCCATCATTAGCAACACCACGAACAACAGTTGTTGGCGAGGATGTAGGGAAAAAGGAACCCTCTTACACTGTTGGTGGGAATGTAAACTAGTACAACCACTCTGGAAAAAAATTTGGAGGCTACTTAAAAAGCTGAACATCGATCTACCATTTGATCCAGCAATACCACTCTTGGGGATATACCCAAAAGACTGTGACACAGGTTACTCCAGAGGCACCTGCACACCCATGTTTATTGCGGCACTATTCACAATAGCCAAGTTATGGAAACAGCCAAGATGCCCCACCACCGACGAATGGATTAAGAAAATGTGGTATCTATACACAATGGAATTTTATGCAGCCATGAAGAAGAATGAAATGTTATCATTCGCTGGTAAATGGATGGAATTGGAGAACATCATTCTGAGTGAGGTTAGCCTGGCCCCAAAAACCAAAAATCGTATGTTCTCCCTCATATGTGGGCATTAGATCAAGGGCAAACACAACAAGGGGATTGAACTTTGAGCACGTGATAAAAGCGAGAGCACACAAGGGAGGGGTGAGGATAGGTAAGACACCTAAAAAACTAGCTAGCATTTGTTGTCCTTAATGCAGAGAAACTAAAGCAGATACCTTAAAAGCAACTGAGGCCAATAGGAAAAGGGGACCAGGAACTAGAGAAAAGGTTAGATCAAAAAGAATTAACCTAGAAGGTAACACCCACACACAGGAAATCAATGTGAGTCAATGCCCTGTATAGCTATCCTTATCTCAACCAGCAAAAACCCTTGTTTCTTCCTATTATTGCTTATACTCTCTCTTCAACAAAATTAGAAATAAGGGCAAAATAGTTTCTGCCGGGTATTGAAGGGGTGGGGAGGAGAGGGAGGGGGCGGAGTGGGTGGTAAGGGAGGGGTTGGGGGCATGGGGGAGAAATAACCCAAGCCTTGTATGCACGTGTGAATGATAAAACAATAAAAAAAAAGATTTGTGAGTTGATAGTTTTCATCAAATTTGAAGCTTTTTATCCATTCTTTCCTTGAATTTTTTTGTCCCTCCATCTCACCTCTATTCTTGAGTACTTCAATTATAACTATTATGCTGCTTGCAATTGTCCCTGAGCTCAGTGATACTCTAATGACAGGGTGTGGCCTCAAACCCACTATCTCTTTCCTCACCCTCCCAAATGCTGAAATTACAAGCATGTACCACCACACCAGGCCATCTTTTTTTTTTTTGTTGTTCCTTTTTTTTCCTGTCTTTTTTCTGGTTTTTTATTTTATTTGGGGTAGTTTCTATTCCTGCATCTTTAAATTAATTAATCTTTCACACTGTAACATCTAATCTAATGTTAATCCTGTTTGACTGTTTTTCATTTTAGACTTTTTTAAACTTGAGGTCTATTTGGATCCTTTTATATTTTATTCTATGTTCTGGCACATATGCAATATAGTTATAAACGTTGTCTGGACATATTTGTAAGCTATTTGTTATTTCTGAGTCTTTTACTATCTATTGATTTTTTTTTTCCTCATCATGGTCAGGTTTTCCTATTTCTTTGTGTAGTAATTTCTTTTCTTTTTTTGAACTCAGGACCTTGCACTTGCACTTGCTGGGCAGGCACTGTGCCATTTGAGCCAAGCCTCCATCCATTCTTGTGCTGGTTAATTTTGAGATAGGGTTTGCTTTATGCCAAGGCAGGCCTGGACTGCAGTCCTGCTATTTATGCTTTCCCATGTAGCTGGGATGGCAACGAGCCACAGCACCAGCCAGTGGTTGAGATCATGTCTTGCAATTTTTTTGCCAGGACTGACCTCAAACCCAGATCCTCCTAATCTCTGCCTTCTGGGTAGCTAGGATCTACAGACATAAGCCACCATGCCTGACCTCGTGACATAATTTCTCATTGGATGTCAGGCATTGTGAGTTTTATGTTGTCAGGTGCAGGGTATTTTGTTGATGCTATATCCTTGAGCTTTGTTCTGAGAAGTAGTTAGGTTCCTTGAAAGAAGTTTGATCCATCTGAAGGTTACCTTTAAGTTTTCTTAGATGGAACCAGGATAGCCTTTATTCTAATTGATTTTGCACACAGACACACACACTGACACAGAGACATACATAAACACACACTGGCACAAGACACTTTTGAGTCCTATACAATGTCCCATGTGTTATGAGGTTTTTCCCCTCCAGCTTGTATGAACATGAAGCATTCCCAGCCCTTGTGTGCTTCAGAGATAGTTTCACCAAGTCCTTTCTTGTGGCTCTTTCCTTTGCCTCATGTGGTTGGTTCTCCAAGGTTTCATGTGTTGGAACTTGGTTCACAATTCTAAGAGGCAGTGGGACCATTAAGGAGTAGCGACTTGTGCGAGGTCTTTAGGCCATTTCGGGAGTGCCCTTGAAAGCAATCAGCACAGGCCTCATGGGACCCCTGTGAGTCCCCAGTTGCACTCTGGCTTCCTGTCTTGCCATGTGCTTTCGCTCCCATATACACTCAACATCATGATACCATTCACCCAAACATGTTAGCACTAGGCCCTTGAACCTCTAGAACTAGTCTTAATCTCTTTTCTTCATAAGTTACCCAGCCTCAGAAATTTTGCCACAGTAATAAAAGACTGACCAATACACAACACACACGTGATTAGTAAATTTGTATTCCCCCTGCCCCTCACAAATTCCAGCCCACCCTGGCTTCCCAAATTCTCTGCTGTTTCTCCTCAACTCAGGAAAACTGTGGATTTGTTTGAGTTCCCCTTCTCCACTCTGAATTCTGGAAACGGGGTAGAATGCTGAGGCACTTGTAGAGCACTGACTTTTGTTTTTCCTCTCATAAGAATCATCATCCTGTAGGCTGCTACTGAACAGTAACCGTTTTTACAAGTTTTGTCATCTTTCCAATTATCTAAGTCCCTCTGGCTCTGCCTTGGCTACAGGTTGACACAATTTAACATTCCATGAACTTCTGTAATGGTGTATTTCTTGACCTTTCAGCTGAATTCAAAACTGTTTTTGAAAGTTATTTCTGAGGCTGGGGTTGCGCTCTCAGTTATAGATTGCCTGCCTAGCAAGCACAAAGCCCTGAGTTCAAACCCCAGTACTGCCAAAAACAAAAAAGAGAATCATTTCTGTTCCTTTCCACTAGCTAAGTACTTACTAAATGCACCTCCGATTGTGGGAGGAGTAGCCTTTTTATTTTATTTTTACCCATGAAGCTTATCATGGTTTCTGACACACTTCCTAGTATCTTATTCCCCAGTATTTTCTAATATGCCTCATTTTGTGTACATTTGTTTACCTTTATACATTTTGTGTAAATGTATAATTCTGGGGCTTAATAATGGAGAACTTGCCTAGCATGTACAGGGCCCTGAGTTTGATCCCCAGAACCAACAGAAAAAAGAAAAAGAAAAGTAATTCTGTTGCACTTGCATCTTTTTAATTCATTCAACAAATAGTACAGTATCCACTATGTAATACAGTATCCACTATGTAGTCGTTTAGTAGGCAATATTACAATATTTTTGTAGCCGTGATATAAGCTTTTCTTTTTTTAACACATACTTAGCTAAGCAAAGAGCATTGCCAGAACCCAAACAAAGTAAGATTCTCAGGTTTGATTTTCTTGCTCAACCTTGGGCAAGAAGTGGAGTACATTTCCTCTAAATAGCAGAGCACCCCATTCTCTACCCAAATGACAGTTTATAATTATTAAAAGATTAAATTATTGTAAATTATTAAAAGATTAATTTTAATAAATTAATCTTGCTTAAATTAAAATTTCCCAGTTTAAACTAGACACTGGTGGCTCACACCTATAATCCTATCTATTTGGGAGGCTGAGATCAAGAGGATCACGGTTCCAGGCCAGCCCAGGCAGGGAGTTCACAAGACCCCACCTTGACCAATAGTTGGGCATGGGTCCACACCTGGCACTCCAATCTAAGCAGGAGGCTGAGATTGGGAGGATTGTTGTTCCAGGCCAGCCCAGGCAAAAAAGTTAGCAAGACCCCATCTCAGCAGAAAAACCCTGGACATGGTGGTGCATGCTTGTTACCCAGCTTCTGTGAGAAGCTTAAAGTAGAAAGATCATGGTCCTGGCCGGCCTAGACAAAAAAAAAAAAAAAAAAAAAAAACCATCTCCAAAATAACCAAAGCAAAAAGGCCTGGAGATCTGGCTTAAGTGTTAGAACACCTGCCTAGTAAACATGAAGTCCTGAGTTCAAACCCAGTAACATCAAAAAAATATTTCTTAGTTTAATATTCTCCTCTATCCCTAAAATAATTTTTTCTGCAAAGTTGGGTTTCATTTGGCGACCCACTAAGCATCAGGGTGTGGTAGTAAGATGTGACTGCTTTGGCAAGGGCAAATAGCTGTCTGAGTCACAGACCTGGACTTGATTCATCACTTTTGACCTAAGAGATGGTTGATCCTGTGAAAGCCACTCTTCCATTTCCCCATCAGATCTACCCACACTTACTGCTTCCCCCTGCACTGTTCCAAGTGTTTAATTTGCAGTATCCACCTCAGTGATGGTTGTGAGAATTAAATGAGTAGATGGATTTACCCCATATTACAGATGAGGAAGTAGAGGCACAAAGAAGTTAAAAAGCATGGCTAGATTTTGTTTTAGGCATTATGAGGCAGAAAAAGTTGGAGAAAGGGTACTTGTGGTAAAGAGAAACCTGGGCAAAGGCACAGAGTAATAAGCACTATGGTATATTTGGTTTAATGTTTTAGGAAAATGTAGCCAAAAAGAGGAAGTGAAGTTGGGAAAGTAGGTCAGGAGTCAGATCAAGAAGGGCTTCTTAATTTTTATTTAGTAGATCATGGGTACTGTCTTAGTCCATTTTGCATTGCTGTTAAAAAAAAAATCTGAGGCTGAGTACTTTATAAATAAAACAAAAGGCTGGTAGAATGGCTCAAGTGATAGAGCTCCTACCAAGCAAGCACAAGACCCTGAGTTCAAACCCCAGTACAGCCAAAGAGTGAGAGAGAAGGGAGGGAGGAAGGAAGGGGCTGGTGAAGTGGCTCAAGTGATATAATGCCTGCCTATCAAGCATAGCAAGCATGAGGCCCTGAGTTCAAACCTCAGTGCCACCAAATTAAAAAAAAAAAAGTAAGAGAAGGAAAGAAAGAAAAGGGGAAAGGCTGGTAATATAATTCAGTGGCAGAGCACTTACATAGCATATGCAAAACTCAGGGTTTAACCTCTAGCACTAAAAAGAAAAAGAGGTTTATTTAGCACATAGTTCTGGAGGTTCAAAAGCATGGCATCACCATTTGCTCAGCTCTGATGAGGGTCTTGTGGCAGATGGCATCGCATGGCTAGGGAGGAAGTAGGAGACCAGGAAAGCTCCAGGTACACTCTTTTATTTAAATACCATAATGAAACCCCTTTGTACAAGTAATATATCCTAATTTTTTTAAATGGACAGATGAGTTAGTTCTATCTACCATTTAGGCACAGGCATAGCAGAGCTCTTATTCCACAATATTGCCAGGAATCACTGAATGCAGATAAGAACATAGGATAATTGCATGCAGATAAGAACATAGGATAATTGCATGCAGATAAGAACATAGGATAATTGCATGCAGATAAGAACATAGGATAATTGCAGATAATGTGGTATTCTCTGAAGAATAGCATCAGTTAACACATTTGGCATCCATAACCAAGATACAGAGAGGTTGCAGTATGTTGTGATATGGCCCTCATTATTCATGGTAAAGCCATGCCAAAATGGTGCAAAGACCACAAACTGGCCAGCTGTCCACTGGAGGTATTCGTATTCAACCTCTGAGAGATCCATTTGGTTCCTATGAATCAGTGCATATTTTGTTATTTAGTAACTATGATTTTAAATAAAATTACTTTTTGCAGTTTTTTCCACAGTACTGGGGTTTGAACTCTCTAGGCAGGCACAATTTTATTTTTAATTATAGAAATAATGAACTTATACTGGTAAGTTATTTCTTACATGTTCTATGCTTTTCATGCTTAACATTTATTTAACTATTTGTAAATAGTATAGGGTGGAGAGACTGGTTTTAAACCATCAGATTTGTGTTAATTTTCTTCGTCAGTCATAGGAAACAGATGTGCTGAATACTGAATATTGTTAGACATTGAGTAGGAACCTAATTATAAAGTAAATGCAGTCATTTATTATACATGAACATTAAAGACATTACAAGTAATCCACTCCTACAGGACCCAGCCCACTCCACAAGATCAACACTGATCCATTCGTGAGGGTGGAGTCCCCATCCCCTCAGCCCCAGCCATTAGACCCCCCCCCACCTCTCAAAGGTCCACCTCCTCAACACTGCCACACTGGACACCAGACTTCCAATTCCTGAACCTTAGGGGACAAACCACATCCAGACCACTTTAAGTGCCAGGTGAGATTTGTGTGTTTTTACATTTTTCCTCTGGTAGTAGAACAGAAGATGGACTGAAAGGGGTAGATTAGAGAAAAATCTGGATTCTTCTCTAAATTTTTAATTCTTGGTTTTAGGTTGTGGATCTGTCTTGAATGCAGATGGTGACATTGAGATGGATGCTAGTATCATGGACGGGAGGGACCTGTCTGCAGGAGCAGTGTCTGCCGTGCGCTGTATCGCGAATCCCACCAAGCTTGCCCGGCTTGTTATGGAAAAGGTATGTGTGACTAAAGTTTTACTCTCCTGGGGAGTAGTTGTTCCTGCTGTACTTGAGTGGTGAAAGGAGCCTGGCTGTGAGAAATACTTGAGATCACTGTTCTAAAAATACAGATCAGTCAGAAGCAGTGTTGCTTGAGTTTCTCAAGTCAGACATGACTCTGACTCTATTAGATGATGTAACCTGACTAACAGTCACTTGACAAGTGGTGACTTTGTCATCTTCCTATATTTTCTTCAGCCTTCTTTAAATACCTTCAAGACAGCACAACAAACTAATCAAACCAACTGTTTGTGTGTGTGGTGGGGGGCGGTTCTGGGGCTTGAACTCAGGGCCTCACGCTTGCTAAGCAGGTGCTCTACCTACCACTTGAGCCACACCCCCAACCCCTCAAACCAACTCTTTAATAGCATGTATTAAATAAAAACTGGTCTAGTTTTCCAAATTCAAGATCATATGTAAGTCACATCCCTAGTAATATTCCATCAATTTTGAAGTTTTTGAAAACACAAAAATTCAGAGACCCAAGATCTTTTCAGCATTAAGAAATGCAAGCCAGGCTGGAGGTGTATGTAGCTCACTGGTGGAGCACTTACCTAGCATACATAAAAGCCCTGGGTTCGATTCCCAGCTCAAAAAAGAAAAAAGAAAAAGAAGCCAGTGTAATTTGCATTTCTGAGTCTTTGTACCCAATGAGAAGTAATCATTTCTTTTTTTTTTTGGTACAGACATCTCATTGCTTTCTGACTGACCAAGGCGCTGCTAAATTTGCAGCAGACATGGGGATTCCAAAGATTCCTGTAGAACAGCTCGTAACAGAGAGAACTAAAAAACACCTGGAAAAAGAGAAGTATGAGAAAGGCGGCCAGAATTTGGATTGTCCAAAGTAAGTCACCTGTGTCCCGCCCACAGGTCTGGGAGTTATTGAAGTATGAAAGTTTGGCATCACTGACATTTCTTAAGTAACCCAAACTAAATAATGGAAAAACTCTTTTTATTCTTAAATTTAGCCTCATTTATTACTCCCATGAACAGTAGAATAGTAACTCAAGTCAGGCTACTAGAGTTGACCTGACTTAATAGAAGATTGTCTGGATTAAGGTATCACTTATCTGGATGCCTCTTGATTTGTTTGTGAGCCTGCACAGATGAGTTTCTCTGTGATCTAGTGCAGACCTTTTGAACTTAAATACTTTTTCTTAGTATATTGAAATCAGTACAACTCTTGAAAATTCAAAGTAATCATGTGTTCTAAATTATGGTTTTCCATGTTTCAGATTTTAAAACCCAAAGAAAGACCCTTCCCTTACGTAAAACAAAACTTGAAAATAAAATTTAAATATGGTCCTGGAGTTCATATAATGGAATTCAGTCTAGTAACTCTGCCTGGTCCTTACAATATTTAACCAGGGGTCCATCTTAGAATCACCTTGGGGGCTTTCTCAGAATACATGTGCCCAGGCCCCTTCACAAAAGAACCATATTTAATAGATGTGAGGTGGGGAGGCGACAGGAATTGTATGAAAGTTTCCCAGGTAATTCTGATGTGTCCTTAGGTTACAAGAGGGCAATGCTGTGGTAGCCACTGATACTTCTCATATGCACTGTTATTTATGTGGGCTACAGTCATAGGAGTGAGGTTGCTTGATCAGTGGCTCATGTCCATTTTAAAAGATGGCTCCACATTGCTTTCTGAAAGCTGTGTTTGGCCTGGAGTGTAGCTCAGTGGTAGAACACGTGCTTCACAAGACCAGGGTTCCATCCCCAGCACCACGAGAAAAAACTCCATGACTACACATCTCCACACTCACTGCCACTCTCAGATATAAGCACTTTTGGAGGGCAAAATGATTTATTACCAAATACATGGGGCTCCTTTGTCACCCAGCTTTGGAATATCCTGATGCTTAACGCACATCATCCACTCCCATGATTAACACCATTCAGCCCCCAAGAGGGAAAGGCCTCTCTGGGAAGCAAAGGCCACCTGAGTCCAAAGTCTGCTCTCCCATGGTCACTGCAGTATTGGTCATGGATAAGGAAACAACCAAGCCACGTGCCGGTTTCTCAGGAGGCAGAGATCAGGAGGATCAAGGTTCAACAATGTGAGATCCTATCTCGAAAATACCCAACACAATAAGGGGCTGGAGAAGTGGCTCAAGTGGTAGAGCGCCTGCCTAGGAAATGTAAGACCCCAAGTTCAAACCCCGGTACTCAAAAAAAAAAAAGGGAGGGGGGAACAACCATGGCATCCATCAACAGATGAATGGATATAGAGACTGTGGGAGACATGTATATATTGTTACTTTTTCTTTTGCTAAAATAAAAATCCTTAATAATCTTTTGACATTTCTCTAATATCCAGTACACCTACAAATTCTATCAGGTGGACCTTCAAAGTGTCCCAACTCCAACCTACTTTTCACCCCTTCCACCAAAGCCATCCTAATGCAAACCAATGTCCCCTCAAGCCTAACTGGTCCACATTTCTACTCTTGTCTCCCTTGTCAACTTTACAGCATAGCCGGAATAATTCTTTTCAGGTAAAATTTTTCTAGAAATATAACATACGTGTAAAATCACACAAATCATGTATGTGCACCTTGACAGAATTTCAGAGTGAATATGCCTACATAACATAACAACTCCCAGATCAAGAAACTGGACAGCTATTCATCCAATAAGGACTAATATTCAGAATCTATAGGGAACACAAAAAACTCAGCCCCCGAGGAATCAACACCCCAATGAAGAAATGGGCACATGAATTAAACAGGGAAGTCTCAAAGGAAGAAGTACAAATGGCCAGTAAATACATGAAGAAGTGTTCAACTTCCTTGGCTATAAAAGAGATGTAAATCAAAACAACACTTAGATTTCATCTCCCCCAGTTATAATGGCCATAATCAAGGGTAATAACAACAAATGTTGGTGAGGATGCATCGAAACAGGAACCCTTGTACACTGTTGGTGGGAATGCAAATTAGTGCAACCATTATGGAAAGCAGTATGGAGATTCCTCAAAAAGCTAAAGATAGAACGGCCATATGAGCCAGTGATACCAATCCTGGGTATCTACCCAAAAGAATGTAAGTCAGAATACAATAGAGACACCTGTACACTGATGTTCATTGCAGCACTGTTCACAATAGCCAACCTATGGGAACAACTCAGATGCCCTACAACTGATGAATGGATCAATAAAATGTGGCATATATACACAATGGAGTTTTACTCAGCCATCAGGAATAAAGGCAACATTTGGTTTGAAGGTAAATGGATACAGTTGGAGGACATAATGTTAAGTGAAGTAAGCCAGGCTCAGAAACACAAAGGCCAAAAAGAATGAAAGAAAATTGACTAGCAGAAAAAAAAAAAGAAAGAAACACAAAGGCCACATGTTTTCTTTCATGTGTAGAAGATAGATCCAAAAGATAAACACGTACACAAAAACAAACCTGATCACATACAAACTCAGATGTAGAACATGTTTGTAACAGTAGAACTGCTCTATGGAACTCAGGAAGGAGAGAAAGGAAAAGAGAGTGATAGAGCATCAACAATATTGTAAAACACATAGATGTGTTTTGAAAGCTGTTAAAAAATGAGGGGTGAGAGGTGAAAGGGTAAGGAAGAGTAATGGAAGTGTTGAACAGACCAAAGTAAAACATACTCACAGTGGGGGCACCTTGAGAAACCCCTTGCAACATCAACTTGAATATTAATATTAAAGACAGGACTGTAAAATAGGTACAGTGGGGGGTACTTGTGGGATGGGAGAGGGTGAATTAAAGAGATTAAGGTGAGGGTGATGGTGGATGAACTTCATATACTTACATGAAATAGAACATAAAAACCTCTTACAATTGTTTTAAGTGGGGCGGTGAGGGGATCAAGGGGGAGAGATGGTTGGGGATGATCTAACCAATGTACAATATAAGCCTATTTGGAATTGTCACAATGAATCCCCCCTGTGCATTGACTATATCCTAATAAAAAATAAAGTAAAATAAACAGAAGAAAAAAAGAAACTAGACAGTGCCAGAACCTTCCCTCCTGCCCTTTCCTTTCCCCATTCTCCACCAAGGTAGCCACTTGCCCGACTTCTGACATCATAGGTGAGGGTTACGAACCTAAATAAAGATTGTAACTTTATTTAAATGCATGTAGCATGTACTTTATGCCTTGTTTCATCATTATATTTCTGAGATTCACCATGTGTTAACAATGTTAACAATAAAATGCTTTATTGCACTGTAGTATTCCATTCCATCATCATTCAGCAATTTATATACTCCAACTTTGGTGGACATTTGTGTGTTCACCTTGCTGAAATGTTTCCATGAATGTCTCGGTACACTTTTTTGTCTCTGTCCACATTTCTGATGGACAGGTGAACGGGCGTGTAATAAATATACACACGTTTAGCAGATCGTGCCAAGTGGCTTTCCAAAGCAGTTGTACCAGTGTACACTTCCCTTGGTTTCGGAAGAGAATCTTGTTTCCTGCGCATTTTTGTCAAAGCCTGCTATCATGTCTTTTGCATTTTTAACTGTGCTGATGGGTAGGGTAGTGATATGAATTTTTTTTTTTTACTTTTGTTTGGTGGTACTGGAGTTTGAACTCAGGGCTTCATGCTTTGCTAGGTAGTTGCCCTACTGCTTGAGCTATACCTCCAGCCCAAGAATGTTTTTTTTTTTTTAAACAACTCAGATTGTGATGCTTCTCAGCTCAGACTCCTAACATCCTCCTTTCTCACTTAGAATAAAAGCCTTTGCCATGGCCTAAAAGTTGGATGATTAAATGATCTCATGTTCAAACTGGAACTTAATTTTGAGAGTGAAGGAAACACTAATAACTGAACTCTGGGACAAAAAGCACAATTTGGCCTGCCTGGGTAACAAGGATATATGGTCACCCCACTTGTCAGAGCCTTTGTGAGCTAGCCTTTGGCTGCCCTCCTGTCCTTCCTCCCACCACACTCTTCCTCGCTTTATTCTTTCCATCACGTTGGCCTTTTTGGAGTTCATGAGCAAGACAAGTATGTTTCTGCTTCAGGAACGTTCTTCCCCAGCAATCAGCATGGCTTGCCCTCTCTTTTTCAGAGAGGCCTTGTCCCAAACAGCACCTCCAGCACCATCACTCCCTTACCTGTATATTGCTCTTAGTTTTTCTTTCTTTTTTTTCTTTTAGTTTTTATTGCCACCTGAAATTTTCATGACTCTGTGACTGCCACCCTCCACCCCAATGCAAGCTCCATTATGAAGGGATTTTGTCTACTTTGTGTGCTGCTGTGACCCAACATCTCAGACAGTGCCTCCGATGTAGCTCTATGGAGTCTGAGTGGGAGGTACATCTGTATCAGTGCACAGTGTGAGCACAGGGATTTGAATCCCTGTCTCAAAAACCAAAAGGCTGGACGTGTAGCTCAGTAGTAAAGCACTTGCCTAACATGTACAAGACCCTGAGTTCCAACGCCAGCACCAAAAAAAAAAAAAAATCATAATAAAACATCAGGGGGAAAATTAACTTGCTGGTGTTGTTGATTTTCACAAGAACCCCATGAAGCAGGTACCCAAGAGTGTGTGTCCAGGAACACAGCTCAGTGACATCTGGAATGTTGCCACAACCACAGGACCTTGGGCCCACCCTATATCCACCAAATTGCATATTCCTTTTCTTCCTCTTCTTGGTGACAGCTTCAGAATCTCTAGAAGGCTAAGGATCCAAGAGATTGCTATGCTCACAAAAGTTTGAGATTTGCTCTTATATTTATCCCCGTTTTGTTCCTGGGGGCAGTAACCCAGCTAGAAAATGGTGGAACTATTTGAATATACTCATAATGTGAAAATTTACAGGAACGTCTAGAATTCTACCTGCACTGACATGTATTCTGGGAAGCAAAGCTTTTCTCTAAGATAGAATGTTGGAATCAAAATGTTCCCCACAAGCACTGTTAACATATAATGTGGGAATTTTAAAATAGTTTTAAGCTACATTGTTACTTCGAGGGGGGAGATTTCATATTCAGCCTGTCACTTTTTTTGTTTATTTTTGGTAGAAATTTGGGAACCGTAGGTGCTGTTGCCTTGGACTGCAGAGGAAACTTGGCCTATGCGACCTCTACAGGAGGTATTGTTAATAAGATGGTTGGCAGAGTTGGGGACTCTCCGTGCATAGGTAAGACTGAGGGACGGTCTTACTCTGCCCCTCCTCCTTTTCCTCCCTTCTGTCCTTTTCTTCATTTTGTTCCTCCTCTTGGTGGCAGCTTCAGAATTTTTGGGAGTGGCAATTGGGTTAGAAGGGGTTGTTGGGTCCCTGCTTTAAGAGTGTGTTTGCATCTAGTAGGCACTCTGTTTTTCCTAGATTCTGATTTTTGGGATGACATGGGGGAAGGAAGTGGAGATGGGGAATTTTAGAGTTGTCCCCAGACTGCCATATGACTGCCTTCTCTTTAGCGCCAGTTTTGGGATCTGCAGACTTACCTGCAGAAGGCTAACTATGCAATACCTCTTCTAGGCATGAGCTCACATTAATAGCGTAAGAAAACTGAGGATTTAATCTTAGAGGTATTAGATGTGAGTGGTGCAAAAGTGACACACTTCTACAGAAGTATTCTTAACATTAACACCTCATTTCCAGGAGTAGGTGAAAGGCAGGGCAGGGATGGTCGTATGTGTTTCACTCTGTGCAGACTTTCAGAGTTCTCTGTGGAAGTTCCCACTAACTCCTGTAAGGAATAGCTGAATTTTTCCAAGTGCTCAAAAGAGCAGCTTATGCTTTTAGTGGAAATCTAACCCTACCATCCCTTTTTAATCTGATGAGAGTCCTTGGTAGTAATCTGCACTGTTAACAATTCCTTTTTTTTTCTTGGTGGCACTGGGGTTTGAACTCAAGGCCTCATGTTTGCTAAGCAGGCACTTTTACCACTTGACCCAGTCTGCCAGCTTGACAATTCTTTGTACCCTTTTTTCTGTCATGATCTGAGGAGACACACTTTGCAGCTTCTTTAAAAAGTAGAGATCTGATAACTTCACTCACCTCAAAGATAGGAAATAGTGCACCTTTTTTTCTCCTTAGCAAAAATACTGCCGAAATATGCCTGGTGAATAGTGCAGCATGCATCCAGCTGGGGTTGGACCAAGCTCCAGGGCCACCCCGGGTCAGATCCCAGAAACTAATTTCAGACTCATTAAGTCGTGATGGTAAAATATTGAGAGGGAAAAGGTTTGACCTAAATTTCCATAAGTCCTTGACTTGGTTCTGAGCACCAAATGTGTTCAGTCTGGCCTCTCCGACAAGCATTCTCAGCTGGCCGAGAGGACCCTGTGTAGATATTTGGGAGGGATGATGATAGGCACATAGCAACATTCACCTCAGGCAGTGCAGATGTCGTTTGAGAAATGGTGGGGAAGGGGGGCTTACAGTCCTGCTGCTCATACCAAGACCATTCTTAGCCACCCTGGCCTTTTGTGATCCTGATCCAAGGAACTAAGAAGAAAGAGAAGACTTGGCTGCTTCCAAATATTAGGGCCTCATTGACACTGTAAAAGGGTCTGTCCAATTCATCCTATAGCAGAAACTTAACAAAAACGAAAAGGTAAGGAAAAATGTCTTCTCCCATTACAAGAGTTAACATTCCCTCCCATTTTTAGCTCCCTCCACAACCAGAACCATGGGGTTACTGCCATTGAAAACGCTGAGGAATTGTGACATTTAGGACATTTCCACTCCTGAGCAGCCCCCTTTCCAGCGTCAATAAATAAGGCAAATGTGAATATAATGCTTTCATATCAACCAGGGGAGGGGAAAGGCAAACCTTGCTAAAGCTGCAGGACTCTCGGGCTACGATGCAGAAATGATGGAGAGAAGGCCGAGAGTTGCTTAGTCCAAGACTAAATAAAGGGAGAAATCATATCAAAGTAGCTTTAGCTCCAGACCCCACTTAAATGGACAGCCCCGAATAGTTCTCTGGGTCCAATTAAGCTTCCCGCAACAAATAGAACTGCCCTCCAAATTACTAGACAGTATGTGTGGATGTTAGATTTAGGGAATATCAGTGTTCCCAAAAGTGTTTGAATGTGGCGGCCTTCCTGGTCATCCAAATGATGTACTCAGGATGTTTGTCAATCCTAATGTGTGGTGTGTAGGGAGGAGACCCGGAGAAGGGTGACTTCACTAAGCAAGATGGGGTGAATACCCTTTGGGCAAAGGAGGCACTGCCCTGATGTCTCTGCTCCATGAAAGGCCATGCCGCCACCCCTGCCTCCTCTCTGGTTCTGTCCTCATGAATCCAACGTGTTTATGTGGTGTTCCCTCGTCCACCTGTGCATCAGTGAGACATGGCTGCAAATCTGGCTTTCGTCCACACTTCAGCACTCTGAGATTTAATGTTATGTAGCATGAGCTATGTGACTGGTATTTGAACTCTGTTGGCTGTTGCTGCTCAGTTAGAACCAGTTGCCTTTTTTGAGCAGGATCTGGAGGTTACGCTGACAATAACATCGGAGCCGTTTCCACCACAGGACATGGGGAAAGCATCCTCAAGGTGAATCTGGCCAGACTCGCTCTCTTCCACATAGAACAAGGTATGTGCAATGTGGAACAATGTAACTTGTGAAGGCAAGTACATAAAAGCTATTTCATCAATAGACGGAGGGGGCCAGGCGCCAGTGGCTCAGGTCTGTCATCCTAGCTACTCAGGAGACAGAGATCAAGAGAATCGTGGTTCGAAGCCAGCCCTGGGCAAACAGTTAGTGAAACCCTATCTCAAAAATACTCAACACAAAAAAGCTGGTGGAGTGGCTCAAGTGGTAGAGCACCTGTCTAGCAAGTGTGAGGCCCTGAGTTGAAAACCCCAGTGCCACTAAAAGTAAAAAACAGAGAAGTGTGTGGAACCCTTTCTTGTTGGCTGCTTATGTTGCTTTCAGGTCATTCACACTATTTTGACTCCTGCTCACCTTTTGGTGGGATCTGGACTAGAAGAGCCATTAGCATACTGTTGTCTCCATAGAGAGACGTTGAGCCTGGCATGGGAGGGAAGGCAGCCCTGCTCAGCTGGTGCAAGGAGGTGAGGCTCCTCCTGTTAAGCATTCATGTGGAAAGCATTTACCAGAATCTTTGTTAACACACTTTGATTTATGTATCATAAAGGATGTTCTCATCAGTTTCCTTTCAGTAATAGGTATTGTTTTGCAACGTTTCTTTATTTTCAGGGAAGTCAGTGGAAGAGGCTGCTGACCTGTCACTGGGTTATATGAAGTCAAGACTCAAAGGTTTAGGTGGCCTCATCTTGATCAACAAAACAGGCGACTGGGTAGCAAGGTGGACCTCTACCTCCATGCCCTGGGCGGCTGTGAAGGATGGCAAGCTGCATGTTGGCATTGACCTTGATGAAACCACAATCACAGACCTGTGCTAAGCCCCTGAAGATTGTATTCTAGGTGAATACAATCTAGCTTGGAGGTGAAGTTCAGCTGCCTGGTGTATATATGTAGCTTAATCAATTAGATGTAGACATGGAAAACTTACCCAGTCTGTCCCTTCTTTTGTTGCCTTAGTCAATAAGTATCTGAATGTTTGGTTGAGGGCGGGGCTCCAAGGTGTCAAGAGAAATCATGGAAATGAAACCAGTGAAGGTGGCAAACTCTAGCAGAGTCTTCCATGGAATACGGTTAGAAATAAGCCACATGATCTTGACCCCACAGAACTGCCTCAGGATGGGATGTGCCGCTGAGGACTGGGAAACCCACAGCTTCCAGAAGCCGGGCTGGGAAGGTGGACAGGGAAGTGCCCAGGGAAAGTGTTTGAAAGTGAAAGGGAGCTGCAGCAGAACAGCTAATGAGCAAAGTCAAGGTGAACTTCAAAATGTTGCAGAATTCATTTTGAGCCATAAGAACACCTAGCAAAGAATGAAACACATTTAAGGGAGATGTTCTTCATATAAGAGGGAGAACAGATTTTTCTAAGAAAGTGCAAGTCTTCTCTGACTTAAGTAATAAAGACATGTTTCCAGAGACTTGCAGGGGACCCAGAGCTCCCCAACGTGGAGACGAGGGGTCACGATGGACACTGTGGGAGTTCTTAAAGGCTGAGGTATTCCTGGTTCATAAGCAAACCCCCTCTCCTAGTGTTCTCCTGCAAGCCAGTCCCTACCTGCCACAGATCCACTGATCCTCACACGGTTAATGAGGCTCGTGACTTCTTCAGCCTCTCCAACTGCGGGGGGTGGCTGATGGATATAGGGGTGGCACCATGATTCATGGAGGGCACAGACTGCCCAGTGATTTGGGTCAGCCCCACAGACACTGAATCAAGTATTGTTCCATGTGGTCAGAATGGTAAAGCAATTTCCTTGGTGAAGAGTCTTCCTGTCATCTCTCACTCCACTGGAAATGGTATTTCTGCTGTGACATACCTGCTTAGTTTTTTAGTCTGTCAGGGATTACCTTTTCTCTGAAAAGAAATTACTTAACTTTAAATTCCACATGCCACTAATAAAATATATTTTGAAAGAATTACAGTGTGGTTAGGTGTCACTGTTGACAAGACCAGAATGGACACCAGTCTCTCTTTGGTCCCTCAATTCAGACAGGTGTAGTAGATAAGGGACCTTTTGTGAAGAGGGTGGTGTGGGGATGGGACTGTACTCCTGCCTCATAGTCAGAAGTTTTTCGGGTGGTTAAAACGTTTTCTGAATGGGTTATGGAAGAACCAAAATCACCATTTGGAAGTACCAACAGGGTTCATGACTCAGTCTTCTGCAGTTTGCCAGCAATCACCCCACACTCAGTTTTAGCTCCTGACCCTCCCTGGGCCCCATCAGCTGCTCTGAGAGATTACACCAGGAGTCAGAACAGTGCTAGAAGCCTGCTATCCCCACTACCTGGAGGAGCCTGAAGACTGAGTGAAAGGAAAGAAAAACTGCTCAGGACAAATATAGAAACTGTAACCAGGCCTAGAAGAGATACTGTGTGTTTATAAACCTTGAAAACCTCAACATGTAATAACTACCCCTTGTACGGGTATTTTTTTTAGAAAGTATAGTAGTTCACTAGGGCTTCCACAACAAAATCCCACAGACTAACCAACAGAAATGTATTTCCTCAATTCTGGAGGCTGGAAGTCCAAGAGGAAAGTATCAGCAGCTTTGGCTTTTCCTGAAGCCTTTCTCCTTGACTTGTATGTGACTCTTTTTTTTTTTTTTTTTTTGGCAGGACTAGGGTTTGAACTCAGGGCCTTGCACTTGCACAAAGGCTCTACTGCTTGAGCCATGCCCCTAGCCCTTTTTCCCTTTAGTTATTGTTTCACTAGGGTCTTGCATTTATGCTCAGGCTGGCCTGGGCTACGATCCTCCTATTTATGCTTCTTGCGTAGCTGGGATGACAGGCCCCCACCACCATACCCAACTTTTATTGGTTGAGATGGAGGTCTCATGAACTTTTTGCCCAGGCTGGCCTTGAACCATGATCCTCTTGATCTCAGCCTCCCAAGTAATTAGGATCATAGGCATAAGCCACTGCACTCAGTCTGTTTTTTGTTTTTTCTTGAGACAGGGTCTCACTATGTATGTAGCCCAGGCTGCCCTCAAACTCACTGTGTAGCAGGCTGGCCTCAAATTCACAATCTTCCTGTCTCAGCATCCTGAGTGCTGAGTTACAGGTGTGCACCACCACGCCCAGCTTAGATGGCTGCATCCTTGTGGTGAGTATCTAACATGGCCTTTTCTCTAGGCATGCACAGCCCTCTTCTTACAAAAACACCAGTCATGCTGAACTAGGGCCCCCTAACACCCTCATTTTAACTTAATCACTTCTTTAAAGAACCTGTCCCAAAAGATTGTCACATTCTGAGATACTGGGGGTTAGAGCTTCAGCATGTGAATTTAGGAGGCAACAATTTAGCCCACAACAAAAGACAAAGCAAAATCATGTTAGGGTTGAAAAGGGAGGAGGCCCTTTGGAGAAGATAACAATTAGTAAATACCTAAGGAGAGAGGTGGGAAGGCTAGGTGAAAGATCTGACTTTGAGCTTATCTCATCAGTTCTGCTATTCACATAGGAGATGACCCCAGTTAAAGACTGTTAGAGGGTCAGCTTGCGGCCACTTGACCTCTTTGGGCAGCTGCAGTACTGGGGTGCAGACCAGCAGCCCATTTTGTGCAAAGCCAAAGTGTGCGTTTTTGCCTTCAGACCTTGATTCAACTAGAAGCCACTAGCCTAGAAACGGTTCTCACTTTTGCCTACACATCATCCAGTGGCCTGCTCCATAACTGTCAAACAAGTGAGCATGATACAGTCTGCGTGGGGATGACAATCTGTGTAATCACTTCTATGCCACAAGAGGGCAGCAAACTACCACACATCCACAGCTTTCTGTGCCCAAGGGGAGGTAATTTATCCTAACTCTGTATTAGAGCAGCCTGCTCAGAACAGTTGGAACCAACAGAGGGTTCCTGATTCTTACCTTCCTTTTCATCCAAATACTACAGTTTATTTTAGAGAAAAACCATCCCAAAAACAAGTATCAGCAAGTGTGCCACAGACCCATCCAAATCAACAATTAAGCCCACTGCCAAGGCCTGTTATTATTGACCACAGGGCAAGTAAGGTCAGGCCAGTCAGCCCCTACTTCCAGCTGGGAGAACAGATAAATTGTTACTTGCCCACTACTCACCAAAACAGTGGGCTAATGAAACGAGAGGCCCAGACCCAAAGGTGAGTGCCTACCCAAGCAAGAGGCCCTGGAGCCAGCCTCTGATGAGTTGAAGAGGAAAATCCTGGGTAAGGAAGGGCCTCAGCCTTTTAGGTGTTGCTCAATAAATGTTTGCTTGTTTTCAAACAATGTCCTTTCTGACTTATTCCTTTCTAGAATAGGGATTATATAAATACAAAGGGAAGTGAAATGGTTGTGTTTCAGTTCTGAATTTCCCTGTCATCAGAAATGGTGGGTGAGGGAAAGCTGGGCAGGACATGTCTCCCAGCCCTACACCTCCTCCTTCAGAGCCCTCCCATCAGTCTTCATCTTTGCACAAAATCCTCATAGAATATGGATTTTGTACTGTTTTGAGGGATCAGGGAGTGCTGCCAGAAGAGCTTGTCCAGCTGAAAGAAATGCAGGTGTCCTCTCTCCTCCCTGCAGAGGTGGAGGCCTGACCCAGAGAGGAATGGGGGCCGGCCGAAGGACAGAGGCAATACCAGGTCAGAAATGGGGTTGGGAGGACTTTGTAGCCTGGAACATGGGTAGAGTTGGGGTGGGGGAGGAATGGGTGCCATTAGTAGCTTCACCCACAGCATAAATACCATTAAGTGGGAAAGCAGCTCACCCCACCTCACATGGGTACACTCAGGAAGAGTTGAGCCATCATCAGTCATATAGCATGCCTCTTCTGAGATGTTAGAAATGTGCAAGGGAGGCTCAGGAATCATCCTGCCCCTTGGAAAGAAGAGAAAATAGCCAGGTGCCAGTGGATCATACCTATAATCCTAGCTATTTGGGAGGCTGAGATTGGGAGGATCGTGGTTCGAGGCCAGCCCAGGCAAAAGTTCATGAGAGACCCCCCCCCCAATCTCCAAAATAACCAGAGCAAAATGGACTAGAGATGTGGCTCAAGTGGTGGAACACCTGTTCTGCATGTGAAGCCTGAGTTCAAATCCCAGTCCCAAAAAAGAGGTAGGGAGAGAGGGAGAAAGAGAAAAAGTAAAGAGAGGAGAGAGAAAAGAGAGAAAGGAAAGGGAGGGAGGGGAGAAACAGGCCCAGAGAGATTTGTGTCAGCTTCCCTATTGCTCCTACCAGTCACGGCAGCCAACGTCATCCTCCATGGACAGACAGCCCAAGAGTGCTCCAGGTGAGGAGCAGGCAAGACCAACACAGCTTGATAACTTTATCCTTCAAATTCTGCTTTTCTGCAATCTACCATTCTAACATGAAGTTGAATTTCAATACAAGAGGTCAGACGTGAATTATGCTGGTAAAAGAAACCAGCCTGGGGAAAATAAGTCTTTAATCAATGATCATCTCGGAGTTAACTTTTGCTGTGCAATTACCAGCACTTTCTGGATCCTGTGCTGAATTCAGATGGGAGTTTGGGTTCTAAGCTACAAAGGGGTGTTAAGAAGAAAAGAAGTCAGGTCTTCCCATCCCAGAAGACAGTGGCTCCTCCCCTCAGTAGCTTCTACCTAACGCCAGGTGCACGCAGCCCCTGGATTGTTGTAAGATAGAAATTGTTATTTATTATAGGGTAGCAATTTTTTACTAAATGTTTCATAGCTAGAAATAGCCTTTGAATTTGGACACAGTGCTGCACATCTGTGGTCCCAGCTACTTCAGAGGTCGAGGCCAGAAGACAGAAGGAACAAGAAATTTGGGCCAGCCTGAGCAACAAGGCAAAACCCCATCTCAACAAAAATAATCTTTAATGCAACTAAAGCAGTATATGTGAATTGTAAAAGTTGGAAAAGTAAGAAAAAAAATAAAATACTGAAAGTCTTAAAATATCTTTGAGAAAACAAAAAAAATACAGGAACACATTTCCCATCACTATTAATACTATATGTTCTTCCAGGTCATTTTCGAAGTGTGGTGACATGTCATTTTTTTTTCAAAATGAAACTATACCGGTACTCATGCTATATATAATTTTTTTCAGTTAACATTCTCTACCTTTCTGTATCATCTTATGTAATAACTGTCAGTATCCAAATTTCTCCAGTTTTCTCAAAAATATTCTGTACATCAGGCTTGTCCAATTTCCTGCCCTTTTTTTGTGATACTGGGATTTGAACTCGGGGCCTACACCTTAAGCCATACCACCAGCCCTTTTTCTCTTGATGAGTTTTTTAGAGACAGGGTCTCATGGACTATTTGTGTGGGATGGCTTTGAACCTCGATCCTCCTGATCTTTGCCTCCTGAGTAGCTAGGATTACAGGCGTGAGCCACTAGCACCCAGCCAATTTCCCACCTATTTAAGTGACATTGATTCAAGTATTAAAGACTGTGTGCCCACAATGTTGCACTTTCTCCATTATCAAGTTGCCCCTCATGGTTGAGCAGAGGCATCTGACTGGGACCTAGCCCATTGGTGCAGGGAACCAGGAAGACCATTTCCAACAGAAATGATGGCATCCCTTGTGCTGCAGAAGCCAGGCGGTGCTAGGCCATGGGATAGGCCTGGGCAGAAGGCTTGGAAAGCATGGGCATGGTGGTACACACCTGTAGTCCCAACCCTCAGGAAGCAAAGGCAGGAGAATGGAGTTCCAGGCCAGCCTGGACTACATAGAAAGTTACAGGCCAGTCTGGGTTACATAGAGAAAGCCTGCCTCAAAAAAAAAAAAAAAAAGGCTTGGAAAGGAAAATGTGGGTTGTGCCAAAGTACAGGGCCCCACCCGAAGTTTGGCAAAGGGTGAACTGAAGTGAGGAGAGCAGGTGGGAGCAAGTTCACCCTGTGCAGCACCAGGAAAGGACTCGCCCACCCCCTTCCTCCCCAGATCACTTCCCCCAAAGGGTATGTTTTCTCTCCTCTCCAGCTCCACTCACCTTCAACCTTTCCCAGGGTCTGTGCCCCAACACAATAGCAAGGGCCACCCCAGTGTGTCTAAGGCAAAGGGCGGTTTTCACAAGTGTTTACAAGCCAATCCAGGTGGATGCCATTCACACCAAACCCAGGAATATTTACCATGGGCCAAGGATCCTGTGGTTCCCTTGCCTTGGAGAGCAGCCTAACACTGTGTACCCTACACAGATCCCTGGAGGCTTGAACTCCTGAACTCCCAACATTCTGTCCAGACACCAAGTATTCAATCTTAAAAGCAAAAAACACCAAGGCCAGTTTTTTCTTCCTCCCTCTGCCTGTTCCCTCCCCCTGCCTGTTCCCTCCCCTCCCCTGGGCTCACTCAGCCCGAGGTGAGGTGTGGCTCACTGTGGGCTTTGCATGCCTCCCCACTGACCTCACTGGGCCTGGCTGGCTGTCCCGGGCCTTCCCAATCTTCCTGGCCATCTCTGTAATATCTCTGCCACAGATCACATAGATATCACACCCTAGATTCCTCATAACTAAAAACTCTGCCACTTCCCCAGGCCCTTTCCCACCCTGTCCCCGTCTTAATAGAAATTCTAACACACTTGTAACCTACTTTTAAGCAGAAAGGGTCAGGACCCAGGGCGAGGCACCCACCACTGAGAGCCCTCTCAGCGTTCCCAGCCCAACTTGGATGTGCTGCAGAAACAGGAGGCCAGTGCCTTTGGTGAGACTCATCTGTTTTCATGCTATCAAGGTGCCCTCCAGAACTTGTAGAATGGAAGGTCAATGTCTTGGTCAACCCAAAGTGCCCTCACTGGGAAGGGGCATCATTGTACTTGAGAGAAAAGGTGTCAGCCCTGATTCCTATCTCTAACCACCATGGCTGTTGCTCTATTGTCCCCTCCCCACCCTGGCCAGCCCCTGACTAGGCTCTGCCCAGTACTTTAGACCAGGAAGGTGCTGGTGCCCTACCAATATGGACAAATTACTCCAGGTTCCTCTAACACCCAGCAGCCAGTGCTTCCCTGCTCTTCTCCAGGGTGGCTCCCAGGACAGGGTGCAGTCAACCCCAGGAGAGCTGCCTGTGAGGCCTGACACATGCAGGGCCAAGCTCCAGGCAATTTGGCTGTCACCCTGATCCTGCTGACACACAGCCTAGTTTCTGAGTCCATCTTCTGAGCATCAAGTCTTCCCAGGGGGCCACTTGGGTGGCAGTTGAGCCCACATTCAAACACAAAGAAGAATGAATAAGCCCCATCGCTGCCCCTTCCAGAAGCCCAATCCCATCTACCCTCAAGGATTAAGTCACTCAGGAACCTCCAGAAGTTCCTATTGCTAGCTAGGCCAAATCTAAACCCCTGGGCTGGTGTCCAGAGACACCCCGCCCCCAAAGCCAGCATCTCCTGGCTGGAGACTGGGTACCCAACTGCCCTCCTGAGATGCAAATGGCTCCTCAGGACTTTGTGCATCCAGTTCCCTCCCTAGAAATCCTATCTACTCAAAGATGTTTAAAGGAGGAATGACAGTTACCGCTTCCAGAAATATTGTTTGAGAATCAATTAATACGTGAAAATTTCTTAGATGTATGTCTGGCACATGAAGTGCTCTGTAAGTATTATTCTTTCTTTGTCTTCCAAAACCACACCAACCAGAATGAGCCCTTCCTTCTCTGAGCCCCTGCCACTTCTTAAGGTCACCAGCCAGCATCTTCTAAAATCAGCCTCTGTGGACCCAAAAGTTGCTTTGGAGAGCTGGAGATGTAGCTCAGCTCAGTGGTAGTGTACTTGACTTTTATGTGCAATGCCCTGGGTTCATTCCCCAGCACTGAAAAAATATCTAAGAACTATCAGTAGCACTGTATGTCCTGCTTCTTTAGCAAGTACAAAGATCTGAGTTCAAATCCCAGTACCACCAAAAAGAAAAAAATTACTTTGACCATTTTATCCAGGTGGCTCAGACACTCAACAGAAGCCCAGCTGTTCCTTCCGTGATATCCACACAAAGGTGTACCCCAGTTTCATATTTTATGGTTTACTAAATATTTTCACATCTATTTCTACATTGTGGAATGGAAAGGGCAGAAACAATCATTCCCAAGTCCAAATGGGGCCGTTGATGCTCAGAGCCCCAGACACACAGCTAAGAAGTACCTAAGTTAGGTTTTGATTGAGCTCTGCTGGATTCCAAGCCCAGTTTTATTTTGTTTTTTGTTTTATCTTTTCCTCAGCAATGAGCTGGGTCACAACCAGTTAAGTGCATCTTCCTTCTTCTGAAAAGAAGCTTAGATGCCAAAGGAATTAGAGACAGCCACACAATGAAAACCAGATGCCCTGCCCTTGTCTTTGGAGCAGCTCCCAGGAAAGGGAGGACAACTGGCTGATGTGTGACCCCTGCAAGCGCCCTGCCCATGAGCTCAGCTTCTGGCAAAAAGAGCCCCTTCATGAGGAAGGCCTGGTGGGCCTCTGGCCCCAGGAAAGCCACACAACAACACTGGGGCCAGACCACAGGGCTGCTTAACTGCAGGGGTCAGAACAAGGAGTGTCCAAGGCCAACCATGTGGTGACTTTCCAAGTTTGGAAAGTGGGGACACCAGAATGTGAGCTGGGTTCTGTGGGGCTCTACCTGCAAGCCAATCTGCAAGCGTGATCCCAGTCCAGAGACCTTGTTCCCTTGTCAAACCAGACCACAGCTGCCTTGGAGGCAGGGGCCGCATCTGCCTTACTTACAGCTATTCCTCCAGGCCTACTACAGAGGTGTATCCCCCACAACTGTCCATCTCATATGGACAAGCTCCTCTTGCCCTGGCTCCCTCCTGGCCTTTGGGGAAGAGGAATCAGTGCCCAGTCACTGTAAAGGGTCCCATGGTAGAGTCTCCAGTAGGTCAGGGCCTAAGGGAGGAAAAGAGGAAGAGCTCAGGAGAATGAGTATTGGAGGCAGGATGGAGCAGGAGTGGATGGTGAGGAGTTGAGGACAAGACCGGAGAACAGGTGTACACACCTGGGGGGCCCCAGGTAACCAGCCCAGCTGTACAAGATCCCTAAGAACCATTTCTATAGCTGACTCTGCTACCTACAAGATATGCATAATCTGTGGGGCTGTGGGCAGAGCCAAGCTCGGGCAGAGAAAGGGGAGGCAGAGGCTGAGCCCAGGCCTGCATGGAGTATGTGGGGTGAGATCCAAGTTCCTGAGCCCAGTTAGAGGGACTGTTCCCATTCATTGAACAAATATAACAACCATGTTCACAAAGCAGAAAGAACAATGAAACCAAACTCCACCCCTATCCCAACCCACCCTACAGCCGGTACTGGCCTGGGGAAAACTCTGGAACACAAAGCTTCTAAAAGACTCAGTAAGTTGAATAATGCCACCGATACCTGGCTTTGCCCACCTGTTCCCATCCCACATAAACTCAACCCTCTGTCCATCAATCATTGGCTGCTTTTCCTCCCATCCAGGCCCACTGCCCTTGCTGCCCTGTCCCAACCTCCCCACAGGGGCCATCTCTGGCCCCATTTAATACCTTTTGTGGTCCCATGACCTACCAAGTTAAACCCAAACTCCCCTTCGGCACTGTGTGGCTCTGTGTGCACTGGCTCTGTCCTGAGGTCCTGAGCCACTTCTAGCACACAACTCTGCTCTGCTTGGCAGCAGCCACTGTGGCTTCCCATGTGTGCCCTGCTCCCAGGACCGTCAAGCTGCACACCCTGTCTCCTCTGCCTACAGTGCTTACTCTTCCCTTCTCCACCAGACAGCACCTGCCGGTCTCACAGAGCTCCTTCATGGACACCTCCTCTAACACCCCAGGCCTCTCCTTCATGGAAATTGTCACCATAGCAATTAGCATCTGACTGCCATACTAGACTGAGTCCCCAGCACCAGCACCAGGCCTGGCACATAGCAGTATCTTAACAAATGTGGGCATTGGAGACCTGTCCCAGCTGTGGCCTTGCTTCCTCTACAAGGTCTATCCCAGCCCCTGCCAGACCCAATACAAAGACACCTCTTCCAGGAAGCCTGTATGCCCTCTCAGAAGTCCTATTTTCCTCCTCTGAGGAATTTTCAAGGAACTGTGGTCACATAGCCCATCTGTCTCCCATATGCTTGTGATCCTTGAGGGCCAAGCCCCTAGGCCCAACCAACAAACTCCAGCCTCTGGGAAGCTTTGACTTCTTCCACTTCCTTAATGGACTTCAACAACCCCTCCCCTATGGAGAACTGGTGGCCCCAACTTATAAAGGAGACCTCTGTGAAGCTAAGAGAAAACCTCCAACTTCTAATTATTCTAAACATTCACATGCAGTTGTCCCCAGGTACCCATGAGAACTGGTTCCAGGACCCCCTGTGGATAACCAAAATTTTCAGAGTGCTTTACATGAAAAGGTATAGTGTTCACATGTAACCTACACACATCCTCCCATATACTTTAAGTCATCTGTAGTTTATTTATATTACCTAATAAAATATAAATGCTATATAGATAGTTGTTATACTGAATTTTTAGGGAATAATGACAAGAAAAAAGTCTGTATATATTTCAGTACAGACGCAATTTTTCTTTTCGAATATATTCGTTCAGCTGGTCGAAAACCACAGATGCGAAACCTGTGGATACCAAGGGGCAAGAGTGCTTGCCACTGTGTAGACCAGAAGTTCCAAGCCCTAATCATAGGGCTATTAACATAAAGTTCCAACCCTCCTGAGAAAAGAAAGAGAGAGGGGACATAATTACTTCTGTCAGGATTGTATTGTCAAAGGTGCTTTTTAGCAGCCTGGGCTACAGAAGAGGATGTTATGACAGAAAGTTAAGGTGAGATTTGCAGTAATTGCTTTTCTTTTGCCAAAGTTCTAGCAGTCTCTTCCCAGCACATGATCTTTTCCTTCAAAAATCCTCATGTCTCATTCTACAGAGCCAATTTTTGTTGACAAAGAAGAATGAAGATGAACTGGTAGAGTGGCTCAAATGGTAGAGTACCTACTTAGCAAGCATGAGACCCAGACTTCAAATTCCAGTACTGCCAAAAAGAAAGAAGAAAAGAAAGATGAAGATAAAGGGTAGCTTCTCTATCACCACTCTAGAAATGGGACCAAAAAGGCAATTGTTCAGGAGGTGGAGAGAGAACCAGAAATCAATTCAATTCCATCCAGCAGCGGTTGCTGAGATTCCATAAACATCGAGAACACAGCACCTCAAGATGAAGGTGATGCATGAATGGGATCTCAGCTTGCTCCTAGCCAAGGCAACAACAGGAACCAGGGCTGCTGGGAGACTCAAATGGGTCTGGCCAACAGCAGTTGTTAAATGAGATACCACATTTAGCTCAGGGCCTGGCAGAAGGCAGGTGTTAGTTATTGTGTTACTGTCATAGCTGATGACATATTCTCCTAAAGGGAGAAGTCCCTTGAGAGGGGACTTTGTAGAAGGCTGCCTTTGGACTGGGTCTTGAAGGTGAGGATTTCAGCAGGCAGTGACAGAGATGGAAGGTAGGTGTGAGCAGAGGTGTAGAGACAAGACAGTCGAGATGGAGAAATTCCTGAGGCCAAGTCCCACTAGTGGCCTGGATGCAATCATTGTCACAGCAAACACTGAGTATTTTGTATGTGTCAAGCATTGTTCTGAGTATTGTACACATCCCCCCACAGAACACCTAGAAATGAGACTGGAGGGAAAGTCTCAAAGCTCTGTTTATTCATTCAATAAGTACTTAATAAGCAACTACTTGTGTAGCTGGGCCCTTGAGCGTCAAAGATGAGCATGGAGCTTATATTGTAGAGGGGCAGACAGATAATACAGGAGTAAACATATAAGACCATTTCAATGGTGACAAAGACACTGAAAGAAAGAAAGCCAGGTCCTGAGTGATGAGACCCACAGTGACCAGGAAGTCTCTTCTACAGAGAAGGCAGAGTCGACATGGATAATGGGAAGGGTACAGTCAGGAAACAGACAAGAGTGTCCCGGGAGCGGGAAAGCAAGAACAAGGCAAATGCTTGGTACAGCTGCAGGGTACCATGGTTTGGGGATGGGCATCAATGACACTAGATGAGGCTGGAGAGACAGATGGGGGTGAGGTCCTGCAAGGTTTTGAGGTGTATTCTAAGTGTTGTGGGCAGACAAAGAGTTTTGACACAGAGAAGTGATATGACATGGTATACATTTTTAAAGCTCACCATGGTTGCTGTGAGGATATCAGAATTCAAGGCAACACTGACTTTGGGCATGAACTCCATATGGAGCCAGAGGACCAAAGAGGCAACCCACACATGTTCTGTTCCCAGGGAACCTAGAGAGCACCAACCCCCACTCCCACCCCCAGGCCAGGACATAGATCTAGCACAGGTCTCTTCTTGGGTCACTGTGGCATAGGCTGCTTACATTTTTTTTTTAATTGTTCCTTGCCTGACCAAGGCATCTCCATTTCCAGCCTCTGGGACTGACAAATTCATGTTTTGTAATTATATTTCCTGATATTCTGGATTCACCAGAGAAAGATCTCACACACACACACACACACACACACACACACACACACACACACATCAGTGACTTCAGAGGAAAGTAAATTGCAGCCAGCACTGGTTGTTTTTTAGCATTTTTACAAGCCCCAAGTTTCCATTAAGTTCTGAGCATAAGTGCACACAGTTGTCTGCTCATAAGATCCTGGATGCATTTAGAATTGAGCCATAAACAGTTCAGCCCAGCAGAAAGATTCCTGGACTGATCACTGGGAACCCAGGTTCAAATCCTGTCTCTATCCTTAACTCTCAGGGAAACTGCTGATAAGTCTTTTCTTCCGAACACACAGGGTGGAGTAGATGTTTCCTAAGGCCCGGAACCAGTCCAGATCAAAGACTCCAATGGAGGGTTCCCCAGAGTTCAGATTTGGGGCAATTAGAGGCAGCTACAGAGAACTGCCTTAGCTGTCCTCTGGCAGTGGGAAATTTTTGAAACATTAACCCATATTATTTTTCTTCTTGTTTCCCTTCCTTCTCTTAGCTCTTCCCCAGATTCAGGCCTCCAAGAAGGCACCAGGGAAGGTCCGTGAAAGGGGAAGGCAAACAAAGGGGAAGTCTCTTCCTGGCTTTTACGGTTCAAAAGCCAGGCCTTTGGAGGGATGGAAAGACCTCCAGGCGCCAGCTGTGAGTAAGAGCCAGGCTTCCAAGCCCAGCCACACCCCAGACAAGTAAAGGATTCCCAGGGCGGCCAGGAAGTAAAAAGCAAGTGTTACTTAGGGCCCGTGATCCCTGCTGAAACCATGGCCTTCTGTCCCCTCCAGGTGCAGGAGTAAGAGGTTTTAAAAATGTGGCCACTGAAAATCAGGCTTTTTTTTTTTTTTAATCACCATGCACCAGCAATTCTACACAATTGTTAGTACTGAAGCTCCTTCCTAAAAGCTCCATCCTAAGAATTTCCCTGCTTTTGAGGTACTTAGTGCATTTACTGTTAAGCTTTAATAACACATATGCAAAGATTCCAATTATTGTTTATTTTTAAGTAAGCATCCTCTGCAAGGAAATTGTTTCTAAGAACTCCCAGTTAGACAGGTGGTGGCCCCCACCTGTTATTTACTTATTTATTTAATTGATAAACGGTAATTGTATATACTTATGGAAGACAGTGTGCTACCTTTTTTGGGGGGGTGTTGGCGGTACTGGGGTTTGAACTCAGGGTCTCACTTTGTGAGGCAGGCTCTCTTTTCCACTTCAACTACACCCCAGACCTTTTCTGCTTGTTATTTTTCAAATTGGGTCTTGCCTGATTTGCCTGGGGCCAGCCTCAGACTGAGGTCCTCTCACCTACAGCCGCACAGCTGGGACCATGACATGAGCTACCATTGCCAGTTCATTGATTGAGATGGGGGTCTCACTAACTTTTTGCTGGACTCCAATTTCGATCCTGCCCATCTCCACTTCCTGAGTAGCTAGGATTACAGGTGTGAGTCACTGCACCCAGCCCAGTGTGCTATTTGATATATGCAAACATGGGAGAAAAATACATTGAGCCGACAAATACATCCATCGTCTCACCTACTTTTTTTGCTTCCCCGAAAAGCATTCACTTTACAAGTAAGTTCATGAGGAGCTGGAATACTTTGAGTGGGTTCAGACTCAGTTCTGAGACCAGCTCCCACTGGGTGCTGCATATTCTTGCATTTATTCAGATCCAGAACAATGACAAAAGCACAATAACTGTAAAGACCAAGAAACAGAAATTTAAAAATTGGTTAAGTCCCATCCTATGAGACCACTTGGAATTTTTATTTGGACTTAAAATTTTAAATAATGAAAGCATATAAGATATATTTTTGTTTGGTTAAATGAACACTTTAATATCTTCTGAGTTGAACTGTATTCCTTTTCAATTTATTTGTTTTAGAACTAAAGAACAAATCAAAAAATAAAACTGTAAATTTAGTGATCGCCAAAATTTTACCCTCCAGAGATATTTTGGTTTTGTAAAAATCTACTTATTGGTTACTGGTTAATTATTTAAATCAAACTTAATATATCAAACTAGAACCAAAAAGTCAGAATTCTGTTAGGTAAATACAGACTGTTGAATAAGTGTTGTGTTTTCACGTGTATTCATGTGTACTCTAATGTTTATCTACTTATTTTTTGTTGGTATGATTTCATACACCCTCAGCCCTAGGCCCCAGCATGGTGTAGAAGCAACCAGACTCCTGTGCACTGGAGTGGGGAGGTGGCTGGTGGCCTCAGGTGGTAGAGAAAGACAATGACCTTAGGCTCACAGGTGGTGTGAGGGACCCTCAGGAGCACCCTGCTCAGCTAGTGACCAATGACAAGAATGACAAGTGACATTGAGCACCAGGTGCCCTCGGCAACAGAAAGTTGGGAAGTTACACACTGCCGCAGGGAGGGCCCCCCACCACCACCAAGATGACCAAGATCAGATTTCCAGGCCAGGTACCGGTGGCTCACACCTGTAATCATAGCCACTTGAGAAACAGAGATCAGGATCCAGCCTGAGGAAAAAGTGAGACACCATCTCAAAATTATCTAACACACAACAAAAAGGACTGGTGGAATGGCTCAAGTGGTAGAGTGCCTGCCTAGCAAGCATGAGACCATGAGTTCAAACCCCAAACCGCAAAAAAAAAATTCTGTTCCCTGGAGCAGAAAGAAGGGTTAAGATTAAAATTAAAATTACATTTTATTTTAGTTGCATCAGTTACAAGTATTATATTATATATTATGTATTATGTGTAATACATACTGTATGTTATATATTATATATGTATTACATATAAAATAAATACAAAAATATAACAATATTATAAAAGTAGAAAAGGGATAAGTAATAGATGGTAGATAGATTAGATAGATTAAAAAAAAGCTCTTTTGTTTGTTTGTTTGTCTGTTCGTTTTATTTTTGAGACAGGGTCTTGCTATGTAGCCCTGGCCAGCCTGGAACTTGCTATGTAGCTCAAACTGGTCTTTTTTTTTTTTTGTATTATTATTCATATGTGCATACAAGACTTGGGTCATTTCTCCCCCCTGCCCCCACCTCCTCCCACTCTGCCCCCTCCCTCTCCCCCCCACCCCCTCAATACCCAGCAGAAACTATTTTGCCCTTATCTCTAATTTTGTTGAAGAGAGAGTATAAGCAATAATAGGAGGGACAAGGGTTTTTGCTGGTTGAGATAAGGGTAGCTATACAGGGAGTTGATCCACATTAATTTCCTGTGCGTGTGTGTTACCTTCTAGGTTAATTCTTTTTTATCTAACCTTTTCTCTAGTTCCTGGTCCCCTTTTCCTATTGGCCTCAGTTGCTTTTAAGGTATCTGCTTTAGTTTCTCTGCGTTAAGGGCAACAAATGCTAGCTAATTTTTTAGGTGTCTACCTATCCTAACCCCTCCCTTGTGTGCTCTCGCTTTTATCATGTGCTCAAAGTCCAATCCCCTTGTTGTGTCAAACTGGTCTTGAACTCATGATCTTCCTGCCTTAGTCTCCCCAGTACTGGAATTACAGGTGTGTGCCACCATGCCCAGCCAAGAAAAGTCTGGTTCATTTTTGTGGACACCTGTATTAGAAGACCCTGAATCACCTTGCACTCGCTGATGAACCAGAAGTGACACTATGCCCAGCTGGGACAGCATCAGAATATTGGCTGGAGAAGCAGCATTAGGGACTCGCCAGGCTCCTCCAGGTGAGACATTATTGGGCCTCAGAATGTTAGGAACAGAAGGAGCCCAAGGTCGTGTTCTCTATCCCTGCCTGTGCTCAGAAGGCAGCTGGAACCCTGCAAGGCCACCTAGCCATTCAGCAGCAGAGCTGGATCCTGACCCACATCTGCAACCAAGTCAGCTCATCTCCCAAGTGACTGACAGATGAGCACAGAGCTTTGTAAGCCACCCTGAGGGTGCCGTCCACAGTAGGGGCAGAGGGGCCTAAGCAACAACTGACAAATCCAAGAGTGGGAAAAGGCCCAGAGCCAGGAAGGTGGGGGTGGACAGACAGGTAGAACACCACTGACTCACTGCAGAACAAAGAACCTGCAGAAGCCATCAATAAGTTGAGCATCCTGGAAAAGGTCAACAAGTGAATTGTGACATTCTGCTATCAATACCAAAATCTGCTGCCCAAATCCCCAGGGTAAGCTTATTTAAAAAAAAAAAAATGGAGGGAAACCAGTTTCCTCCCTACAGAACAGGGACTTCCATCAGCTTCATCTTCCACACCCCTCAAAGGTAGTTTATTCCGAAACAAAGAACCTGCCAGTTCTGTCTGTCCACACTCTCGCCTTGGCCCATCCCCAGCTCCCATCCACCTCTCCACCCTCCCACCCCCAACATTCAGCTCAATCCTACCTCCTGGGAGCACAGTGCCTGCTGGGCTGGTGAGATTTGCAACCTGTCAACTCTATCTACACCCTCCCTGAAACTTCAGGCTCCAGAAACAAGAGAAAGCCAGGTCACTTAGCACCTGGGTTCAATTGGCTTTGGGAGGGTGGTGTGTGAAAACAGGATGCCACTCTGCAGCCTGCAGGACACACATGTGCTGGACAGATGTTTGTGGGCTAAGTGACAAACTGAGAAAACAACCAAAATCCATATAAAGACTAAAACAGTCGACGCCCTCACCTGTGACACCAGTCCCTCCCCACCTCCCCACCCCTGACCGTCACCTCCAACACCCCCTCTGCAGTTGGAATGAATGGGGTTCCAGGCTTGGGACAGGCAGCACCAACAGAGGATAGTAGTTGTATAAATCTAAGCATCTCTCCCAGAGAAAGAGTTCCCAGAGCAGGAAGTGTGACTTGTACTGACAGAGAAAATGGAAATAATGCAAGTGTCCGTCAACAGGGTACTGGTAAGTTAAATGGCATTACATCCATGCAAAACAGTATTTTGCAGCATGAAAAACAAATCAAGTGTATTTGTAAGGGTCAAGATTTCAAAAGATATACATGACATAATATTAAGTGGGGAAAATGGAGATCCAAAGTCATCATAGTATAGCGTGAATCCAGTGTGTGTACGGTTATCTTCTATTTGATGCTGGCTCACCCATCTACTCTCTGTAGGCCTTCCCCTGTCCTGCTCTATGCCCCAGGAGGCCCACCTCTAATGACAAAACTTGGCCCCCTTGCCAGCTGACTGCCAGTTGGGTTAGGCCGATGGAAAAGACTCTGGCTGTAGAACAGAGAATGGAAGAAGAAGAAGCCGGGATATGTTTCTTCCTTTTGCTGCCCCCCGTCCCAAGGCCTACGCTCTGCTGTGGTAACTGCTGGAGGCAATGGGAAAGGGGAACAAGAGGCATCTGGGTTTGAATGTTCCTACCCCAGAACACATCAAGTGTGCTAAGATACACACACTCCTAGGCTGGGCGCTGGTGACTCACACCTATAACCCTAGCTATTTGGGGGGCTGAGATTGAGAGGATTATCAGTAAGACCCCACCTCAAAATAACCAGAGCACAGTGGACTGGAGATGTGGCTCAAGCAGCAGAGCACCTGCTTTGCAAGAGCAAAGCCCTACAGTCTAAACCCCAGTCCCACCCAAAACACACACACACACACACACACACACACACACACATATCATACACATGTACACTCCTCACAGTAAGTATAATGTCTACTATTAACTATTTTTTTCAGTACTGAAGTTGAACTCAGGGCCTCACACTTGCTAGGCAGGTCCTCTGCTACTTGAGTCATGCCTCCAGTCCTGCTTGCTTTAGCTATTTTTCAGATAGGGTCTTTCTTCCCAGTAGACTAACATTAGCTGATAGCATTTATTTTTTTCAAAAAATAATTCTTCATCTCCATGTCTCGTGTACACAATGGAAACTGTAAGTGACAGGGGAAAGAGGTTTTGTCTCCTACTTTTAACCTGATGGGTCAGATAGGGTTTTACATTTTTCCTCAGTTCCAGTCTGGGACCATGATCCTTCTACCTATGGTCTCCCACATAACTGGGACAACAAGGACACACCACCAGCTAATTGGTTAAGATGGGATCTTGCTAACTTTTTGCCTATGCTGGCCTCAAACTGCAATCCTCCCAATCTCCACCTCTCAAGTAATTGGCTGTAAACATTTTGAAGGAGCTGCATGACTTTAATAATTCTAAACGTAGGAAGCAATTCTGCATTTGGTTCACACAATTTAAATTGTATTGCGTCTCCATACAACTGTGTAATCGGTAGACTGTGTTGCAATGAACTAGTTGAAATAATTTTACCTAGATAAATATTCATTTATTATAATTTTGAGATAATCTTTTTATATTTTGGAGCCAGGGGATATGTGACAATTGTTTTAGGCATCACAACTGGTGGGTAAAACAGCTGGAATGTTCAGAAGTTGCTGGGCCCTTCCTAAGAGGGCCCCGGTGAATGCAGGGCCAGCCCTGTGAGTCAACAAAGCAAAGGACGGACCAAATCCACAAAGGAAAATCTGCTCTGCTTGTAAGCTATTTCCTGAGCAATCACAGAGCTGGCCACCTGAGGCAGAAGACAGAAACTGGCTCCTAGAGCTTGCCTGATGAGCTGACCCAAGTCTGTGGTCTCACTAGGCCTCCTCCTGTAACCCAGATGGACAGTTCGACTCAGAATGACCTGCCCAGGCCTTTCAACCTGTTTTCCAGGCCATGCTGGGACTTGCAGAAAGTCAACTGCCAGTATGGGCTACACCTCAGCTTCCCGCTCACTAGGATGAGCCCAGCGCTGAACCCTGGTGGGAGAGGGGAATGAACATCTGGTCTCAGTCAGTACCTTTGGGCATTGTGGGCTAGAGGCTCTGTTGGCCCTGCCACTCCCACCTACCATTGCCCAGGTAAGAGTTCCCTAAAGGACACTAAACATGACCCAGCAACCTGGCACCCACATATGCACAGGGGAGAGGCCAGCAGACCTAGGGTCTTAAGAGTACAAATACCCAGGTAAGGCTTCCAGGCCTCTTGGTGTCCTCCTACCCTCAGCCTCAGCCCTCAGCAGTCCAGGGATAAAGGCTCCCCCAAAGCCAGGCAAAGCTAACACAGGGCTTGAGGAGGGTGGAGGGAGCCGTGCCAATTCACTGGCATCTTTGAGTGCTAATAACTGAGTGACTGTTCTTCCCTCAGAACAGTTTGTCTTTGCACAGTAACCAGAAAACTGCCCATGTGCATCCAGAAATGGCAGTTCCCAGGCTTTCCCAGGTGTCAAGCAGGTGTAGAGCTATGGTCTGGAACTTTCAGTGTGTGGATTTCAGAGGTGTGAGGAACTGGTGCTCAAGTTTAAGAAGCTTGTGCTCTGAGCCTTGACCAACACTTTCCTTGTAGGGGTCAGAGAAGCAGGAGCTTTGCAGTCTCCAGGGCAAAGCCCCACCACCACCAAGCAGGGCTCTCCCAAGGCTAGAATGGATGAGCCTGTCTGGGACATTGGTGGTGATAGTCAAAGTCCCACCCAGAACTAGGAAAGATCTCCAGTCTCTAGCAGCTGGGCCTGGGAAGCCATTCACCCAGGAATAGCAGAGGCCAACTGTGTGCTAAGCCAGGGGGCTCTTTGGGAGGGGAGCAGAGGGAATAGAAGAAGGGGAGGGAAAAGACAGCCCAGGGATAAATGTGGAAGAACAAGGAAGTTGTGAAAGAGGCATGACAGAGAAATGGCAAAATGCAAGACACACTAATTCCTATCCCTTGGCCTTGGAGAATGGCCCACAGATGTCCCTGGAGAGAGTAAACTACAGTCTTTCATGAGGCTGTGTTTTTAAGGTTCTTATCTCTGTGACACTCATCCAGTCATTCTCTATCTCTGTTTTTTTGTTTTGTTTTTTGATTTTTTGTTTGTTCTGGCAGCACTGGAGTTTGAACTCAGGGCCTCACACTTGCTAGGCACTTGCTACCACTTAAGCCACTCCACCAGCTCAGTCATTCTCTACACCACCACTGGGCAGTGTCACTAAGTGGTCATGCCACACATCAAGAGGGCTCCCCTGGGGGACAGTTGTAGTGACTCACTCCTGTAATTCCAGCTACTTAGGAGGTGGAGATTGGAAGGATAGAGGTTCAAGGCTAAACCCCAGCAAAAAGTTACCAGGATCCCATATCAACAAATAAGCTGGAGTTTGGCACCTGTTATCCCAGCTACCTGTTATCCCAGCGTAGGTAAGGAGGACCGTGGTCCAATGCTAGTCCCTGGGCAAAAACTCCAGACCCTCTCTGAAAAATAACTAAAGCAAAAAAGGGCTGGGGGCATGACTCAAGTGACAGAGCATCTGCCTAGCAAGCTCAAGGCCTGAGTTCAAACCCCAGTGCCACAAGAGGCTCCCCTGTTTTAACATCTGGTTTAGGGAAGGAAACATGGAGATGACCTCACTTTAGAACTCAAAGACAGGAATACTCCCACGCATCCTAAACTTACCCATCCATGAATGCCTGCCCTGGAATATGGGGTCAGCCCAGGGATGTGGGAGTCGGCTAAGCCCACAAGTATATTTGATGGACACAGAAGGGCAGTTCAGGAACAAAGGAAAAATTCCTCCTAAAGGCCCAGGCCCACTTAAGCAAGATCCTCTACTGCCCTGACTCCCAACAAGGAAAAACAGAAAGAAAATTGAAAGACTTTTCTCTTGCACCTTCAAAGTGGAAACAAGAAAATACAGCCCTTGCCCACGTGCACTGAGGGCGTTCTTGGTGCCTGGAGCCACTTAAGATGCTTTATTACAGATTCAGTCCTCAGAGTCAGGTGCATACATGATATTATGCGCCTTATACAGAAAAGGAAATCAAGACAGGCAGAGGTAAAGCGTTTGCCCAAGATCACACTTAATATGTGGTGAGTCTGGTATTCAGCCAAGCAGTCTCATTCTCAAACCTGTCTCTCTCTTCTTCTTACTGTTTTTAATTGTGATGAGATGCACCTAGTATCCATTTTACCATCCAAGTCATCTTTAAATTTTTAGCTCGCAGGAATTAACTGCCTTCACGTTGTTATGCAACCATCACCATGAGGACACTTTCTCATCTCCAAACCTAAACTGCCTCCATGAAGTGTTTGTCCTCTTCCCTAACTCCTAATAACCTCCATCCCACTTTCTGTCTCCATGAATCTGACTGCTGCCAGTACCTCATATAAGTGGGGATCGTACTGTATTGTCTCTTTGTACCTGGCTTATTTCATTTAGTATGCCTTCAAGGTTCACCCAAGTGATAGCATGTGTCAGGCCTGTTCCCTCTTTTAAAAAACTTCTTTTGAGCCGGGCACTGGTGACTCATGCTTGTAATCCTAGCTACTTGGGAGGCTGAGATCAGGAGGATGAAGAATCCAGGCCAGCCCAGGCAAATAGTTAGAAAGACTCCATCTCCAAAATAACCAGAGAAAAATGGGCTAGAGGCGTGGCTCAAGAAGTATAGTGCCTGCTTTGCAAGGGCAAAGCTGAGTTCAAATCCCAGTCCCATGAAAAAAAAAAAAAACAAAAAAAAAACGAGCAAAGGGCATCAGGGTGCTTTAAAAAGTTTCCTTCTCAGGGAAGACACCTAAAAAATTAGTTAGCATTTGTTGCCCTTAATGCAGAGAAACTAAAGCAGATACCTTAAAAGCAACTGAGGCCAATAGGAAAAGGGGACCAGGAACTAGAGAAAAGGTTAGATCAAAAAAGAATTAACCTAGAAGGTAACACACACACACAGGAAATTAATGTGAGTCAACTCCCTGTATAGCTATCCTTATCTCAACTAGCAAAAACCCTTGTTCCTTCCTATTATTTCTTATACTCTCTCTACAACAAAATTAGAAATAAGGGCAAAATAGTTTCTGCTGGGTATTGAGGGGGTGGTGGGGAGAGGAAGGGGACGGAGTGGGTGGTAAGGGAGGAGGTGGGGGCAGGAGGGAGAAATGACCCAAGCCTTGTATGCACATATGAATAATAAATAAATAAATAAATAAATAAATAAAATGTAAAAAAAAACTTTTAAAAAAGTTTCCTTTTCATAGAGCTACTTGCAGAGCCATGTTCATTGCAGCACTATTAACAGTATCCAAGCTTTGGAAACAATCCGGGTTTCCCAAAACTAATGAATGGATTAAGAAAATGTGGTATAATACACAATGGAGTATTATTCAGCCATAAAAAAAGAATAAAATTATGTTGTTTGCAGGTAAATGGATAGAACTGGAGAACTTCATGTTAAGTGAGGTAAGTCAGGCTCAAAAAAGTCAAAGGTCTGCATGGAAGATAGACCTTTGAGTTATATGTACACATAAATACATATATGACCTTTTATATATAAATACATATATATATGTAGTGAAAGAGAACAAGACTGTGTTAGTGGGTCTATCTGAAGGGACTACAGGAGGCAAGAGCAGGAAAGAGAATGTTAGAAAGAAAAATATTTAAACTGCCAGTGCCAATATTGAAACTTCCAGGTGCCAGTGGCTCACAGTGACTCATGCCTGTAATCCTAGTTACTGTTGGGAAAAACCCAACACAAAAAGGGCTGGTGGAGTGGCTTAAGGTGTAGGTCCTGAGTTCAAACCTCAGTACCACAAAGAAAAAAACTGAAATGACTCAACTATATATAAATATAGTACAATGCTAATGGGACAATTGGGAAGTTAATCTGATTACAACACGATTTATAAATTTCTCAAATGCCAAGGTGAAACCCCTTTGAACTATCAATGTGCACTTAAAAAAGACTGAAGGACTGGAAGGTAAAGCAGGTCCTCTCCAGGGAGGGTACCAGTGGTAGGAAAGGGTGAATAAAGGTGAATATGATGGATGTATTTTGTATTCATATATGAAAATAGAAGGATGAAAAACCTGTTGAAATTGTTCTAAGAAGGGAGGAGAGAATGAGGGAGAATGATGGGGGGTCATGAATCTAAGATATATTATAAGCGCATATGTAAATATTACAACTATTATATGTGAATAATAAAATTAAGTGAGCAAAATCAACTTAAAAAAAATAAAGTCTCCTTCTCTCTGTCTCCCCTCCAAACAGTTCTCCTTTCCAGAAACCCTACCATCCACTGCAGAGACGTTTCACACACGTACAAGCCAATACAGACATGGCGCCCTCCTGCTCTTTTCCCACTCTCTTCTACTCCTTGTTTTTTCCCTTTGCAGTCAGTCTGCCTGGGCAACCATGTCATTGTGGATTCAAAGGATCTTCATCCCTGTCTCTTCGGCTACCTAGTGTTCTGCTGTATGAGCACAGGGCAACTTACTCAACAGGTCCTCGTGGCCACTTCAGAGCCTGTGCTCTCAACTGTGTTAAGGCTCCTCTGAGTGGGACAGTACAGGCCTCACCACCTCCTCCAGGCATCACATAATTCAAAGTCCTCATTCATCAATTCATTCCAGGGTTTCCTGCTTAGCAAGCATTGCATACCTTGGTTTATGGACTCCTCAGCCCTAAAGGAGGAGGTCAGTTAGAGGAGTGGCGCAAGTGAAGAATTGCAAAGTTAAAACACTGAGCACTGTAAGCAGAGGGGTGAGAGAGGTTGCACTGAGCCAGTCGCCTGTCCAAGGTTTCACTGTTTCCATTCCCGGCCACATTCTTCCCAAGGTTTCTGGGTCAGGAAACAAGACCCTTGAGCCCCCACCACCCAAGTCAAGATCATCTCATCAGACAGGAAGCAGACTACATCGCTCCTGATCGAAATCCTTCAAGAAGGCCAAGCACAGTGATACACATCTGTAATTCCCGCCATTTGGGAGACTGAGGCAGGAGGAATGAAAGTTCAAGGCCAGCCTGGGCTTCATAGTGAGACTCTAAAAAAAAAAAAAAACTATATGAAAAGATTAGCAAATGAGTATATATCTTCCCTCCCCCCGCCACACACACACACTGGGGATTGAACTCAGTGTCTTGTGCATGTTTAGTACATGCTCTATCACTTGGGTCACATCCCAGAATTTTCATTTATATTTTGTTTTTTGAGATCAGGTCTTCGTAACTTTGCCCTGGCTGGCCTTGAATTTGAGATGTTCCTACCTCTGCCTTCCAAGTAGTTGGGACTGCAGGATATACCACTATACCCAGCTAAAATGTATCTTTCAGATAAAAAAAAACCTCTAGAATTCTTCACCACTCTGAGCATAAAGCCCGTAGCTTGAGGCCTTACATAATCCAACCCTGTGGGTCCTATACCTCCACTCCAGGCACAGTGGTCCTTCTGTGCCCCTTAGGCTCCCCAGGGGACTTCCTATCTTAGTGCCTCTGTGCTGGGTGTCTCCTCTGCCTGGAACCCTCTGTGACCTCAGTATCAAGCCCCATTCTGAAAAGTCACCTGTATTTCCCTGTCTAAATCAGTCTCGTTTTTCCTATCCAAACACACTGCTCAGTTCCTCCCTAGCAGGTATTGAAACCTGTAATTATTTCATTTGTTTAATTACTTCTTTGTCATTCCCACTAAAGTAAAGTTCACAGCGGCAGGCATTGGGGCCTGAGTCATTCATCACGTATCCTGGTCGTAGGCAGTTGCCATCAGGAAAGCCCATGCTGAGATGGAATTTGGAATGCACAGTTGTTATTAGGAAGCAGTCCCTGAGAAAAGAGTAGGGTGGGAGAAGGGTTGGACAAAGGAAAAAGCTGCAGTGCATCTCAACCAAGCAGGCAGAGAACTCTGGAGGACTGCCCACTGGACTTCTCCACTTGGTGCAGAAATGTCTGTGCCAGCTTTGCCAGGCACAGTGGTACACATCTGTAGTTCCAGCTACTCCAAAGGTTGAGGTGGAGGAGGTTGACCTGAGCCCAGGATTTTGAGACCAGTCTGGCCAACAAAGTGAGACTCCATCTAAAAAAAATTTTAGAAAGTTCAGACTTCTAAATTCCTTTCTTGTCTGTGGCCAGTTAGGAGCAGTCCCAAGATAGTGTGACCTTGAGCAAGGCAGTGATCTGCAGTGGGTAAGGTTACTGCAGGTCCTCTCAAAGTCTCCCTTAGGAAAGCCTTGGGAAAAGGTTTAGGATGCCCAGGAACCTTTTGTATTCCTGTGTCTGAGTCCTAAAGTGAGGTTGTCTTCACGTATCCTTTCCCAAACCAGCTACCTGTCAAACAGGGAAGCCCTCTTGCAGGACTAGGGTTTGAACTCAGGACCTTCCACTTGCTAGACAGATGCTCTACCACTTGGTCGAACCTCAAGCCAGCAATTTCTTCTGGAAGGGGCTCCACAGTGCCTCTCTTATGTCTACCTTGATTCTCAATCCTAGCACAGTGTCTGGCAAGTAAGTTGGCACTCAGCATTTATTAAATGAATGAATGGATAGATAGATGGATGGACAGTCAATTGAATCTTGAAGTTTGAGTAGGATTCAGAGAAATGAATAAGACAGGAAATGTGGATTCCAGGCATAAGACTTGGTTTGTGCAAAGGCAGACAGGCACGAAGAAAACATGGACCACTCCTAAAACCGCATAAGTTAAGATAGGGTCAGATCACTGCAGCAGGGGGATAGAAGAGTGAAGTTCAAAGGCCAGTGGGCAGGGGCCTTTTATTTTACACTTGAATTTCATCCTACTGGCAAGAGGAAGTTTTAGAGGGTTTCAAGAAGCAGGAGGACATGACCAGTGGTTTTAGGAAGATTATCTGGATGGCTCTTCCGAGGATAGTTGAGGAGAGCTGGCTGGGAGGCAGGAGGCCCAGTAGGAGTCAGTTTCAATCAGGCTGGGCCAGGTGCTGTAAAACATGGACACTGGAGAAGGAAGGGAGCAGGAGCAGAACGTGGTAATGGGAGGCAAGGTCAAGAAGGAAGCTAAGGTCAAGCCTGGGAACTACCAACACTTTAGAGCTGTCAGTAAAGAGTAAACATCAAGAAAGAATAAGAAGGAATGGCAAAGGGAAACAAAACAGGAAAGAACTGAGCCATGGGAGCACAGGGGAGAGAATGGACCAAGAAGAAGAGGGTCAAAGGGTAAAGGCCATTAAGAGGTCTAGTGAGATAAGGACTGAAGGTGCCCCTCCATTTGGTTATCAGGACAAAATTCTGACTGGGAACAGACCCAGTGGGGCAGAGCACTATCTGGCCATAATTAGTCACTATTTTTTGTGTGTGTGTACTGGGGTTTGAACTCAGGGCCTCACACTTAGCGAGGCAGGTACTCTACCTCTTGAGCTACTCCACCAGCCCTCCGTCAGATTTGGGACTTGGGTTTCTGATGTGCACTATTGAGAAGTCCTTTATTTGACTTTATGCTTCAGTTCAGAGTCCCCCACAATCCAACTACATTGATGCTCTGAGAACCATGTGACCTTCATGGCTGGGTCCAGTCCTCTTCCTTGGAGGAAGGAAGTGGAAGGAGCCCAGTGATATATCAGGGTCATAGGACTGAGGCCACTAGTGAGGAGTCCCCATTTCTTCTGGGGTGCTGGGTCTAGCTGGGTTCTACAATTGCTTCCATTAATCTGAACTGCCCTGGTGCTCAGGTTCAAAGAGAGGCCACAGGTGGCCAGGTTTCCATGCCTTCCGACTCAGGTTCCCCTTGCTGCCCCCACACAGGACACTGGACTCCCCCACCAAGTGGCCCATTGTATGACCTCAGTTTCAATGAGGACAGAAACTGAGTTAAGGAAATAAAATATTTACTTATTCCACAAAGCAGAGACCCAAGTAAATAATGTGATCTCACAAGTGGAGCCTGCGCTTTGCCCCCTCCCCCGCCCAGCGCTGCCATATAAGAAGACACCCCATGCACCTGTATGCTGCAAGACCACCAGATCCCTACACAGCCAGAGCCTCCCCAGCCTCCGCCATGAAGCTGGCTGTCACCCTCATCCTGGTCACACTGGCTGTCTACTGCAACTCTGGTGAGTGCCCAGGGTTCTTTTTCCAAACAATGGGTGAGCTGCCCGTACCCTCTCTGTAGCTGCAAAGGGATCCTGGGAATGCTGACTCTCAGAAATCTGGGTCTGATATCTAAGCTTATCTTGTGACTTTGGGGAGAGCACCACACTGTGAGGAAACCTGGGAATGATTCCATCTTGAATATCCATAACCTCAGAATTCCGGGAAATGGAAAAGCCCAGAGGGACAGATGGAGAAGATCCGATATAGATGAGCACGTCTGCCCAACAACAAATGAAATAGGAATAGAGTCCCCAGAGCCTAGACTGGGACTGGCCCCACCATGCCAGAGACATCCCAGAAATGGCACATCCTCCAGGTTTGAGGTCTCCACACTACTCTGGCACCTACTCAAACAGTAGGTACAGAGACTCAGATCCTCAAAAGAAACCCAACCCAAGGCAAAGTCTTTCATTCTGGGCAGAAAGAAATATTCCATAAAGAGATCTTCCCTTTGACAAATTGTCAATCCAGAGGAGACTTTTTTTTAAACATTTCTGTCCTCTGGAAAAGGGATTCAGGGTCTCTGAGTAGTTCTGATGTCATTAAGAAGAAGGAACAGGGAAATGAGAGAGAGAACAGAGGAAGGAGGAAGGAGAGAGTAAGGGAAGTGAGCACATCACTTCTCCTCCCAATTGTCTTGTCTTTTGGGAACAGTTACCTAACTGTGGTTTTTACTCTGCATCAGCTTCTTTTACTCCCACTTAAAAATGCTGTTGCTATTTTTTTAATAAACAAATTCCAACTAATTCACATGTAAAGTTTCATAATACCCCTAAATATGTTTTGTGACCCTGGGGGTCATGTTATTTTGCAGAGAGGTTTATTTGTTTTTCAGTGTAAATGACATCACTTTATACTGAAATGTTTATTAATTAGATCTCAGAGCTATGTATAGAGTTGGGTGGCTCAGCAAGACAGGACTGAAATATGTGAAGAGCAGACTGGGAATGCATTCGTATATCTGTGTGTATACACATAATAATATCACTTACAAAATGTCATTCACTTTTCTTAACCCGTTCACATACTACTATCTCTTATCATTCTTACAACAATTCAATGAAACAGAAATATTGTTCACACTTTATAGGTGAGAAAACTGAGCCACTGAAAGATAAAGTAACTTGCCTGATGACATTGTGAATTAAAGTTTTGACTTGGTGTGGCCACTTTGTTTTTGGGGGGTTTTTAAATTTTGTTTTGGGTTGTTTTTTGCTGTTGTTTTTGTTTTTGTGGTACTGGAGCTTGAACTCAGGGCCTCATGCTTGCTAGGCATGCCTTCTGCCACTTGAGCCACTCTGTCAGCCCCTTGGTTTGATATGTGAGTCAGGGTCTCTCTATGTAGCCCAGGCTGGCCTTGAACTCTTAATCCTCCTTCCTCAGTCTCCAGAGTGCTGGGATTACAGATATCACCACCATTCCCAGCTGGAGTGGCCATTTTGAGTGGGGCCCTGAGCAGGAGTTAGGGAGCCAGATTTGCACACAAGGCAGAGAATTCAAGGACAGGGAATCTGAGGCTCAGTTGGAAGATGGAGGCAAGCAGAGGGAAGGAGGTGCTCCTAGTGGCAGGGACCTGAACAGACAGCACAATCCAGGATGCACTCCAGTTGAAGGGAACACAATAAGATGACAGGCTTGCCTGTGAGCTGAGTGTGCCACAGGCCTAACACCCACACATGCATTCATTTTCCAGACAAGGTTTGAGGCCCATCCTGGGATGGTTCAAGAGCTTTGTCACAGTCCCTCAGTGACACATGGCTTAGATCATTATTAACCATAGATGAGAGGCAAGTCTGGTGGAAACCAAAGCTCTCAGCAGCTTCCTCAGATCTCCCATACTGCATTAAAAAAAAAAAAATCAGACAAGCAGCTTCTCGAATCGATAGGCTGCCTAGAACTCAAGCAAAAACAAATGGTCACCCTACCCAGGAAGCCCACAGAAGGCTCGGGCAAGCCACAAAAAGCTGGCTGTAACCTAGAAAGTACTCACATAGTGCCAAATCATCAATTGCTTGGAGCATCACCAGAACCTACATTCTACTCCACCAAAAAAAGGCTGCTATCTCTTGCTGACCAGCTCAGCTGTTTGCATCTGGGGCAGGCCCAGCAGAGAGCTGGTCAACTTGGAAAAGGGCCTGGCTCCATGTGTTTCCTCTTTCCTGCCCTCTAGAGTCTGTACAGATCTGCCCAGGATTTCTGCATGTCATCGAAACCCTCCTCATGGGCACACTCTCCAGTTATGAGACTGCCCTACAGCCTTTCAACCCCGATCAAAACTTGACAAATGCAGGGATACAGATGAAGCAGCTGTTGGACACCCTCCCCCAGGTGACCAGAGTGAATGTCATGAAACTCACGGTAAGCTGTGTCCTTCACACACATTGGTTACAAGTGGCCTCCCCAAGTTCCTCAACTACAGTGTTACCCTATATTTTTGACCCCATTTCTAATGAGACAGAAGAATCACAAGGCTGATGGATATCCCTGGGCAAGCAGGCACTGCCATTTCTCCAGGCATTTAGCCTCGCTTGCTTTCTTTCTTTTTTCCTTTTTTTTGAAATGGTGTCTGCTCTATTGCCCAGGCTGGCCATGAACAACCACCTCAGCCTCCAAAGTTGCTGGGACAATAGACTTGTGCCCATGTGAATAAATGAACAAAAAACCCCCCAAAAAAAAAAAAAAAAAAACAATAGACATGTGCCACCACACCCAGCTTCCCATGCTTTTTTCTTTTTATTTTTATCTATCTATCATCTATTTGAGATAGAGTCTTATTATGTAACCCAGGAACTCACTATGTATCCCAGGCTGGCCTCCAACTCACAATCCTCCTGCCACAGCCTTCCAAGTGCTAGGATTACAGGCATGAGCCACCATACCTGGTTGCCTTACCTTTTTTAAAGAAGACTTTGAGAAATACCTTGAATATGTTAGCTCCCCCCTGAAGTTCACTGTACCTCTAAGTCTCCAGTAATGTTTCTGTGAACTACCATCTCTGTCTGAGCTTCATTTACTATTGTGTTGAGCTTTTGTTTCTCTTCTTTGTTTTAGGAGAAAATATTAAAAAGCCCATTGTGTGCATAGGATTTAGGAATCTGAAGACCACCAGATTTCAGAGCCAAAGATGTCCAACTGCCAAAACCCTGTCACCAACCCTGTCACCACCTCCTTGCCCTCCCACCTCTAGCCTGACCTTGCTCTCTGCAATAAACCACAAGCATCTCATTTGTGCGCCTCCGACCTCCTTTTCCTATATCTGCCGGAGTGAGAAACTGGGCTGGCCTGGGTAAAGTTAGCAAGAGCAAAAGGGGCAGAATTAGGCCCCAGAAGAAACCTCGGAAACCCCCCTCCAAAGTTCTTTCCTCGAGCTTTCTGGATTTTACACTAAAACAGCTCAACCTCCCTCCCATTAGATCCTACTATCTACTCATCTTACTATCTACTCAAGGTCTCCAACTCCACTTGTCTGACAGACCCTCTGCAGTCTGGTCCAAATCTCACTGAGCTCTAGCTCCACCCTCCCAGCAGAAGCATCTGGGTCGTCTGTGAACCCTTCCCCCTCCTGTCAACTGAGACTGCCTCAAAAGGGCCTCTGGAATCATCTCCCTCTGTGTCCACAGGCCACAACAGCCACACTACCCAGCCAGGGCCCTGCAGTGCATTTGCCACATAAGTGACCACAGGGACTTTGATCAATTGCTAATCCATCCACTGTACACCCTACCCCATCCTTCCAAGCTTCAGTACTGTCATCATAAAACTCCAAATCCAGCACAAGGCCCATGTCCACCCGTCACCCACACTCCCACTGCTCCATCACTCTGCTCAATCCACACATTCCCCCACCGCCCTCTGCCTCAGTTCTTCATCTTTCTCTCTTTCTCTCTTTCTTTTGGTGGAACTGGGGTTTGAACCCAGGGCCTCACATTTGGTAGACATGTGCGCTACCATTTAAGCCACTCTGCCAGGCCTTTTTGTGTTTTTTCGAGATAGTGTCTCCCAGACTATTTCCCAGGGCTGCCTTTGAACCACCAACCTCTTAATCTCTGCCTCCTGCGTAGCTAGGATTACAGGGGTGAGACATTGGCTCAGTTCTTAAAAGCAAAACCCTTTCCACCCCAGGACCTTTGTACAGGCTACACAGCATCAACTGCTCAAAAAGCATCTTGATTGGTTTTTGTAAATCACTCTAGAGCAAAACGTGCAAAGAACAGAACTCATCCTAAAAAGTTATTCCACCTTGATCTAACTAAAACCCCCAAAACACCCCTTTTCTCGTGACAATCAGTCCCGGCCAAGCCACACCATCCACAGTCGCTGAATAAAGGTGAGGGTGTGCAGAGGGGCTCCAGGAATGTAAAAGGTGGCGGCAGAGGGCACGGAAGGAAGGAAGCAGCCTAGGAGCTCCCCAGTGCTGCAGTCGCGCCACAAATTTACAGCCACGTGGGAGGGCGGGGCCGCACCTGCCCTGCGCGCCTCCGCCACGAGGAGGCAGTGTCGGCCACGGTGTCTGGCCACCCGCAGCCCCAGGCTCTAAGGCGCTAACCTTGAGCCAGTGGGAGAAAAAGATGGTTAAGACATGGCTGTCTTTTAGGGAGCTGTGTCGTCTGATTTTCTTAAATTTGATTTTTGAAGCCTTTGTAAAATCAGAGTTCTGAGGAAAAGCAGGGGCAGTCACATATGGTGTTGTGGCTGGATTGAACCCTGCCAGTGGATGTGTCATTCCTTTTAGAATTACCAATAATTCCACTCCCTGAGGGCTCCAAGGGCAAGGATGACAGAATCTGGATCCCAAGATGGTCCTGAAGGTAGAGAGAACCAAGGGGAGCTGGTGGCTGCCTTCCACCTCCACCTGCCTGGTTTTTAAAGTCTTGAAGCCGAATCCACAATCCAGTAATCTTTATCCGTTGCTTGCTCACTGGTGGGTGTTTTCACAATATCTCATTTATTCCTTGCACAACTCTAAGTGCAGCCTCAATCCCTCAATTCCCTGGAGAATCTCCAGGGCCAGTGAACTGAGAGATGCTGATGAGAGACGTCTGCCTACCCCCAACACACACACTGTGCACACAAGTTGTAAAGACGCCACACCCGGCCCTTCATTGCCTGCCACAAAGGAGAGACTGGGATTGTAAAAGTTCCTGGGTAGGTCAGGGGGATGGGCGATTCCAAAAGAGATTCTTTGCAGCAGGTTGGGCTCTCATGCCACCTCCCCAACCCCTCACTCCCCAGGCCTGAGATTCTGCTGCATGCAGGTTATCCTGCAGGCACATACCTGTGCCTCCTGTGGACCATCCACTTAGGTGAGTGTTGTTCAAAGGATAAGGATCCAGAGCCATAAAAGTTTCAAAATTTTAATTACCTGTTCATGGCTGGGGAAATATTTACTTTGGGCAAATAGTGCTGATAACTGAGGATAAAAAGGAAGCATAATTCCATCACAGTTGGTCTCTGTCCTAAAGGAGTTGTAGATGCTAAGGAGCTCCTTTAACACAGAGCACTGCACTTGAAGTTTTTAAAAAGCAGAATGCAAATAGTATCCGATGTCAACCATAGAAAGAGCTCATTATCTTCGAGATGCTTGTGAAATCAGAGGAAATTAGGAATGCTCCTAGGATTCTTTTCGTCTGCATGTGTTACTCACGCTAGTTAACCAAATAAGACAGCACTGATCCACAAACTAGGATTGCAGTGCCAAGCTCAGCCCATGGCCTGTTTTCTTAATGAATCTCAAGCTAAGAATGGTTTTTATATTTGAAGAATGAAGAAAGAGAAAGAGGAAGAGAAGGAGAAAAAGTCCCCCCCTTGTACTATGTAAATATACATTTATATAATCAGCCATTTTCACTATGAATATGTAAAACTCTAAACCACAAGAAAGCCAATGTATAAATATAAGCTTCTACAAACTATGTGAAAAAAAACCTTCAAATGTACCTGAACAAAGGAAGATTTAAAACAAATCAATTTTTAGCGTTCTAATTTTAGCTCCTGAGGAGCCCAGGGGAAAGAATGACCACATTTTTTATGGTGGTAGTGGCATTTGAATTCAGAGCCTCATTCTTGCTAGGCAGACTCTCTGCCACTTGAGCCACACCCTGCCAGTCCCTTTTGGCTTTAATTATTTTTCAGGTAGGGTCTCATGTTGTTTTTTGCATGAGGACAATCTCAAACCACTTATAGCCTCCCTTTGTATCAGGAATCACATCCAGCACCATGACCTTCAGCTTGTTGGTTGAGATGAAGGTCTTGCTAACTTTTTGCCAGGGCAGTCCTCTAACCTCGATCCTGAGTAGCTGAGATTATAAGCACTAACCATGGCTCCTGGCATGACCACATTAATTCATGACATTGTCAAGAAAACTAAATCTGGGTGAAAAAAAAATTTTTTTTTGAAAAGTTTACCCCTTGTTCCAGGCACCAGTGGCTCACGCCTGTAATCTTAGCTCCTTGGGTGGTAGAGATCAGGAAGATCAAGATTCAAAGCCAGCTCCTGGAAAGTAGTTCGTGAGACCCTATCTTGAAAATGCCCAACAAAAAGAGGGCTGACAGTGACTCAAATGGTAGCGTGCCTGCCTAGCAAACATGAGACCCTGAGTTCAAACCCTAGTACTTCCAAAAAAAAAAAAGGTTACCCCCACAATCTGCAATCAAAAGAATTTTACTCTTGAAGATAGCTAAAGAGGAATGGTGGTTATCAAACATTGCCATCACAGTACAAAATCTAAGAACTAAGCCTGGCATAGTGGAACACACCTGTAATTCCAGCACTAAGAAGGAAGAGGCAGAGGATGGTGAGTTCGAAGCCTGAACTACATAGCAAGGCCCTGTCTCGAAAAGAAAAGGAATAAGACATGCAAGACAGGCACCCAGCTCTTTTTGATTTTTTTTTTTTTTAAAGATGGGGCCTACCTATGCTGCTCAAGCTAGCCTTAAACTCCTAGGTTCAAGTGATTATCTTGTCTTACCATCCCAAGTAAGTAGCTGGGACTACAGGTGTAAACAGACCTGGCTTGAATTTCTTTTTAATTTGATACTACCTGCCTGAGCTTTGAACTCTTTCTATTACATGATTAAACTTCTTGCTCACTTCTAGAGGCAGGAAACTCTTACTCCTCTTCTTCTAGCCCCTTTACAATAGCTAGAACACTCTGATGTCCTGAAATATTCTGAGTATAATATTTATTGTTGCAGCACTAATGATTGAACCCAAGGTGTCATGTGTTTGAGGCAAGCACCTTACCACTGAGCTACATTCCTGGCCCCTAAGTGTAATATTTAGATGCAGTGCTTTTAGGGTTGACAGCTTTATTTTATCCTATACCAGCTGGTTAGAGCAATAGATAAGGTCAAGATAAAAGAATTAGCATAGGTGCTAGATTTTTTTCTTTATTCTCCCCACCACCACCACCAGCACTACCATCATAATTGTCATTGTCATCACCATTGTCATTTCACCTTATTCAACTCCTAAGACGAACTGCAGTTTACTTTCTTCCTCTTTCTCTAACACCTACAGAACAACTCCTGCATGTCATTTTTAGCCTGGATTAATTATCAGGAATGCTACTGTTTTACACATGAAACCATTGAGATTAGCCTGGCAGAAAAATCTGTAAGTGACTCATGAGACAGGAAGAGGAAGCAAAACCAGCCCTAGTCAAGTTTATCAAGATGATGTGAATAAAATTATGTCCGGTTTACAGCTGACAGAAGGCATGTTGTTTACAAATACCAAGCGATTCACCATAGGGCGAATGCCATTTAAAATGGCTTCAGATAAATGATAAAAGAAACCTGGATTGATGATGATAGAGCCATACAAAAAATGCATTCTGAAATGTGTGATCAGGAGACCGTCCTCCCAAGCACTTACCAGATATGCCAACAGGCACAGGGCAATAATGTGAGGATGAGTCATCAGTAGCTGGCCACCCAACACATTTCTATGAACAACTAAAATTACAAAACTATATTACATGCAAAAACATCTGAAAATAGATTCAACCTACAAGCAGCTTTGGAACTGATAAATCAGGGATAGGAGCTCATACTCGTTCTCCTGTCAAGCAAAAGGATATCCAGCCTAGCATCAAAGTCTTGGTATGCTTTTTATATCTGAAGTTTTGTGCCTGTAGCATGCAACCACCATGCAAAACCATGAGGTACACAACCATACAGCTTCCTTTGGGATTCCCCTTAGCCTCATCACAGAAGTGGGTATGCTAGGGGCTGGTGGTGTGGCTCAAGTGAAAGAGCACCTGCCTAGCAAACATAAGGTCCTGAATTTAAACCCTAGTACCACCAAAAAAAAAATAATAATAAAAAAGAAGTAGGTACCCTTGTCAACCCTAGGAGGGAGGGGACAGAGATATGGTCGGGGGCTCCCTGGGAGAAATGGGGTGAGGAGCAGGCCTCGGGGCAGAAGAAAGACTGTGGAGTACAGGGATATCCTGACCCTCTGATTTTAGGTGTCCGGTCAGTCTCTAAGTTAAACAATTTCCAGTTTAACTGGAATTTGTCCCCTCCTCTCTGCCCTATCACCAATACAGGGTCTTCACCATCTGTGGCCTAGATTTTTACAAATAGCCTCTCAGTCAGTCAGTTTCTTACTGCTTCTATAACAAATTACCAAAAACCTCATGACTTTTAAAAAACACAAGTTTAGCCAGTGTTGGTGGCTCACGCTTCAAATCCTAGCTATTTGGAAGGTTGAGATCAGGAAGACCGAGGTTCAAGGCCAGCCAGAACAAATATTTCTCCAGACCCCATCTCCAAAATAACCAGAGGAAGATGGACTGGAGCGTGGCTCGAGCGGAAGAGCACCTGCTTTGTTAGCACAAGACCGAGTTCAAACCCCAATCTCACCACACACACACACACACACACACACACACACACACACACACACACACGTTTAGGCGGAATGCTGGTGGGGATGGGTTGGATTGGGGTACATTGTGTACATGTATAGAAACATCATAAACGCAGCCCCCTGTCCACAACACATACATAAAAGCGCAAGTTTATTATTTTATAGCTCAAAAGGCCAAAAGTCCGAAATGGATTTTTTTCTTCTCTTTTTTTATTTGCACGTACTAGTTTATTAACAGTACAAGAGTGTCATTGTGATAATCCCATAGATGCATACAGTGCAAAATGGATCTTACTGGGCTAAAACTCAAGGTATCAGCAGGCCACATTCCTTCTGGGTGCTCCAGGGGAGCATCTGTGTCTAGAGCCGTCTTCATTTCTTGGTTCATGGTTCCTTCCCCATCTTCAAAGTCCATGTGCAGTTTCTTCAGATCTCTCTGACTCTGAAACCCCTCCGCTCTGTGATTCCGATGATTCAGGACAGTCTTTCCATCTCAAGGCCAATTGATTATCAACCTCAATTCCATCTGCAACGTTAATTTCCCTTTGCCATCTAACCTAACAAGTCCAGGGGTTCTGGGGGGTTAGGACTAGTAGACATCTTTGAGAGGCCATTATCCCACCTCCTCATGGGGCTCTAAGATGTTAGTCTTGTCCCTTCCAGGATACTCTTCCCACCATTACCAAAAATAAGACAGTGCTTTCATGCTTTTACTTCAAATTCTTCCCTGTTCCCAGTGTACTGTAGGAAAAAGTCCAGACTCCTCACCCAGAGCAGGGGCTCTTGGGGACTGTACTGCTTCCTGGTCTGCTGCAAATCCTGACACTCCCACCACCTGCCCATGACTTCGGACACATTTGTAAATAAGATTACCCTCCGAGTTAGAATGGTCAATTCACAATGAGGCCTACACCTTAATATGTGAAACAGACAATAAAATCCATGCTGTTCACACCCCACACCTTTGCACAAGCAGTCCCCACTGACTAAAATGCTTACCCTCCCCAGAATACCATAAGAACTAATCCCCATCCTTCATGACCCCTGCAATATTTGGGACATAACCATACTAAAAAATAATTCATGATTTATCGTGACTTCCAGGCCAACCGAGGTTACATAAAAATTTTTTTTTCACATTTAGCCAATCATCTTCTATTTTTGTTAAATAAAAATATTTCTTCAAGCCAGGTATGGTGACACATGCCTGTAATCCCAGCATTTGGGAGGCTGAGGCCAAAGCATGATGTAGAGATCACAAGTTTGATGCCAGCCTGGGCTATCTATTGAGTTCGAGGCTGGCCTGGGCTATGTAGCGAGACCTTCTCAAAAAACAAAGACTCCTTCAAGATTCAGCTCTTGGGTTCTTTCTGCTCTCTGCACATCTTGCATCCGGTGCCCTGAGGCTTCAGGGCTCTTTCTGCCCTGCGGTTCCTAATCTTTGCTCTCTCTATGCATCTAGCTTTCTGGGACTTGTTATCCCATCTATTGCCCTCTCTAGAACATGAGCTCCAGAGAGGTATGCTCCACATTTTTTCAGAAAATCCAGGTAAACACAAGGAGAACAAATCACTCCAATGAGAGTCTGCATCATGATCTTTTGTTATTTATTTATTTATTTTTGTAGTACTGGAGTTTGAACTGAGGGCCTCCTGCTTGCTAGGCAGGCACTGTACCACTTGAGCCACTCCACCAACCCTGCATCATGTTCTTGATTGTACTAGCTGAGTCTACTTCTGAGCCTCTAGTGAGAAGTTGAAAACGAAGTGAAAATAAGACAGTAAAGTACATCACAGAATTTGAAATTTTTTATTCCTTCTCTGTGTCTCCAGGCAGGATCACATCAATAATCAAGTTGTCCCAGAGAGATGACACTGGTCCCCAGAGAAGACTACCCCTCCGTTATTCTCAGGCCCATAGCAGGGGCAGCAAGTTCTAACCAAAACTCTACAAAGTTTGAAATTCACTGAGTCCTGGCCGCTGCTGCTTCTCCTCCTGCTCCCCCTCCTCGTCCTCATTCTTCCCTTTCTCTGCCTCCTCCTCCTCCTTTTCCTTTTGCAGTACTGGGAATTGAACTCAGGGCCTGACACTTGCCACCTGAGTCACAGGCAAGTGACTTATTTCTTGTTTCCAGATAATTAAATCAGATTACAAAACCAGATTCTCCTTTAACCACAAATCCATCTGAAACATATTCAATTCACACTTGATAAATTTCAAGGTCTGATTATTTTGCAATTACATCCATGTCAATAAATGTTAAATATTAACCATATAATCTAGAACTTATCTTTTCATGTCTACCACCATAGAACAAGAACTTCAGACTGTGCCCCAGTTACAGGACACTTTGAAAACCCGTGTGCCTAAAGGCATATACTGATTAACATGTTAAAAATTACTGTTTCTTCTGATTATTGAAGAAGAAAGAGAATGGGTCTGGGGGAGAGGAAAGAAAGAGGGAAAAGGAAAAAAGAGGAAAGAGGGAATGCGCTGAGATTCTCTGGTTCCTCATTCCTGTAGAGACAGCAGTCATGTGCTCATTATGAAAACTGAAGACAAAAAAAAAAAAATGTGACAAGAAGCCACCTGCCTATAGCAGGTGATTTTAACAACCCAGGGAAGTAAACAGCTGAAACCACCAGGTCTAGCTGGATTGGTGGTTCACGTTTGTTATCCCAGCACTTGGGAGGTTGAGACAGTTGGACGTGAGTTCCAGGCCAGTCTGGGATACATAGCAAGAACTTTTCTCAAAAAAAAAAAAAAAAAAAAAAAAAAATCCACAACAAAATAAAATAAAAACAGAGCTGACACAGAATGAATGCTTGAAAAATATTTACTGGGTGAATAAGTGGCTAATCACCTGCACCCCATAGCTGCCAAAGCCCACCCTAGCTGCAAACATGTGCCCACCCCCAGTCCCTAGCAAGTGAAGAAACACACCCACAGAGCTTTTGCCGCAGACTCCATCCAGAACCAGCTGTGGCTATAATCCCACTTGCTCCAAAAAGCCACCTTGTGGAAGGTATCCCTTTAACTGCAGGTGTTTGTTTCCTTTGGCAAGGCAAGATGTAATTTCCCATTTTTAGAACAATGCTCCAAAGAACGGTCACAAAAACAACCTTCAGAGGGGGCGGTTTTCTTCCTGGCCACTGCTACAGCCCTGTGAAACAACAACAGAGGGGGTTTTTTATTCAAAATGCTACTTGCACCTCTTCATAAAATCAGGAGACTATTCACTCTGCACAGGCTGGGAAAAGGTCCCCTCACTCCTTGGTAGAAGGTAGAAGGATCTGGAAACTTCTGTTGGTTCTGTTTGGATCTGGACGTGCCTCTCCCTGTGTGGTTTCCATGCAGCAAGGGTGGAAAGGAAGTTTGTGAAAAGCCAATGTCTGTCCTTTGGGTGCCCCCACACAAGCCCAAGACCAAAAGAGGACAATGTGTTCTCAAGAACATCCAAAGAGCAAACGAAAGTGAGGAACTGGGAAGAAGTCCGCCACCTCTAGCCTGAGCCATTAAGAAATGTATTTCAAGGGCTGGGGTGAGTTAAGGCTCAGTGGTAGAGTCCTTACCTAGCATGTGGGAGGCCCTGGGTTCAATCCCCAGCATTGAAAGGGCGAGGGAGAGGGAGATAGAAGGAAAGAGAGGGGAGGGGCCTGGTGGTACACACTTTTAATCTCAGCACTTGAGAGGCAAAGGCAGGAGAATCACAAGTTTGAGGAAGCCTGAGCTGCACAGAGAGACCCTGTCTCAAAAAACGAAAGAAAGGGAAAGAGGGAAGAAGGGAGGGAGGGAAGGAAAAAGGGAAGTCTCTTTCATTATCATCTCCAAAGTGACTTTCTCTCTCCACTTTCCTCTTTCTGCTTCCCAGATCCAGGAAATCAGCTTCAAGACTTCAGAATCTCTTCACCTCAGGTGACCTTCCCACCCCTTCCTTTCTGTCCCACCTCTTCTATCCTGAGTCACCCAATCCATGACCACCTGAACTTCCTCTGGCCCTCCTGGCCCAATCTCCTTCACCTCATTCCTTGACCTGCACATCTCTGGCTTCATCCTACACCTCAAGAACATTCAGTGACCCTTTTTCCACAGGAAGACCCAGCTTTCTTCAGGGGACCTCATCTGTAGCCAGTCTTCCTTTCCAACATCATCTTGCATTGATTCCTGCGCAAGTCTTAGACACCCACCGTTCCCAAAATTCACTTTGCTCTCTAGGAAGTCCATCCCTTCTGCCTCCTAATTTGTGAGTAAATTCTAGCCCATTTTTGGAATGCCACCCAAATGAGACATTGTCTGACCAATCTCATTCAAAATGAGCTCCCTCTCCTTCCTTCCTGCAACCCTGACCTTCTGCCCCATTCCTTTAGCATGTGCACATTTGTGGAGAAATTATTTGCACGAGCTTCTAATTTTAAATGTGTATTGGTTTGTTTAGAGGGTGCTATGGTTTGGACAGTGGTCTGATGGGACATTTAAGAGGTGGGGTGTAGTCAAGGCAGTTGGGTACTGGGGATGCTGCCCTTGGAAGAACTCGATGTAGTTCTCATGGAAATTAGTTCTGTCTAGGTTGTTACAAAGGAACAAGACTGGCCCCTCCTTGTGCTTCCTGTCTGGCCATATGATCTCTCCCTCTTACACATACTCCTGCCATTGTGATGCCATCCACCATGAAGTCCTCCCAGAGCAGAGCTAGTACCATGCCCTTGAAATATGAGCCAAATAAACCTCCTTTCTTTATAATCTTCTTCGCCTCAGGCATTTTGTTATAGCAACACAAAATGGACTAACAGAGGGGAAAGGCACTAAGCAGCATCCGTAAGAGGCTTGGAAGGAACTGGGCACCAATAAATGTTCACATTTCTATGCTACTCTTTATTAAAAACTTGTTATGAACCTGTCGCTGAGCTGAGCAGGGTTTTTTTTAGCAGTACTAGGGGATTTGAACTCAGAGCCTCATGGTTTCTAGACAGGTGCACAAACAACTTGAGCCACTCCATCAGCCCAGAGCTGAGCACTTCTTATGCATAACCTCCTTTACTCCTCACAATGAGATTGTAAGGTAATTTCTCCCCTTCATACGGACCAAGAAACAAAGGCTTTGAGAAGTTAAATAGCTGCCCAGGCACCTCACAGTTTAAAAAGTGCAGAGCTGGAAGTCAGACTTGGCTCGCCATCCTGATCCCTATAGCCTACCTCTTTCAATCTCTTTCATTCTTAGAGAATTTATGACAGAACTGTTAGGATGAACAGCATGTGTGGGGAGCTGTGGTTCCTTTTTCATTGGAACAAATTCATGGAAAGGGTTAATAAAGGGTCCATTTCTTAGAAGAAGGTACAGGATTTGTTCCTGGAATATCAGGACCCATGATGAAGTTCAGTATCCACAGCCAGAAGCAGTGGCTCACGCCTATAATCCCAGCTACTTGGGAGGCTGAGATCAGGACCTTGGCCAGCCTGGGCAAATAGTTCTCAAGACCTCCATCTCCAAAATAACCAGAATAAAATGGACTGCAGGCTTGACTCAAGCAGTAGAGCACTGGTTTTGCAAGCTTGAAGCCCTGAGTTCAAACCACAGTCCCACTTTTTTAAAAAATGGTTTCCACAATACCCAATGCCCAGAGAGATAGTAGGCAAAGCAGAAAACCATGAAACACCCTCAAGATTTCAAGTCATCAAGGGGTCCAACAACTGATGAATGATGGCTAGATGGTAGAGTGCCTGCCTAGCAAGTGCAAGGCCTTGAGTTCAAATCCCATATCACAAAAAAAGAAAATCTAGTGTATATGTATGTATATATATATATATATATATATATATATATATATATATAATGTATATTAGCATATTACTCAGCCATAAAGAAAAGTGAAATTGGGTCATTTGCTGGAAATGGCTGGAATTGGAGATCATCATGTTGAGTGAATAAGCCAAACTCAAAAAGCCAAATATCACATGTTCTCGCTCATTTGTGAGGACATGAAATGATGCTATGATGATGATACTGGGACACGAATGTAAAAGGGGACTGTTGGGGGATCAGCAGGAGAGGGAGGGGAAAGGAAAGGATACTAAGGGGTGAAGAGGATCAAAGTACACTGCACTCACAGAGACAGCTAATGAAACCCATCAAACACTGAAAAAGGGGGAAGTATGGAAATAAGATGGAGAGAGTGAACTTGTTCAAAGTTCACTGAATGCAGTATGGAATCAACACAATAAAACCCCTCATTATGAATGAATGCCAGTGTAAAAATATTACAAAACTACTTTTAAAACAAGATTCCAAGTTAAGAATGTGGTCTTTAAGTCCTGGCTTGCTGTTTAGACTTAGGCAAACTATTTCACCTCTGTGGACCTCAGTTTCCTTACCTGTCAAATGAGAACATCTGATTGACTGAAAGTTTGGATGGATTAAGTGAAATAATCTATATATAGCAAGTTGGTACATATGAAGTGTCCAATAAATAATTATTGTTATGCTTTCCTTAAAAATAAACATCTGCATTTCTTTTTATGTTCTTAAATAAAAGTGTAATATACATTCAGTAAAGAATATAAAATGCTAATCTTAAACAAACAGCTCCGTCATTGTTAATATACATATGTACTCATGAACCCACGGCTCCAGTCCAGACCTAGAATATTTGACACCCCAAAATGCTTCCTTGTGCACCTGCCCAGTTCATATCCCACCAGACCTTCTAGGGTTTCACTCATCACAGAGTATTAGCTTTGCCTCTTTTTGAACTTGCTATTCATGAGCTCAGTGGGTGCATCACCTTTTCATTGTAGTGTAACATTCTGATGTATGACTGTGGCATAACTCATTTCTCCAATCTTCTGTTGATGGGAATTGGGGGTGTTTCAAGTTTGGAGACACTCCTCTGGATATTCCTTTTTTTCTTTCTTACTTTCTTTTTTGGCAGTACTAGAGTTTGAATTCGGGGCCTCACATTTCCTAGGCAGACACGCTACCACTTGAGCCACACTCTCAGCCTTTTTTGCTTCAGTTACTTTTCAGATAGGGTCTAAAGCTTTTGCTAGGGGCCAGCCTCAGACTGCAATCCTTCCTATCTCCACCGCCCAAGTATCTGGGATTACAAGCATGAGCTATCATGCCCAATCCTCTATTGAACATTCTTGTACATAGTTTTTTGTTGGTACAAGCACTCATCTCTTAAGAATATATATCTGGGAGTAGAATTGCTAGGTTGTAGCTTGAATAGAATCCATCAACTTTCCGAAACAATTATACTCCTCCACGCAGCAATACATGATAGTTTCAGTTGCTCCACACCTCAACAACAGTTGGTATTGTGCATCTTTTCACTTTAGCAATCCTGCTAGGTGTGGAGTAGTATCCCCTTGTGGCTTTAATTTGCATTTTCCTGATGAGTAATGATGTTGGACTCCCTTTCACAGTGTTTATAAAGACTGGATTATCTGGGTAGCCTATTTTGTGAAAGTCTCATCAAGTCTTTTGCCCATTTTCTATTTAGTCATTGTCTTTTTCTTACTGATTTGTGTAATCACAGTAGTTCTTCATCTATACTAGAATGGATACTTTGGCAGTTATATATCTTCTCTGAGTCTGAGACTTACCTTTTAATTTTTTAAATTGTGCCTTTGATGAAGAGAGGATTTTAATTTGATAAAGTCCAATTTATTGATTTCTCTTCTATGGTTACAGATCTTTGTTTCCTGTTTTAGAAATTTTGCCCATCTCTAAGGCCATGAAGACATTATCTCTTATTTATTTCTGTGGTACTAGGGATTGAACCCAAGGGCCTTGTACATGCTAGGCAAGCGCTCCACCACTGAGCTATGCACCTAGCCCTTTTTATTTTACTTTTGAGACAGAGTTTCTCTAATTTGCCTGGGTAAGATTATAGACATGCACTACACAAGCAGTTTGTTTACTGCTCTTAATCCTGCTTTATGTGGCATCTTCCTCTAGAGCTGGAGACAATTGGTTTGTTGTTATTTCAATAAAACACAACAGTCTAGTAGAAAAACTAACCATGAGTTGAGGGCATAACTTAAGCAGTAGAGCATATGCCTAGCATGCATGAGGCCTGGATTCAATCTGTAGAAGGAAGAGGGAGGAAGAGAGAGAGAAAGAAAGGAAAGAAAGAAGGAAGGGAGGGAGAAGGAAGGAAAGAGAGAGAGAGAGAAGAAAAAAAGAAAGAAAGGAAGGAAGGAAGAAAGAAAAGAAAAAAGAGAAGATGACTAGCAGTGACTGGCTCCCAAGGTAGTCTACATGGAAATGCCTGAGTCTTTGGACTATCCAGCTATTATCCTTAGACTGCTGTGTGTCATCAACAGGTGACCTGTCTACATTGCTGAAATTCCATAGGCAAGGTTTGTGACAGAGGGTAGCATCTTCCAAGGTAAATCAGGAAGGAAAGGGGAAGAGTGACATTAATCCTCTTGTGTTAGTCTTTCTGCTACTATAATGAAATAACTGAGATAATTAACTTATAAAGAGAAAGGTTTATTTGGGCCCATGATTTTGGAGAGTTCAGTCCAAGATTGGCAGACCCATTACTTTGGGCCTCTGATGGAGGAGCAAAATGACAATGGCAGGGAGTGCAGAGCACACACCTTGTAGTCAAGAAGCAAAAGACAGAAAGAGGAAAGGGCTGGGTTCCCACAATCCCCTTTGAATGGCCACCCCCCCTCCCCACCAGGCTCCACCTCATAAAGGTTCCATCACCTCGCAATAGCAGCACCCTGGGGACCAAGCCTTTAACACAGCCAAACTACATTACCTTTCTACACTGGTTTTACTCTAAGGCCAGCAACTTGAAGTCTACTCACTGTTGCCGTGGCCAATTCACCAACACATCCTTCCCATCCTAGCAATTTTTTCTGTTCTTTCCTTTATAAACCCTTTCCCATGAATTTTGTTTTCTCCCTAAAACTGCTCTTTCATTATCATTTATTGTCTACCCTTTTATAATTTGTAAGGCATTTATGTATTTGCCTTTTAAATCTTTTCCTCCTTTCTATCTTTTTCCTCTCCTAAAACAGGGTTGCTCAACCTCTGTGCTATTGACATTTTGGACTGGACCATTCTTTGTTGTGGGGGCTGACCTGGGAATGGTAGGACACACATCTCTCCTTACTTCTCCCTTTCCTTCTTACCCCTCTTCTCACTTTAGTCAGGAGGCCTAAGGGGAAAATGAGGGGGTGGCTGAGAAACAGAATCATCACTTTTTCAAGTTTAAAGGGGTATTAGATATGATCTAATGTAACCCTCTCATTTTACAGATGAGGAAATGGATCCTGAGAGGGGGAGGGAGAGGATGTCAGAGCCAAAACTATGGATGAACAAGTGCCAGGCCAAACAGGAAGTCAAAATCCCAGGGCCTGCGGCAGAATTTCCAGTCCCACTGGGAACTTAGGATTGCTTCACGTGGCTCCTTTCTCCTTCCAAGCTTTTCTCTCATTCCAGAGACAATCCTAAACTAACCAGAGCAAGCAACAAGCCTAAATCCAACCAGTCCCCAGGACACTCATGCCAGTGTTCTCTCCTGGGAGCACTTTCCTGAGCCTCTAGTGGACAAAGATGACCACTCATTACATCAGGGATATTTCATGATAACTCATGCCATGAGGACATCTTAGTTTAATCCTATGATCATGAAGGAAAGGACAGTCATGCCACCTGGCTGCACCCGTGCCAATGGAGACAATAGAGAGAAAGAGAGCTGCAGAGAGTGAGAGATTGCCTGAGAACAATGTCTGTCCTGGCCCTGTCTCCAAACAAGCTGATGGTAAGATCCCGAGGACAATGACAGCCTCAGCCCAAATCTGCTACAGTTTGTCCCCCAAAGGTTCACGTACTGGAAGGCTGGTCCTAAAACCATGGTATTAAGAAGTGGTGAGACCTTCAAAAGGTGAGGTCAAACGTGGGCATGATGGCTGTCATCCCAGCTACAGGAAAAGTGGAAAACTGTGGTCCAGGCCTGCCTGGGCATAAATGTAAGACCCTATTTGAAAAAAAAAAAAAAAAAAAGCAAAAAGGGCTAGTGGAGTGGCTCAAGTAGTGGAGAACCTGCCTAGCAAATGCAAGGCCCTGAGTTCAAACCCCAGTAGTGCCAAAAGAAAAGTGGGGTCTATTGGGTGCCCCACTTGCCCCATGATTAAGTCCTGGGGGCAACATTCTCATGAATGGATTAATGTTTTTCTCTACAGACTGGGCTAAAGCCAAGCATGGTAGTGTGTGCCTATAATCCCAGCATGCAGGAGGCTGGGGCAGAAGGATCAAGAATTCAAGGCACCCTGGGCTACACAGTGAGATCCTGTCTCCAAAAAACAAGGGAGGAGAGGAGAGGGAGAAAGCAAGGGGGAAGAGAGACAAAGAGACTGGGTTAGTTCTCTCAATCTCAGACTGGATTAGGTCTCATGGGAATAATTTATGTCTCAGAGGACTGGATTGTTTACCACAAGAGAGGGCTGTTATAAAGCAGATCAGCTTCCTGTCCATCTCTCTCTTGCACATGTGCTTTTTCCTCACTTTCCCTTTCTGCTTCTCCACTATTGTATGACACAGCACAAGGTCCTCATCAGAGGATGAACAAACGCTGACACCTTCCTGGCCTCCAAAACCATGAGCCAAAATAAATCTTTCTTTAGAACTTACCCAGCCTTGGGGCTGAAGATTTAGCTTAAGCAGTAGAGCACCTGTCTACAAGGGCAAAGCCCTAAGTTCAAACCCCAGTATCATCAAAAAAGAAAAGAGAGAAAGAAACCAAGAACTTACCCAGTTTGGGTATTTTGTTATCACACCAGAAAACAAAGATATTTCCCAAGTTACTACTGGTGCTAACATTCACTGAGCATTTACTGTGCACTAGACATGGCTGCAAACACCTTATAAATATGTGAGCTAAGCTGACCCTCACTGGGCCCTCTGAAGGAACCACTGTCGTTCTCCCATGTTGGAGATGCTGATAGGAAGCCTAGGGAATGTTTGGTCAAGCAGTGGGGGTGTTATCCCTGGGGCACCTTTGATGGAGTTGCCACTAACACACTTTACTACGTGCCGACATCAGGCTTACCCCCAACATCGTCATCAGACGTGACTGGAGGCCCTGTGAGGGTAAGGCCAAGAGCTTATAGACAGCACATGTGGTGTTCAGTATGATGTTAGTGGTGCATGATGAATACTTTTAGCAATTATGTACTTGTTTCAAAGTACGTCAGAAAAACACTGGGTCTCAATTATAGTAGTGACTTGAAGGTTTCTTTTTAATTAAACTCAAGGTTTTAAAATTAAATATGTGCAAAAAAAATAAACAAATAGTAGTGCAAAAAAAATAAACAAATAGTAGGCTGGAGTGTCTATAATCCTGCACTCAGGAGGGTGAGACAAAAGAATCAGTATACATGCCTAGGCTGTGTATCGAGATTCTGTCTCCAAGATACCAAGGGCAGCCAGATGCTGGTGGCTTACGCTGTAATCCTACATTGCTCAGAAGGTAGAGATCAGCAAGATTGTATTTTGGGGCCAACCCAGGCAAATAGTTTTTGAGACGCTGTCTCGAAAATACCCAACACAACAAAGGACTGGTGGAGTCGCTCAAGTGGTAAAGCACCTGCCTGATAAGCATGAGGCCCTGACTTCAAACTCCAGTACCACCTCCCTCCCCCCAAAAAAAGCCAAGGTCTGGGGATGTAATTAAGTAGTATAGCACTGGCCTAGCATATGCAAGGCCCTGGGTTTAATCCCCAGCACTGCAGATACATACATACATACATACATACATACATACATGCATAAATAAGTAAAAGTAAACAAATAATAGTAAGGATGGCTTAGAGGTGAGGATGCCACTTGAGTGATTTAAGTATGGAAAATTCTGCTCATCTTGTTACATCTTAAAGATAACTGATCCCTGCCATAGCCTTTCATGATCATGATACCCCTCACTCCTTGCCTTCTGTCTACCACCCTCATAGCCTCCTTCCCAATAAAACTCTACAGACTGAAGATCACAATCATGTATCCTTTTAGGCTCTCTTGCTCCTTTACACAGGTAAGTCCCTCACTTTTGCAGCCACTCTTTTTTCTAGTAATGAAAGGGGAACCCAGAAAGACTGATAAATGTGCTGCAACCTAGAAATAAAGAACCAACAATAAAGACAGCAAGGAGGAAACCCCACCCCATTCCTTGGACACAGCCCTGGCTGTGGAAATGTCAGCTCCAGGGCAGGACTCTCAGCAAGCACCGGTCTTTGAGCTGACCCCACAAGAGCCTCCTGCTGTGGAGGTGTGGTGGCACAGAGCAGCTTCTTGGCTCTGGATCTAGGTCCAGCAGGGAGTTCTGTGGCCCCCTCCACCCACCTGCCTCATAAGCCCTGGTGGAAGCCAGGAGTCGGTAGCTCACACGTAAATCCTAACTACTTGGGAGCCTGAGATCAGGAGAACCACAGTTAGAGGTCAGCCCAGGCAAGAAGTTCCCAAGACCGCATCTCTAAATAAGCAGAGCAAAATGGACTGGCTCAAGCAGTAGAGCCCCTGCTTTGCAAGGGTGAAGCTCCGAATCCAAACCCCAGTGCCACCTAAGGGAAAAAAAAAAAAGAGCCTTGGTGGTATACAACGACTTTCTGACTGTCCTTCCTTAGCAAACGGAAAGTTTAAAATAACACTTCTACTGCGGACAGCCCGGGGGCGGGGCAGGGGGCGGGGCGGGGCGGGGGATGGGGGGGAGAGGCAGCTGTTCCATCAGCTGAGACTCAAACCAGTCCCCAACCCCGCGGTCCTCAGCGATCCTCAAACACCATCTGCCCTGCAAGTGCTGGGCCATTGTACTATCCTGGCGCCGGCCTCCCCCGCAGCAGGGCGGGTGCCCAGCCAAGGAAGCCTGAGTCTGGCTGTTGGAAGGCATTGTTCTCTCTTAGAAGAGGATCTCGAAAGCAGAAGGAAATTAGAAACAACCACACAATGAATACCAGATTCTCCTTTCTCCTGCTTTGGCTGCCAGAAGGTTGAGCAGGGCTGGCTGACCGTGCCTCGCCCAGCACTTCTTGCCCTTCAGGATGTCCGCACTGTGGGGAAGGGCTGGTCCCAGAGGCCTCACATGTTCTCTGTTTATTTCCATGGAATCCCTTTCTTATTCCAGCTAGGTACTGATTCCCTGGGGACAGAGACACATCTGGGGCTTCTTTTCCACAGGGTGTGACACAGAAAAGTTCCAGCATGCTGTTTGTCAATTGACTTACTGAATCTATCTGGGTAGATCTGATGGTGCAGGAGCACTGATGCTGTGCCAGACATGTTCCTGAACACTTCACAGGTATAAACTCATCAAATCCCTACTTAGAGTCCCACATTAGAGATGATGAAATGAGGCTAGGGACAGACTCACTAATTGGAGCAATTTGATGGGACCAAAGAAATCTTGTTCCTCACTTGCTCCCAACATCATCCTCCCCAACACCAGAGACAAACATGGAGCCCTCCTTAGCTCCAAGACCTACCGCATGTGCCAAATGAAGACGGTGGCCTAGGGAAAAAAAACATGTCTCCTCCAAACTCACCCCGTGAGACAACAGTGATCTGGAAGTCAGGAGCTACTGAAAAGACACTTGGAGCTAGCATTAATCAGACCAACATGTATCTGAACATTCCTGCTACAAACTTTTTCTTTAAAATGTGCTTTTTTTTTCTGCTGAGGCCATTACTCATTTTAACATAACATTATGTTCGATGCCTTCTACGTAAGTAGACACCAGCTTTAAATGTTGTGGAATATTGAGCTCATATATCTAGTCAAACTTCTGTTTGCTTTTTGCTGCATCCATAGCTACCATCTGAATAAATAGAGGAGAAAAATTTGGCTTCCAGTCCTACTAGCTGGGCCCCACGCCATCATTCCCCAAAACAAAGGAGGAATGGAGCCAGAAGTAAGGGACCAGAGCTAATGGTGACGAAAAACACCATCTTATGCTGGGTACACTGAGCAGCCAGGCTCCCCCAGGGAGGGAAGGGCAGGAAGGCATCAGATTAATTCCCTATGAGGAACCAGCACATTTTATAACTGTGGCAGGGAAGGAAGGAGATGAGCAGCTGCTATCCACCCCTCTACAGATGAAGTCATAGGCTCAAAGGGTGTCAATGAACCCCAGCTGGTAAGTCCTGGACCTGGACCCCAAATTCTGTCTGGCCAACTCAGGGCTTATACCTCTAACCTGCTGCCCGCCCAACTCGAAGGAACTGGCAGCTCCATGCTGTTTAAGTGACCTGCACCCTCTGGACTGCATCTCATAATAGCCACACCCCTGGCTGTATCTTGAACAAGAAATCACAAGGATAAAGATTTGTCCTTAGACTTCCCAGGGTACAACCACACAAATGTGATTTTTTTGCAGTCTATTATACCAGAATGTTAAAACAAAGATGAAGGAAAAGTCAAGAGAAGAACTCACTCTCTAAATGAGCCAGCCCATTTAGTGAGAGGAAGCCCTATCCAGTTTTGCATCTCCATGTTTCACCATCTGCCCTCCTGGCCCAAGAAAGCCTCTGAGACTTTTCAGAAGTCTCCCTGCTTGTTCAAGTGATAGCCACCACAGCTGCACTTGATTTTATCCCTGTGTCTCTTTAGACATCTTTATTCTTGCTCTTCTTCTGGCTTCTTTATTAACTTATAAACATTTTCCACTTGCACCCCTCACACCAAAACTAAAAAGACCTCCTGTGTCTACCTCCTGCATCCAGATTGCCCCATTTCCCTTCTTACCTTTATCATCCAGCTTTCTGGAATTCTACCTTCAACTGCTGAGCTTCCAGTACACCTCAAATCTGTAGTCAAGCCCTGCAACTCTGTGAGAGTGGCCTCTAAAGAGCCACAGATAGGCTACTAAGCATCAAGTCCAGAGGCTGTTTCTTAGCATCCCCCCCTCCGTTACCTCTCTGCATTAATTAGCCCAGTGGGAAAACTCTTCCTTGTGAGGTGTGTTTATAACCAGCACTGTTCCCTGCTTACTCCAAAGCCATTCCTCTTGTCCTTTAAGGGAAGAATCCTTTTTGATTAAAGTCAGGAAAGAGAGCAGGACACCAGTGACTCATGCCTACAATCCTAACTACTCAGGAGGCAGACACCAGGGAGATCACAGTTTGAAGACAGCCCCAGGCAAATAGTTTGCCAGATCCTATTTCAAAAAAAACCATCACATTAAAAAGGGCTGGCAGAAAGGCTCAAGTGCCTAGCAAGTGTGAGGCCAAGTTCAAACCCCAGTGCCGTCAAAAAAATAATAAAGACAGTAAAGAGATTCTCTAATTTCAGTAAGACGGCCATAGTCCTTGGTCAAAGGCAGGCATGTATCCTTTTCTACCGGTGGGATACAGGGGGAGATTAGCTGGAGTCTTCTGGAGACAACTCCTCCACTCCCACCTGCAACCCACCAATGAGAAGGACATGAGAGTAATGTCTGTTCCAAGCTGCTCACTGTCTCCTGCTTTTAGACTAGGTTATGTGAGGATGTGATGCCCAAAACTAAGGGAAGGCTGAGAGATCTCAATGACGTTGACACAGAGCTGTGCTGCTGAATATCCAGACTGTGAATAAAAAAATAAAATAAAATAAACCTCTTTGTCTAAATCCCCACTGGACACGTTTGCTGTTACCTGCAGCCAGAAGCACTCCTCTCTTGGTTATTGACACCACCTTTCTGTCCCTCATTCTCAGGTCTCCTTGACAACCCCTCTGCCCACCCCTTGAAATCAGTGCTCTCCTGGGGCTCTGTGCTCCCTAGGGTCATCCCCTTATCATCTACCTGTTCAGTAACCCAATAAAAGCTATTGGCACCTTCTGTGTGCCAGGCTACCCTCCTAGAGAAAAACAAAACATGATAAATTTAAATTTTCAAATTGTAATCAATGCATGTTCCAAATGAAATAATTAGCTAAGAGGATGTTGAGAAGAAATTAGAAACGATTTAAGTAATGGGCAGTGACCTGAGAAGGTACAGTTAGGCTGAAGTTTGAAGGATGAGAAGCCAGTCATGAAAAGGTAAGGAAAAGCATTCCAGACAGTGTGAACAGCGGTGGACCATGGAGGAGGACCTGAGGCAGGAAAGACTTGTCATGTTGTGGGAATCACAGGAAGCCAGCAAACCTAAAGAGAAATGAGTGCTGGAAGGAGAGATGTCAGATGAAGCTGAGATCTGGTGTAGAACCTCCTATGCTTTGGTGGTTATGGCAAGTGCAATTGGAGGTTATTCAGTAAGAGGGTCAGTGAGAAGATTTGTGTCCCTAGAGATCCCTGTGGCTGAAATCTGGAACTGGAGTGGAACTGAGGGAAATCAGTGTAGACTCGTTGTCATCCAGGTAAGAGACCAGGCCTACGATGGTGCAGTGCAGATGGAGAGAGGTGGTCACTTTTGTGAGGTATTTCCAAGGTAGAAATGGTGGGACTTGAGGATGGGGAACAAAGGGTGAGGAAGGAGATGGCATTGAGAATATGTTTTCTAATCTAAAAGGAGGGAGGATAGTTTGTACCATTTATGGAGATGAAGAAGGTTCAGAAATGGGGAAAGTAATTCATTCTGATGTTCTGCTTTGAGATCCACTTTGGAATTGCTGTGTTTCAAATGGCTAAGAGATATCCAAGTGAAGAGGGCAGGAGGGGTCAGCTAAGTATTCAGGCTAGAATTGGGAATCGTTACCTTGAGATGGCATTTAACACCATGAGAATGGATGAGATTCACTGGGCAAAAGTAGGGAGGGAAGAGAAGAGGGCAGTTAGGTCCTTCATGCTAGAAATATCATTTATTTTCACTTCCTCTTTCTTCTTCTCATGTATTGTCTCAGCCTATCTATTATAAGTCCAGCATATTCCTAAAGCTGTCCTCTCTCTCCACTACCATGGCCAGTGCCTTACCAGTCCTCATCTTTCCTGCCTTAAAGACCTTCAATAGCCTCCTGGTTTCTGATCCATCTCACCCTCCATTGTGCCACCTGTGGGGTCCCCCCCACACACACTCAACTGCAACAAAACTGAAACCAGACAAGGAGGCAAGAGGTGACCTCAAAGAAGCAGCTGTGGAACAACTCTAGAGAGGAGCAAGGGTCACCCAGACCTGAGCTGGAGAGATGCTGGTGACAGAGAAAGAACCAGGTGCCCATGCTGGTAACAACAACAACCAGGGAGATCACAAGCAGATGCTGGAAGTGCACTCCTCTGCACCATACTCTGGCAGGGGTGGCTTTATGAGTGCAGTTTCAAAAAGGTACCACCCAGCACCTGGCATGCCAGGAGACACTCTAAAACAGATACTAGCAACAATAACAAAATAAAAACAATGACTAACCCTTATTGAGCTCTTATAATGTTCCAGGCACTGTGCCAATGTATTCCCCCAATGCAATAAAACAATCCTATAAGAGATACATTAAAGATGAGGACACTGAGGTTTAGGGAGGAGGCTAAGCAGCAGTTAACAATACAGGCTTTAGGGTTGGACAGCTGGTTTGTCTCAGCCCAGCTGCTGTATGAATGCACTTTGTAAATTGTCCCAGTCTCATCTGTAAGATGGGATTAAATAAGATGACTCATATTAAAGCGTTTTATTGTTGACTTTTTTTTTTGATGGGACTGAAGTTTGAACTCAGGGCTTTGTACTTGCAAAGCAAGCATTCTGTTGCTTGAGCCACACCTCCAGTCTAATGTTAAAGCATTTTAGCTAACGCTTAAAACAAGAAATTTGCTCGGTATTCGTGGCTATAATTGCCATTATTTAGTACATATCTATTTCCTGTATAAAATTCTACAGTGGCTCCCTACTCCCCAAAGATAACATCTTGCCATCCCTTCCCCATGCAAACTCCTCCTCCAGCACTGTACCACTCACCATTTCCTGAAGGTGCCATGCAATGGTACAACCCTGAGCCCTTGCTCCTGCTGTCACCCCAACCCAGAATGACCTACTTACTCTTCTCCACAAAAAAGGAGGGAGGAAGCCATCAGTAGAGAGGTCCAAGAGAGATCAGCACTAGGCTTTTTAGACTTATGCACCGAGTCATCTTTGCATTATGGGCACCTGGCACAGCACTAGACACTCAAAAGACACTAACTGCAGTCAGAACTTTTTAGGTTTCTTTCTTTCCTCCTCCTCCTCCTCACAGTGGGATTTAAACACAGGGCCTTGTTCTTGCCAGGCAGGCACTCCACCACTTGAGCCACACCGCCAGACCATTCTTGCTTTAGTTATTTTTTTGAATAACTAAGGAGGTCAGTAACATCACCTCCACAGGCCAAGGACAGGTCTTGATCTCATCTCTTCTCCATCAAAATTTCAGAATAATCCTTGTGGCAAGACTTCAGTTTAAAGAAAACCAGTTCAAACCCCAGTGCCATCAAAAAAGTTAAATTTAATTTAAAAAGAAAGAAAGCCAACAGCATAAGGTATTTGAAGAATATAAGTCCAGGTAAAATGTGGAGTCAGAGCAAGGCTGCCCTCCAGGCCATTTGTCCTCCAGGGACTTCCTCCCCAGACACTCCCCCTATGCCATTCCAGTCATCTGCTTGACAAAATTGTTGCCAATAATGGCCTGGAGTAGTTGCTTATTAAAAGGATTCTCCAAAAGATTAAAAGACTGTAATTAAAAAAGAAAAATGAATTTCACGGGATGGATGACACTTCAGGGCCTATGACAATTAGCAAAAAAACCTAACCAGCTGGGCATGGTGATTCACTTCTACAATCCCAGCACTTGAGGTGCTGAGGTAGAAGGACCACAAGTTCAAGGCCAACCCGGGCTGCACAGTAAGACCCTATCTCAAAACAAGCCTTTTTGAGGCAGTCCTGAGAGGAAAGTTTATAGCCATGAGTGCATATATTAAAAAGACTGAAAGATCCCAAATCAATGACCTAATGATACATCTCAAACTCCTAGAAAACAAGAACAAGCAAATCCCAAAACAAATAAAAGGAGAGAAATAATAAAAATAAGAGCTAAAATCAATGAAATAAAAACCATACAAAGAATTAATGAAACAAAAAGTTGGTTCTTTGAAAAAATAAACAAGATCAACAGACCCCTGGCAAACCTGACTAAAATGAGGAGAGAAAAAACCCAAATTAGTAGAATCAGGAATGCAAAAGGGGAGATAACAACAAACACCATGGAGGTCCAGGAAATCATCAGAGACTACTTCGAGAACCTATATTCGAATAAATTCGAAAATCTTAAAGAAATGGACAGATTTCTAGATACATATGATCATCCAAAACTGAACCAAGAGAACATTAATCACCTGAATAGATCTATAACACAAAATGAAATTGAAGCAGCAATCAAGGGTCTCCCCAAAAAGAAAAGTCCAAAACCTGATGGATTCTCTGCTGAATTCTATCAGACCTTTAAGGAAGAACTGACATCAACCCTCCTTAAACTGTTCCATGAAATAGAAAGGGAAGGAAAACTGCCTAACACAATTTATGAAGCCAGTATTACACTTATCCCAAAACCAGGCAAAGACACCTCCAAAAAGGAGAACTACAGGCCAATCTCCTTAATGAACACTGATGCAAAAATGCTCAGGTAAACCAAATTCAACAACAGATCAAAAAGATCATTCACCACGATCAAGTAGGCTTCATCCCAGGAATGCAGGGGTGGTTCAACATATGAAAATCAATGAATGTAATAAACCACATGAACAGAAGCAAAGACAAAAACCACTTGATCATCTCAATAGAGATGATAGAGAAAAAGCCTTTGATAAGATCCAACACCATTTCATGATAAAAGCTCTAAGAAAACTAGGAATAGAAGGAAAGTACCTCAACATTATAAAAGCTATATATGACAAACCTACAGCCAGCATTACACTTAACGGAGAAAAACTGAAACCATTCCCTCTAAAATCAGGAACCAGACAAGGATGCCCACTATCTCCACTCCTGTTCAACATAGTACTGGAATTCCTAGCCAGAGCAATTAGGCAAGAAGAAGGAATAAAAGGAATACAAATAGGTAAAGAAACTGTCGACATATCCCTATTTGCAGACGACATGATCCTATACCTTAAAGACCCAAAAAACTCTACTCAAAAGCTCCTAGACACCATCAATAGTTATAGCAAGGTAGCAGGATATAAAATCAACATAAAAAATCATTAGCATTTCTATACACTAATAATGAACAAACTGAAAAAGAATATATGAAAACAATTCCATTTATAATAGCCTCAAAAAAAAATCAAATACCTAGGTGTAAACCTAACAAAGGATGTGAACAACCTCTACAAGGAAAACTATAAACTTCTGAAGAAAGAGATTGAGGAAGACTATAGAAAGTGGAGAGATCTCCCATGCTCATAGATTGGTAGAATCAACACAGTAAAAATGTCTATACTCCCAAAAGTAATCTACATATTTAATGCAATTCCCATCAAAATCCCAATGACATTCATCAAAGAGATTGAAAAATCAACCATTAAATTTATATGGAAACACAAGAGGCCAGGAATAGCCAAGGCAATACTCAGACAAAAGAACAATGCAGGAGGTATCACAATACCTGACTTCAAACTATATTACAAAGCAATAACAATAAAAACAGCATGGTACTGGCACAAAAACAGACATGAAGACCAGTGGAACAGAATAGAGGACCCAGATGTGAAGCCACACAACTATAACCAACTTGTCTTTGACAAAGGAGCTAAAAATATATGATGGAGAAATAGCAGCCTCTTCAACAAAAACTGCTGGGAAAACTGGTTAGCAGTCTGCAGAAAACTGAAACTAGATCAATGTATATCACCCTGTACCAAGATTAACTCAAAATGGATCAAGGATCTTAATATCAGACCCCAAACTCTAAAGTTGATACAGGAAAGAGTAGGAAATACTAGGAATTAATAGGTATAGGTAAGAACTTTCTCAATGGAACCCCAGCAGCACAGCAACTAAGAGATAGCATAGATAAATGGGACTTCATAAAACTAAAAAGCTTCTGCTCAACAAAAGAAATGGTCTCTAAAATGAAAAGAAGACCCACAGAGTGGGAGAAAATATTTGCCAGCTACACATCAGACAAAGGACTGATAACCAGAATATATAGGGAACTTAAAAAATTAAATTCTCCCAAAATTAATGAACCAAAAAAGAAATGGGCAAGTGAACTAAACAGAACTTTCTCAAAAGAAGAAATTCAAATGGCCAAAAAACACAAGAAAAAATGCTCACCATCTCTAGCAATAAAGGAAATGCAAATTAAAACCACGCTAAGATTCCACTTCACACCTGTTAGAATAGCCATCATCAGCAACACCACCAACAACAGGTGTTGGCGAGGATGTGGGGAAAAAGGAACCCTCTTACACTGTTGGTGGGAATGTAGACTAGTACAACCACTCTGGAAAAAAATTTGGAGGCTACTTAAAAAGCTGGACATCGATCTACCATTTGATCCAGCAATACCACTCTTGGGGATATACCCAAAAGACTGTTACTCCAGAGGCACCTGCACATCCATGTTTATTGCGGCACTATTCACAATAGCCAAGTTATGGAAACAGCCAAGATGCCCCAGCACAGACGAATGGATTAAGAAAATGTGGTATCTATACACAATGGAATTCTATGCAGCCATGAAGAAGAACGAAATGTTATCATTCGCTGGTAAATGGATGGAACTGGAGAACATCATTCTGAGTGAGGTTAGCCTAGCCCAAAAGACCAAAAATCGTATGTTCTCCCTCATATGTGGACATTAGATCAAGGGCAAACACAACAAGGGGATTGGACTATGAGCACATGATAAACGTGAGAGCACACAAGGGAGGGGTGAGGATAGGTAAGACACCTAAAAAACTAGCTAGCATTTGTTGCCCTTAATGCAGAGAAACTAAAGCAGATACCTTAAAAGCAACTGAGGCCAATAGGAAAAGGGGAACAGGTACTAGAGAAAAGGTTAGATCAAAAAGAATTAACCTAGAAGGTAACACCCATGCACAGGAAATCAATGTGAGTCAATGCCCTGTATAGCTATCCTTATCTCAACCAGCAAAACCCCTTGTTCCTTCCTATTATTGCTTATACTCTCTCTACAACAAAATTAGAGATAAGGGCAAAATAGTTTCTGCTGGGTATTGAGGGGGGGGAGCGGGAGGGGGTGGAGTGGGTGGTAAGGGAGGGGGTGGGGGCAGGGGGGAGAAATGACCCAAGCCTTGTATGCACATATGAATAATAAAAGAAAAAAATAAATAAAATATTAAAAAAAAAAAAAAAAGCTGGACATCGATCTACCATTTGATCCAATACCACTCTTGGGGATATACCCAAAAGACTGTTACTCCAGAGGCACCTGCACATCCATGTTTATTGCGGCACTATTCACAATAGCCAAGTTATGGAAACAACCAAGACACCCCACCACTGACGAATGGATTAAGAAAATGTGGTATCTATACACAATGAAATTTTATGTAGCCATGAAGAAGAACGAAATGTTATCATTCGCTGGTAAATGGATGGAATTGGAGAACATCATTCTGAGTGAGGTTAGCCTGGCCCAAAAGACCAAAAGTTGTATGTTCTCCCTCATATGCGGACATTAGATCAAGGGCAAGCACAACAAGGGGATTGGACTTTGAGCACATGATAAAAGCGAGAGCACACAAGGGAGGGGTGAGGATAGGTAAGACACCTAAAAAATTAGCTAGCATTTGTTGTCCTTAACGCAGAGAAACTAAAGCAGATACCTTAAAAGCAACTGACGCCAATAGGAAAAGGGGACCAGGAACTAGAGAAAAGGTTAGATCAAAAAGAATTAACCTAGAAGGTAACACACACGCACAGGAAATCAATTCGAGTCAATGCCCTGTATAGCTATCCTTATCTTAACCGGCAAAAACCCTTGTTCCTTCCTAGTATTGCTTATACTCTCTCTTCAACAAAATTAGAGATAAGGGCAAAATAGTTTCTGCTGGGTATCGAGGGTGTGGGGGGGAGAAGGAGGGGGCAGGGGGGTAAGGGAGGGGGTGGGGGAAGGGGGGAGAAATGACCCAAACATTGTATGCACATATGAATTTAAAAAAAAAAAGCCTTTTTGGCAAATCAAAAACCACTCCAAAGGAAATAACAAAAGTAATAAGTAACATTTGCTGTCTTTCATAAAGAGCCTTTTACTTTGTAATCTCATACTGTTCTTACAAGACTATGATGCAAGTGGCCTTATTATCCCTACTTTCGGGAAGGGCAAGCTGAGGCTAAGGCACTAAACCTAGCAAGTGAGTAAGCCAGAACTGGATGCAAGAGGTTCCACATGGCTGTTCCACTGCATCGTCTGCAGACTGGAGCTGTGTTATGATTCCATCTTCTACTCCATGTTTCTTAGTAACTGTTATTTGGGGGGATGGAAGGGTAGGAAGGAAGCATAGAAGTAGTTACCCAATTCTGCCTCATTAGAGTCTTCACAGTCCATGCCATATTTCCATCCAAGCCTCCATCTAAGACTTCTCATGCTTGGAGATGCCAGAAATTGATGAGAGCAGGCATCTTCATCAACCTCTATACCCTGAATCTAAACTCTTCCTGGGATCACACCATGGGACACGGAGCTGGACTTAGTGCCACACACCTGTAATCCCAAAACTTGGGAAGCTGAGGCAGAAGGATAGAGAGTTTGAGATCAGCCTGGACTACATAACAAGATCCTGTATCAAAAAAAATGAATTTGAACCAGGCACCAGTGGCTCACGCCTGAACTCTAGCTACTCAGGAGGCAGAAATCAGGAGTATCATGGTTCGAAGCCAATCTGGGAAAACAGTTTATGAGACCCTATCTCGGAAAAAACCCATCACAAAAATAGGATTGGTGGAGTGGCTCAAGGTGCAGGCCCTCAGTTCAAATCCCAGTATGGCAAAAAAAAAAAAAAAGAATTTGAAAAAAATCCCATCTTCAATCTCAGAATGATCATGAACAGAGAGATGATCAAAAATCAAACAATTTGGGCCAGTACAGCAGCACACACCTCTCATCCCAGCTACTTGGGAGTCATAAATAGGAAGATTGAGGTCCAGGCCAGCCCAGGAGAAAACACAAGAACCTATTTGAAAAATAGGCCCTGGGTTCAAACCACAATAGCATACCAAATCAATAATAATAATAAATAATAGAAAGAACAACACAAACTGTAAAAGAGAAGTTGAAAGTGAAAGAACAGGAATGTTTCACAGTGAAAGCTGGAACTTCCAACCGTCTCCAGGAATCTTCTCCCACCCTGAACCCTTGGGACCCCTCCTTTAGCAAAAATCAGAGTGGAGTGAGGGTAAGGAGATGCTGAGTTCAGGAGCCAGAATTCTGGGGTTCAGAGGGACAAATCTGTCAGGATAACAGGGAGTGCCACAGGGTGGCTTTAGGAGGACCCTTGTGGAGAAGAACAGAAGAGTGGCAGGGGAAGAGATGGAGAAGAGAGCTTAGAGGACTTGATGTGTGACCTCCACGTGTCCATCAGGAGATGGAAGTGAAGAGAAATGTCTGCCCATGTTAGCTCAGCCCTGTCTGTAAAGAAATTCAGGAAGTAGAAGACCCATACTCTCCCTACCTAGAGCTCTGCCAGAGGCTTAGATTTTGCGTTTCTTAAGAAAGCGAATCAACTGGATCCACTAGAAGGCCTTTGATGATCTGAAACCTACTACAAGATACTTACCAAACTGGCCCCCTTAAGAATGTCTCTTTAGCTGGGCACCAGTGGCTCACGGCTATAATACTAACTACTCAGGAGCAGGCATCAGGAGGATCACTGTTCAAAGCCAGCCTGGGCAAAAAGGTCGACAGACCCTATCTTGAGAAGAAAAAACTCATCACAAAACAGGACTGGTAAAGTGACTCAAGGTGAAGGCTCTGAGCTCAAACCTCAACATCACAAAAAAAAAAAAAAGAAGTACATGCCTAAGCATGATCAAGGTCCTAGATTAGATTCCCAGTACCACACACACAAAAAAAGTATTACTAAGGAAGAAAGAGACTTGTGAACCTCAAAGAACGAGTTGTTGGTCCAGTGCTGACTCCCCAACCTTACCTTTCATTTCTATCCCCCCTAAGCCCTACAGATGTGATCTGTACGTCTCTTCCAGAGCCACCATTTGCTCTTCCCTTTAAAATTTCCTAAACTTGCCTCCTCACTCCACCCCTGGAGCTGATCCAAACCACACTGCGAGGGTGCAGCAAACCCCATCATCTGAGTTTAACCTAGACACACTGCACTTGGGGCCATGGCCATGCCCGGGCAACCACAGCATCGCCCACTGCTCACTAACATACCTGGGCCCTACGTTAGGCTCTGGCCTCCCTAGAAAGAGCCTTTTCTGTCTTATCTTCAGAGATCCTGGTCCTGAATTTATGGGCTAAGTTGTGTCCCTCTAAAATTTATATGCTAAACTCTAAATAGCCAGTCTCTCAGAATTGACTATATTTGGAAAGAGGGTGTTTAAAGAGCCAATTTCATTAAAATGAGGCTATTCTAATCCAATCTGACCAGTGTCCTTATAAAAAGAAGAAATTTGGTGGCATGGTGGCACGCACCTGTAATCTCAGCATTTGGGAGGCTGAGGCAGGAGCATCTCAAGTGCCAGGACAGCTGGGCTACATAGTGGCTCAAAAGAGGAGGAGTAAGAAGAGGAGGAGGAGGAAACGGAGGAGGAGGCAGAAGAGAGGAAGAAGGGGAGGAGAAGAAGGAGGAGTAAAAGAAAGGAGAAGAAGAAGAAATTTGGACACACAGACAACAGAGATTCATAGGACAGAGGAAAGACCATTCAAGGACACAGTAAGAAGGGAGCCCACCTGCAAGCCCAGGAGAAAGGTCCCAGAAGAAACCCGATCTGGAACTTTTAGGCTCCAGAACTATGAGAAAATACATTTCTGACACCTAAGCCACTCAGTGACCTAATACCTGATATTTTGTTATGGCAACCCTCATCCTTGACCTTTGCCATTTTCTGTGACTAATAATAACAATAAAGGTTGCCCTGTACTACCTGACAGGCACTCTGCTGAGCAGTTTGTGTGCTTTTCTGACTCAATCCTCCCAACAACATAGGGAACATTTTTACTCCCACTTTATAATAGGAAACTGAAGCTCAGAGAGGTTAATTATTTGTCCAAGGTTGCCCAGCTGATAAATGACTGAGACAGGATTTCAAGTCAGCCAAGCAGGCTCCAGAGCCTGTGCTCCAGACCATCACACCACATTACCGAGATCACTTGCAGCACCTAGTCCATCGAAGGTCACACTCCACCTGCATTCTCGGACGAGATGGATGAGCCTGATGAATACTTCCTGGCCACTTGTGAGCTTGCTTTATCATTCTAGGCTGCTCTTCCTGGATCCTCAGTGATCACTCAAGCCACCTACTGCCTGCCTATGGCATGGCCATATCAGTAGCTCTGCAGCAGGGACTAGGAATTTGCATATTATAAGCCTTCAGTTGAGTCTGGGGCAAGTGGTTCAGGTAGCCATCATTCCTTTCCCTTCCCCTCAGAGGGGCAACTCTGGCTCTTTGTTTCTGGTGACAGGGATGAGCCCAGCAAACAAATCCCCTAATAGCCTATTCACTTGACCTCCTTGGTTCTTTAACACACCCTATATCTGAGGTGACCTGGAGGACACAAACTCATTCATTCATCCGAAGGACAGGCTTAGTTTGTAAGCAACAGAACTGACAGCTGCCTACCAAGGTTAACAATGGAGCCACATCCTCACCCCCATGCCAGAAAGTCAGAACTGCAATGGGCCTGAGAGATGCTCTTTTCTGGTCTTTTCAGAGGGGACACACTACAATAGAGAGCCTGGTGGTTCTGAGACAAGAGAGTCTGGTAGAAACCAGAGTGGCCATAAACTTTTTTGCAGTTAACACACCCTCTTCCAGGCCCCCTGCCAGAAAACACCAAGTCACCCCTTGTATCAAACAAAGCCAAGCTTTGTGAGTACTGGATTACTTTGGAGGGTGGAAGGAGGAAAAAATGGCTTGTACTCATGTTATAGTTCTCATTTCACTCCATTGTGTGTAAGGGTCAGTTAGTTCCCTGCCTGGCTCCTCCTGCCCCTGGAGGCAGGAGCTGGCTCTGTACCATCCACAGTCCCTCACACAAGGAAGTGGTACCTGAACCATTCACACAAGACTCATCTGGCAGACTTATGAAATACAAACTCCTAGTCCCTGCTCAGGAGCAACTCAATCTAGGGTGAACTTACCGAGTACTCTGACCAAGCAAGTCCACAACGTGCTGGCTCCCTTTTTTATCTACATCCTATCCCACTGAAGAAACCAACCAGCCCTGCTGTGGAACTAAGTACAAAGACCACCTGTATGGTTTGGACTGAGGGGTTTCTAGGAACGTGGGACTTGCAGTGCTAAAACCAGGATAGTCCAGGGAAAACTGGGATGGATGTCACCTCAGCACATCTCAGAAGGACAAGGACCAGAGATTCCCAAGACCTCATACTTCGTGAATATGCTCAGAGTTGATGTGGGTGTGGTTGAAGTTCTGGGATTTCACAACACTTCTCATGACAAAATAAAATTAGACCACAAGGAACTGGCTCTGGGATGTTAGAAATGGACCAAATTTCCCCAGCCTGTGGTCACTACCCTACACAGAAAGCAGCAAACAGCTATCCTAAACTGACTTCCCTGGGGGTGGAGGGTTGCTAGAATCATGGGGTGTCAGAAATAGAAAGTCTCTGAGTGACTCATTCTTAAATGAGAAAAACTAAAGTCCAGAAGGACCCAGGAGTAGTAGTGTGACATAGCTGGCCCCCAAAAGGTAAGCTCTTTTCTTGACCTCCACACAAGCCTTTCTGCTGTGTAAAAAATGGTTAAGAGCAAAAAAGGAAACCAGAAATGCTCACTGAGGAGGAGGCTGGATGCATAGACTTCTCAGAATGGAAGAGTGTGTGTCCTAGCCCCCACAGGTTACAGATGAGGAAACTGAGGCATGTGGAAGTCAAATACTTCCACAAAGCTACAGAAGGAAACTCCTCTTGTCAGCCACTCAAGTCCAATGGCGATAAATATGGACACTGTCAACAGATCTGAAGGTTTGCCATATCCGAAATGAGAGACTCTCCTGACAATGTCCAGCAGAAAAGTAAGACAAGAGCGGCAGAAAATGGATCCACAATCACAGCCCCACAGCCTGCCTCGTGAGGCGCTTTCTGAAAAACATGGGCTTGTTATGCTCAAGAGGGGTGAGCTCAGGAAGGGTGATTTCATGTGGGAAGCAGAGACGGTCACTTTCACTTTTTCCTTTTAATAACTGAGTTGAATGAAAGCGTTAATAAGAATTGGGTTTTTTGTGCTAGCTTTAAAAAATGATTAAAGGAACCAAGAACAAGTGGCTCATGCCTGTAATTCTCGCTACTTGGGAGTCTGAGACCAGGAGGCTGGTGCACCTGTCATTCCAACTATAGCGGTCGAGGTAAAATAGGAGGATGGTGGTTTAGGTTTGCTCAAGCAAAAAGTGAGATCCTATCTCAAAAGTAACCAGAGCAAAAAGGACTAGAGGCATGGCTCAAAACGTAGAGCATTTACCAAACAAGTTCAAAGCCCTGAATTCAAAGCCCCAGTACTGCCAAAGAAAGATAAGCCGGGTGCCAGTGACTCAAGGCTATAATCCTAGCTGCTTGGAGGCTGAGATCCATCCAGAGGATTTCATTCAAGCCTAGCCCAGGCAAGTAGTTTTTGAGACTCCCATCTCCAAAAACACCCAGAGTAAAATGCGCTGGAAGTGTGGTTCAAGCAGTAGAGCACCTGCACTGCAAGTGTGAAGCTTTGAGTTCAAATCCCAATCTCACTTAAAAAAAAAGATTAAAGGAGGCAGGGTGTGGTGGCTTACTTCTGTAATCCCAGCTACTCACTTGGAAGGCAGAGACTGAGAGGATTGACACTGCAATTTGAGACCAGTCTGGACAAAATGTTAGCGACACCATTTCAATCAATACACCAAGTTTGGTGGTTCATGACTTAATCCCAGCTACAGAGTGCCATAGACAGGAGGATCAACATCTGAAGCCAACTCAGAAAAAAAAATGAGTCCCTATCCAAAAAATAATTAAAGCTAAAAAGGGCTGGGGGAGTGGCTCAAATGATAGAGCACCTGCCTAGCAAGTAGGAGGCCCTGAGTCCAAATCCTAAAACCACCACCACCAAAAATAATTTAAAGAAAAAAAAATTACCTTCTTTTAGTGAGAGAAGAGCTGAAAGAAGACCTCAAGCCCTGAGTTTGGGGAAACATTGAGATAAGGATGGTGGAATTTTAAGGAAGGGGGAACCACCTGCTAAGATCAAGGAAAAAACAAAGAGCCCTGGAGAAGTGGAGATAGGGTGGTCTCTGATCCTGGACAGGAACTATCTGCAATGTGCTAGAGTTGGACTCCAAATTGCTTTGTAAGCAAATTAAGATGAAATAGAAATTTAGTCAATCTGGGGATCATGAAACATTTCTACTTTTCAAACTCAGTAGTAAAGGAAAGAGAACTAACACCTAGAGGTTTTAGAACTAATTCCTCAAAAGAATTTTGAGTTCTCTATAATTGAGAATTTAAAAAAAAAAATACTCCCTCTGAGTTATAGCCCATGACAAGATGGGAATGAACAATCTTCCAGGAATGGATGTGTCTGAAGTTGGCGCAATAAAACCGTGGCTATGCAGAAACCTTGGGGGAATAAATGAGTCACTTTATGGAGTACAATTTCCTGACTAGCTAAAGGTGAAATCTTTGCATGAACGACATTTAAACTTTTAAATAGAAGCCTTTCTAAAATGGCCTCCTGGACCCTGAGTTCTAAAAAGGAGCGTATAAGTTGGGGTGCAGCTCAGTAGCGCTGGTGCTGGTGCTGGTGACGGAGTACTTGCCCTGCATGTGCAAGGCCCTGAGTTTGAGCCTTACCACTACAAAAATAAATAAAATAAAACAAAGCGCAGGGGATGTTAGCTCAGCAGTCCCTCTTGTTTTCTGTTGTTGTTTTTTCAAACAGGTTCTCACTAGGTAGCTCAGGCTGACTTAAACTCCTAGTACTGCTGCCCCTGCCCCCCAAATGCGGAGTGCTGGGATTACAAGCATGTACCACCACAGTGGACTCAGAACTCAGGGCTTTGAGCTTGCTAGGCCGCCATTCTGTCACTGGAGCCACACCCCCAGCCCTCAGCAATCACACTGTCAGGAGGCTCCAGAGAGCTTGCCAACGCCCCTCAAGATCTTGTACAGAGAACTTTCCTTGTCTTACCACAATCCCTGCCTAAGTCCTATTGTCCCATCGTCTCGTCTCATCTCATTCTCTAGCCTGTACCTCAGCCCTCCTTGTTACTGGCAGTATTGTTCAGAGCTCAGCTGCCATGCCTACATGTCAGCAGTTTCCTTGGTTCCCATTTATTAAAAGTACAAAATGGGAAACTTCTGAACACAGTCCCAGAACCACACTGGGAATAATCATCCCAACAGCCAGTATTCCTTTGACACAGGACACTTTCATTTACACAATTTATAACTCTTTACACCCTGGGAAGCAATCAGCCCAGTTAATTAGAGCCACAGTTTTAAGATGAAACCAAGTTTTACAGGTTAGATAAGGGTACCTGACCAATAAATAGTAGGTGTGTAACTTGAATCCGGGTCTTCTAACTCCATAATCCACCTCCTTTGCTACATCTTGAATCACCTACTCTGGTTAAGTATCAACAATCTAAAATCCGCCAAGAGAATGGGCAGAACAAGCAAAAGTTGGCGAACTGGTTACAAAGGGTTGGGCAACATGACCAGGCCGGCACTTTCATTGTTAACAGCCTCCAACGAGACAGATGGAAGATGAGGAGGGAGGTGTTGTTTATTTCCTCTTGGAGAACTGGCTTCTACTCTGTTTTCATCTCACGACAGACCAAGAATGTGTTTCTAATAATGCATCCTTTTTAACCATGTTTCAGGACAACAGAGTCTTATGTTCCAATAGTTGGTTGTAACAGGATGTGAGCCCTTTGGCTCTTTGCATGGAGTACACACCCCACAATCAGGCTGACTGTTATCACCGTAAACTTACGACCATGGACCTCAAGTTGCCACCCAGCACTGTCTGGAACTGCTGCTACATTTCTTAGCAAGTTCCCTTTCCCCTCTCCAAGTGAGGACTCCATGCCTGCTCTGTTCGCTAGTCTCCAGCCTCCCTCCCTCCCCCACTTTGCTTTCAGTTTATAGTCTTGCCTTTTATGTCACAAAGAAAATAAAAAATCAAAAGCTGCCTCCCCTAGGCTCATTGGCTCATTTCTGTAATCCTAGCTACTAGGGAGGCGGAAATTGAGAGGATCATGGTTGGAGGCCAGCCCAGGCAAATAGTTCAAAAGACCCCTATCTCAACGAATAAAAAGCTGGGTTTGGTGTCTCATGCCTGTCATTCCAGCTACTCAGGAAGCATAAATAGGGGGACTGCAGTTCAGGCCAGCCAGGGGATTAACACAAGACCCTATTCTCCAAAAATAGCTAAAGCAAAAAGAGCTGGAGTGTGGCTCAAGTGGCAGGGCACCTGCCTAGCAAGCTTGAGGCCCTGGGTTCAAACCCCAGTACTACAAGAAAAAAAATTTTTTAAATCCCTTAGCCCCACCTCTCTCTTCGGCCAACCCATTTCTCAGTCCTTCTCAGCCAAGCAGTATATGCCCTTCCTGAATCTTCTTCCCCTTACCCATCTTGGCTAACAATTTCCCTTCAGGCTTCCATCCCCTTCACTGCCAACAAAACCTCCATTGTCAAGGCCACCTACACTGTCAAATCCCACAGGAATTCAGAGTCCCCATCACATTCAATCCATGTTGAGGGATCAGACTGTTAAATTTTTATATCCCGTTGGATACAGACTAATGAGAGGCTAAAAATGAATAGGTAGAAAAATAAACATGTATAGTAGCCAAAGGAGAGGATTTTGAATGTTCCTTAAAAAGAAAGAAATGATAAATTTTGAAGCAATGGATATGCTAATTATCCTTTGATGGTTACACATGGTGCACATCTATCTAAATATCCACTGTGCCCCATAAATATACAGAATTACTATGTGTATATTGTAAACATTTTTAGAATTTTGTTTGGTTTGGTTTTTCACCATACTAGAGTTTGAACTCAGGGCCTCATGTTTGCCAGGCAGGCACTCTACCACTTGAGCCATTCCACTACCCTTCTTTTAAAATAAAAGAAAACAAGCACCTGTTTGGATGATAGGGCAATATCAGATTGCTACAAAACCTGGAAAATCCTCCTGGCATGGTGGCCTATGTCTATAAACAAGCACTGGGGAGGCTGCAGCAGGAGAATTTAAAGTTCAAGGCCAGCCTGGGCTACACAGGGAGACCCTGTCTCAAAAAACATTTTTTTTAAGTTACAGAAAGCCTACTCTTTTTATATAATATAGACCAATAACAAATGGTCCATGGACAGGCCTGGGAACCACTGAATCAGGGCCTCAAACTTGCTAGGCAAGTGCTCTACCACTTGAACCTCGGCCCTTATTTTGCTTTTAGTTCTTTCAGGTAGGGTCTCAAATTTTTCCCAGGGTCAGCCTCAGACCAAAAGCCTCTGTAGCTGAGACCAGAGGTACATGCCACTGGTTGAGATGGGGTCTCGATAACTTTTGGCCTGGACTAGCCTCAAACCAAGATCCTCTCAATCTCCACCTCCCCAACAGCTGGAATTATAGATGTGAGCCATTGCACCCCGCCCATTTTTAAGGAACATTCCTCTAGATCCCACACTCTTGGATTTCCTCCTACTACATTTGCTGTGACTTCTCTGTCCCTTTTAGCCAATCTCCCTTTTCCTGGCTCCTAAATGTTGGAAAGCCCCTGATCTGAGTAATTGGTTCTCTGGTCTGCTCTACTTCATGTTCCCTCTGGTTGATGGCTGTAAATACTATTGACATGCTGACAACCCATGTAGTGGGTTGAATTGTAACCTCAAAAAAGATACGTCCAAGTCCTAGCTTGGCGCCAGTGGCTCACACCTGTAATCCTAGCTACTCAGGAGGCAGAGATCAGGAGGATCGAGGTTCAAAGCCAGCCCTGCAAATAGTTCCATGAGCCCCTATCTTGGAAAAAACCCACCACAAAAAAAAAGCTGGTGGAGTGACTCAAGGTGTAGTCCCTGAGTAAACCTCCCTCCAAAAAAAAAAAACCTAAGGAATGCCAAAGATTGCCAGCAACCATCAGAAGACAGGAAGAGACTGGATTATTCCCTACAACTCTCAGAGGGAATATGACCTTACCAACATCTTGATTTTGGACTTTGGACTTTTGTGAGTCAATTTATTTCTGCTATTTTTTTTTTCGTGGTACTGGGTTTGAACTCAGAGCCCTATGCTTGAGTGCACTACCACTTGCATCATGCACCCAGCCCAAATTTCTGCTATTTTAAGCCACCCAGTTAGCGATCATTTGTTAGAGCAGCCTTAAGAAATCTACTGAATCCTTGGGCTGGGGGGTTAGATCAAATGGTAGAGTGCTTGCCTAATATGCACAAGACCCTGGGAAAGGAGTGAAGGAAAGAGGGAGGGAGGGAGGGAGGGAGAGAGAGAGAGAAGGAAGGAAGGAAGGAAGGAAGGAGGGAAGGAAGAAAAATATTTACAACCCACAATTTTAATCTCCAGCCTGAACTGTTCCCCTGAACACCAGAGTTATATACATCCAGCTACATCCCTGCTTGGCTGTCTATTGAGAATCTCCAAAATCAAACTCTTGAATTTCTTTACCTAACCCTCTTTTCCTCATTTCCCCCCAACTCAATAAGTAATAAGACCATTCAGTAAGGCATTCATAAACATATTTTGCCTCTCTAGAATATTCCAGGCTGACAACAATTTGGGTTTGTTCATTGTTATCACCAGGGTCTGAGACAAAGTAAGCATTCAATATGTTAGATAGTTGAAGTAAAGCTTTCTTGATTCAAATGCACCCCTGATTGAGAATTTATAATCATTTGACTACAGACTACTAAGCAAATTAACAGTATAACTAAGATAAGAAAACATTTTATATAGGATAATAAACTGTTTATAAGCATGCCTGTTAATTACAGACTATTTGCATACTCATTATGGTCCCCAAGGAGCTGTTTTAAAAGGCTGGCAGCTCATGCCTGTAATCCTAGTTACTCAAGAGGCAGAGATCAGGAGGATGGCAGTTCAAAGCCAGCAAATAGTTTGCAAGATACTATCTCGAAAAACTACACCAAAAAAATCATCACAAAAAAGGACTGATATAGGGCCTGAGTTCAAGCTGCAGTACTGCAAAAAATATTAAAAAAAAAAAAGACCTGGTCTACTTGGTGGTTATGCAAAACCTAGGTCATTCCTTGCAGCCTGTTCTAATACATTTAAAAGAGTTATCTTTGAAAGTAATATAATTGCATTTAAAGAAAATACATATTCTACAAGTCAAACTTTTGCACTGATCTCATTAGAAAGTGTACCCTATAGATGAGGTGTGGTGGTTCATGCCTGTAATCCCAGCACTCAGGAGTCTGAGACAGGAGGATCTCAAGTTGGAGGCCAGCCTGGGCTACACAGAGAGACACTGTCTTAAAAAAGAAAGATGAAGAGAAAAGGAAAAAAAAATGAAAGAAAGAAAGCATTGGGCTAGCAGAGTGGTGCAAGTGTTAAAAATGCTTGCCTAGGAAGCTTGACAACTTGAGTTCAGCCCCCAGTACTGCCAAAAAGAAAAAGAAAGAAAGAGAGAGAGAAAGGAGGGAAGGAGAGAGGCAGGAGAGGAGAAAGGGAGGGAAGAAGGAAGGAAGAAAAGAAGGAAGGAAAAAAGGAGGGAAGGAACCCTATAAACACCTTAAATTCTCATGACTTTAGTCTCCACCATGGATCCCAAAAATGCATCTTGCAACAGTCAGGCCTACTTACACTAAGGAAATCACCATAAAGCTGTGATTGATTTGGAAAGAGCTGAACACTCTCTCGGACAGTTGCCAACATACCCTGCTAAAACTTACAGCAATGTCTGTCTTCACTCTATATTCCATTGTCCAAATTTACATTTGCCTGGTTCACTTGTTGCATATGGTTCTCTTCTTTGAAGTTCAGTGCAACTCACACAGCACTTCCTGTAGTCTTATCTCCAATCAGACCACATTAACACTTGACACAGCCTCAGTGTCAAGGGCTCAAAGATGAGTAAACAACACACGGTGCCTGTCCTTCGGAATCATGGGAGATAATGATATTAGTTATATTAATTATATGGAGATTTTATTCACCTAACCACACTACCGGAAGAGCATGGTTGAGGGGTGCATAACGTGAGTGTGTGTGTGTGTGCATATGTGCTTACAGGTGAAGGAACAAGTAATTCCATGAGGGGGAGAGGTTTCAGAGACAGAGAAGGTGATAACTTTTTGAGTTCACAAGGTGGACAAGGAAAGCAGAAAGCACAGTTTGCCCTTGTCTGAGTGCTTGATCATAAACCAAAATCACATAGAAAAACCTCATAGGGGTTACACAATAACTCATACCGAGAGTTCTGGTTCATCCACACCCAAACCACAAAAGTTGACACTTAACACCTTGTCATCCACATGTTTTGTCAGGCAGCCACAGCTGAGGCTTGTGTGCTGATTAAAGAGTCCTAGGTAGTCATCCCAGGGGGTCAAGAGCAAAAAGTTTGTGAATGACAGTTTATATCACATTATTATCTCACTTGACAACCTTCATATCTCACCCCTTTTTTCTCGCAGGAAAAGAACAACCTTCCTCTTCCCCAAAGGCGAGTCTAGAGGAGTCCTAAGAGAGGGTTTTCCAGCTCCCTGAACTCGTGACCAGTAGCCTCCCTGGTGCCACAGGCATGCTCTCTTCTTCCCTGACCTCCACCCCAGCGTCCAGTTCACACTGGGGTTCTCCCTTTCCTTTGTCCCTGCTTTGTCCTTTGGGACAATGGTTCTCAACCAGGGGTAAAACCAGGGGTGATATCCCTCCCAGGAAACATTTGGTAATATCCTTTTTTTTTTTTCCATACTTCGGTTTGAACTCAGGACCTCAGCTTGCTAGGCAGGCACTCTACCACTTGAGCCACTCCACAAGCCCTGTTTTGTGTTGGGTATTTTTGAGATAGGGTCTGTTGAACTATTTCCCCGGACTGTCTTCCAACCACGATCCTCCTGATCTTTGGCACCTGAGTAGCTAGGATTGCAGGCGTGCCACTGGTGTCTAGCAGTGAACACAATTTTGGTTGCCATAACTAGAGGGATTCTGCTGGCATCCAGTGGATAGACAACAGGACACTGCTAAACATTGTCTAATGCAGAGCACAACCTCCGATAAGAAAGAATTATTAAGTCCAAAATGTCAAAAGTGTCACTGCTGAGAAACTTCGCTTTCTGGTTGCTTGAACTTTGTGTAGCTAGAAAGGACTCCTTGGAGGACTACCAGCCTCCCAGAGTGCCAGGGGCTAGCTCCTCTGTCCTTATCTCTGCAGCAGGAGACTGAAGCTGTTGCCAGACAGAAGTTTCTCCCTACATCCTTCTCCTGTGTAAGTGTAAATAAACGTGGAAGTTTTTCAACCTGCAGGGCTGACTACAGGTCGACAAGGCGTCTGGGTTGTCCAGCAGGGAAGGTTAAATTGAGAGGGATTGAGACAGGCCCGGGATCCATATTAGTTATTCTATTGAAATTCTCCAGCTGAGTAAGCATGGGTTATCATGAACAATTAGGCTGTTTGGAAGTTTATTTTTTATGGTACTGAGGTTTGAACTCAGGGGCCTTGCTCCTACTAGGCAAGTACTTTATCACTTGAGTCCAGTCCCCAGCCCAGAAGGTTCATTCTTTTCCTGCAAAAAAGACAGGGTGAGAGATGAAGGTTGTCAAGTGAGATAATAATCTGATGTAAACTGTCATATACACATAGACACATGCACCTGTGTGCATGCATGCATACATATGTACACTGCACATGGGTGCAGACACATATACACATATGTGCCTACTTGTGTATACATATTCATACATACAAGCACATGCATGCATGAACAAAATGCATTTATACACATATATATGTACACATATAAACATATACATATACACAGAAACATGTGCACATATACATATCCCCAAAATTTATACAAACACACACACATATACATTTAGTTCTAGAAGCCCTCAGATAGCTGTCACATACATGTCCTCCTAAACAGACCAGTCTACTCCCAGGAAGGGTATGCCATGATTTCTTCCTCAACACTCCTCCATGATGGTCCCCATCAACACCCCCACTTCTTGCTGAGCTACCTGAACACACCATACCAGCCACCAGCTCAGGTGCTTCATCCCTGCTCCACGATGCCCCTGCTCCAGAACTGCCACTGCCTTCAAGGTGCTGCTACTATACTGGACACCACTCTGGGCTCCAGTCACTGCCACTACTGTGTGTGTGTGTGTGTGTGTGTGTGTTTCAAAGCCACACTTTCCTGGATCTCCAATGCACTGGACGACCCATCCTCCATATTCTCCATATTCTACCTCTGCTTTATTCTACCTCTGCTGGCCAACAGGTACGAAAGCATCACTTCTTGGTTCCATGGCCTTACGGAGACTTCAGTAAAACCACCTTTCAGTTTATGACTCCACCCAGTCACCACAGGACTCAATCGTGAGACAACAGTATCATAACTAATAGTCCATAGGCAGGTGGCATGGTATTGCCTGGATCTTCATCCTTTGAAGGAACTTGTTTACCAGAAAATTCTTTCTTCCCTCAGGTAACTTGGCTTCCAGCAGCTGCCCCACTCCCCCACAAGACATATCTGAAATTCAGCAGAGGCTGCAGCATGTACTCAAGCTGGCACCATGACCACAGGCCCCCAGCACACACACATGTGCACACCTACAAGCACACACACACCTACCACAGCTAGAAGCCTCTACTTCCTTTCCTGGTCTCCATTACTTGCATTACTATGAAATTGAAAAAGGTGAGATTGATCCACAGCTCCACCAGAAACTTCTCTGAGTTGTAATGGTTAATATTTATTGAGTGCTTATTCTCTATGCCAAGCACTGTTTTAAGCCCTTCACATGAATTCTCTCGTTTAGTCCTTACAATGGCCCTGTGCAGTTCATACTAGTTCTATAAATGTCATAGACAGGAAAAGCGAAGAACAGAGAAAGGTAGAGACCTACACAAAGCCAGGAGGAGCTGGATGTGCCTGTTAAGGGCCTGGTGTATGGGGGCAACCAAGGGAATATTTTCCATGTGCACCTCAGCTCCATTCAGAGGCAGGTAAGAAAAAGAAAAACCAAGAAGAAAAGAGGAGATAAGAAAAAAAAAAAGAAGAAGAAGAAGAAGAAAGTCAGGTGGGCTGGAGCAAGAGATCATGAGTTCAAGGCCAGTCTGGGCTACACAGCAAGTTCAAAGACTAACTGAGCTACGTAGTGAGATCCTGCCTCAAAAAACAAAACAAGGCAACAAGGCATGAGGTATGCATGGTCACTCAAGCCTGTGATTCTACCTATTCAAGAAGTAAAGATTGGGAAGATCACAGTTCAAGGCCAGCCCAGGTAAAAACTTCTCAAGGCTGTCTCAATCAATGGCTGGTATCCCAGCTATGCAAGGAAGCAAAATAGGAGGACAGTGGTTCATGCTGGCTTGGGCATAAAGTAAGACCCTATCTCAAATATAAGCAATGCAAAACTGGTCAAGCACCTGCTTAGCAAGCATGAGGCCCTGAGTCCAATCCCCAGTACTTGGAAGGAAGGAAGGAAGGAAGGAGGGAAGGAAGGAAGGAAGGAGGGAGGGAGAGAAGGAAGGGATGGAGGGAAGGAGATGAAAGAGAAAGGAAGGAAGGAAGAAAGGCCAAGGTCTGAGGATGTAGCATAGTGATAAAACATTGCCTAATATGCTCAAGGCCCTGGGTTCAACTCCCAACACTGCAGAAGAAAGAAGAGTGTGGTGAGAGAGAGAGAGACAGAGAGAGACAGAAGAGGCCCTCCCAGTCATCTCCCTTCAGTTCACTCTTAGGAGGAAGTACAGTTGTCCCTTAGGATCCATGGGGGACAGTGTCACTACCCCTATGGATACCAAAATCTGCAGATACTCAAGTCTCATAAAAAATGGTGTAGAACTTGCATAGACCCATGCAGATATTCTCAAGTACTTTAAATCATCTTTAGATTACTTATGCAAATCTCTAGATTACAATGTAAATGCTATGTAAATAGTTTTTATACTGTATTATTTAGGGAATAATGACAAGAGAAAAGTCTGTACATATTCAATACAGATGATTTTTTTTCCATCCACATTGTTTGAACCCACAAATGTGGAACCAGGTGACATAGAGGGCCAACTGTACATGCAGCCTCCTAGTTGGCTCCCTGTCACATCCTCTCCCTTTGCCCACAGTCTCTCTTTCCAGCACCTTCTGACCCCACTTACATGTGCCAACCTGTCATCACTGACACCCCATTGGCCCCTATCCCTAGAGTGTGACCAGCACTTCTCATGGCACAGGCACTTGGGGGGACTCCTGTGGCTCTCACCCACCACCCTTCACTGGACTCCTTGTCTTCTGTGGGCACCACACACCCTGGCCTGTGACCCACTACTCATTGTGTCCTTCCACCCTGAGTTCTTAGGCCTCAGTCAACTCCAACCACTAGCAATACCTGCCAAAAACAAGCCAGCCACCCTGACCCCAGGGCCTCTCTGTCTCCACTACCCTAACCTCCTCCTCCTTCCTGCCTCTCAACCCACAGTCTCTGACTCATCCCAGTCCTGAACGCCTGTGCCAGGACTTTCCCTCACTCTCTTCCTACCTTCTACCATAATTTCTCAAAGAACAGTCCAGACCCCGGCATGAGGATGACCAGAAGCCCTTGTTTAAAAGTACGATGACAGTGAAATAAGCCAGATACAAAAGACAAACCTCCATGATTTCACCTATTGAAGGTTTTAGAGTCAAATGCATATGGACAAAAAGTAGAATGGTGGTCGCCAGGGGCTTGGGCAGGGGGAATAAGAAGTTAGTGTTTAATGGGGACAGAGATTTAGCTGGGAAAGATGAAAAAGTTGATATTTATACAACAATGTGAGTGTATTTCATGCCACAGAACTGTATACCTAAAAATGATTAAAATGGCAAATTTTGTTATGTATATTTTACCTCAATTTTTTTGGGGGGGCAGTACTGGGGCTTGAACTCAGGGCCTTACACTTGCTAAACAGGCACTCTACCACTCCACCAGCCCTCACCTCAATTTTTTAAAGCTTTGAGAAAAATCAAAATTTTGACTAAAAAACCTACTCTTCATTTTTTTTGTGGGACTGGGATTTGAACTCAGGGCATCATGCATGCAAAGCACATACTTATCATTTGAGCCACACCTCCAGTCCATTTTGCTCTGGTTATTTATTTATTTATTTATTTATTTTGCAGTACTGGGGTTTGAACTCAAGGCCTACAGTTTGAGTCACTCTACCAACCCTTTTTTTGTGATGGGTGTTTTCTAGATAGGGTCTCGAGAACTATTTGCCCAGGCTGGCTTCGAACCCTGATCCTCCTGATCGCTGCCTCCTGAGTAGCTAGGATTACAGCACCCGGCTAGAAATCTATATTTTTAACCAGCTCTCCAACAGTTTTTATGCAGCCTAAGTGTGAGAACCAAGATAACTTATAAGTTATGTGACTTATAACTTATTAGTTATGTGACTTCAACCAAGTTTCCAAACCCACTAGACCTCAGTTTCCTTATACATGGCTTTTGTGAAAGTTACGTGAGATATAGAATGTGATGTGGCAGGTGTGTGATCATTGCTCAATAAAAATGAGTTTAACATTCAGTCAGTCCATGAATATATTCTGAGCACCCCTGGGTGCCAGGCCCTGGGCTGAGTCCTGGCGAGTGGAGGGAGATAGGTGGACATCTCAACATTCAGATACTTACGGACAGCAGGGGTCTCCCTTCCCCCACTCTCAGGTCTCTGAAAAGCTACCTGCCAAAAAGAAACACCTGGCCACAGGTAAGGCAGGTCTTGGGTTACAACCTGGTGAGGAATAGCAGGGACAAAAGAGTTTCACAGACCAGATGCAGGGAGTCTCTGAGCACTTAAAAGGAGACCTTAACCAGGGACGATGTCAGGGTTTTCCTGAGGTGGTGATGCTCATGCTGAAAGGCGATTGGCTTAGAGGGTAGCCGGGCATCCTGGCCCAGGAATAATGTGTGCAGAGACCTCTGGTACATTTGAGGGAGAGGAGGAAGCCTGAGGTGGTGAGGGATGGGGAATGTATAAAAGAAAGCCTGGCCAGTCATTTCACTCAGAGGCCTGTGAATCCAAGAGTCACTTAGAAAGCAACAGCTCAGGTAGGAGATTCTAGGTTGGAGCCTCTCTGTTGCCCCCACTCCCAGGAATTCCCCTCCAGAGACAGTGTTATCTTAACAACACAAAGCACACAGCCTCCTTATCTCCTCATCCCCTGTGGCCTGTGATGTTTGGAGAATGGTTTCCAACCTCCACCTGTCAGCACATGTCTCCTGGGGGAGGCAGAGGAAGGGACTGAGTCCTTGAGGTCTCTCCACACTGCTACTGGACCCCTCTCCACTGCCAGTGTCACCCCAGGCCTCCCCGCAAGACAGAAGACACTTAGCAGCTCTCTCTCCCATCCCCAGACCTTAGGGGACTGTGGATGGAAACGAGCCTCTTGTTTTATGTCTTTCTCCTCTTTCACTTTCCCCAGATTGGCCATTGCAGTTGGCAATGGTTAGAAAAGTGGAATGTGTACAGCATTACAAAAATCATGTTCAAATAATCCCTCCTAGGCCTCTTGGCCCACAAGTGTTTCACTCATGTTGACGCAGTTAAGATTACAAAGTCCACCTACTTTCAGCGTACTGGCCCCTACTTCAGCACTTACAGTAGTAAGATAATTGGACAAATTTTTAAGGGCTTTATTATTTTTTTTTTAAAGAGATCCATTATTTGTGTAGTTTGGAGTCTGTAAAGTGGTAAACCTGCTAGGAAATTACCTAAACATGGTTGTCCAGGCCAACATTTTTGTTTTGGGTACAAGGAGGGTTGGAAGGTTACCAGACTGCTCATGGCCCTTTTATTAAGATGTTACCCTAAGAGCCTGTCACCATGCAGAGGGGAACCTCCTGGACAAGTACCAGGCCTCCATCCCTCTGACCAAATGCCTTCCACCCCCTTCTTCCACTGTGTGCAAAACAGTAAGGCATGAAATCAAAGTTCTCTTTCCAGAACATGCTCTCCAAGTGGGTGATCCAGCGTCTGTGCAATCCTGTCCTTTTGCCTGTTTTGCTGTGAAACTATTCTTGAAATTATGCCAAAGTGGCTTCAGGGAGTACTCATATCTGCACCACTTTTTACTTCGAGAAAAAGTTACGGCAAGCTTGACAGGTTCCAGGGAACTGCGATCCAGGGGAGGGGCAGATAAGGTACCAGGTGCTCCTTCTGGCTTGAATTCTGCCAGAATTATAGGAGGGCAACCTCTCTCCACCCTCACCCCAATTCCAGCAGGAGGACAGCAAGCAGGACTCGGAAGCCCCACCCAGACTCTGCTTCCTGCCAAGCAGGTCAGCCCTCTAAACCCCTCCTGGGCCTGTTAGGGAGAACAGGCTGGATCCAACAGCCCATGGTCCAGTACAGTGAGAGACACAGCCACCTCTGCCAATCTTAACTCCACTTCTATCCAAATCCCCTCAACAGGCCATATTTTTAGGGTAGGAGAAAATCATACTCAAGGGTTAAATTAAATCACTGCTTGTGACAAAGTTCATTCCAGGTACATCAATTCAAAGCCTAATCAAGCAAACTAGAGATTAACAAAGAAGGGCCTGACCTTTTCCAAGTGGGGCCTGAACGCTGAATCCCTGACCTTTGCCCCCAAACAGGCCTTCTTTTCTGAGCTCTCTGCTATGCGAGAAATTTTGCCCCAGTTTAAAAAAAAAAAAAATTCCCCCTGGATTTGCTACTTTCTGATCTGACCAAGTTAGAATGCACGGCATGGAAGAAGGATCCTTGCCTGGGCCAGGACCGTGGTCTCCTAGAACAGGGACCTCAGTGAGCAATGTCCTCCACTTTCCCCAAAAGCCCCATGGCTGCTTGCATAAGTAAGCTATGTAGGTGACAAGAAACCCAGACACCTGGCATAGTGGCTGGGCTGATCCTTCACTACGAGCTAACTTGGATGAGAAGAAAGTGTTTTGGGCTTCCCCTTCCTTCCTTTATGGTACACCATCCTACACTGGACTCTCAGTGCCTCATTTCTTCCTTGACACCAACCACACTTATCTTCAGATTTACCATTGTGCCTCGAAACCTCCCCAAACCTCTGCTTCTAGCAAGTCCCCTTCAACACTCTTCAAAGACTGTGTCCTTTCAGATCAAGTCAAACCCTGTGCTTAGATGTTAAGATCTTTTATAATCTGTCCTTTCCTTCCTGCCTTGCCATTTTCCCCCACTGATCTCGTGTGCGCCTTTTGCCAGGTGCAGCCACTTTCCTCTTCCTTAGCTGGTCTGCCTTGCTTACTCCATCCCTAGGCCATCACTAAGATTGTCCCCAAAGCCCAGCTCCAGTCTTGCCTCCTTCCTGAAGCCTTCATCAAAACCACAGGATATAGTAAATAAGATTAAGTGCTTTGGAATTATGCAACCTGGAATCAAATCCTGGCTTTGCCCATGACTTTGGTCAATTTACTTGGTCTTCTCTGCCTCAGATTCCTCCACTGTAAACGGAAGATATACTTGCACCTATTCCATAGGACTATGGATGGTAAAGATTAAGTAAATTGTCGCATAAAGCATTTGCGTCATGACAGACACATAAGGGGTTCTTATTTTAACCTGACCATGCCATCCTTCCCTGGTACTCTTTTCTAGTTTAGGACAATCCATACCGCTCAAGCCCATCTTGTTTTGTTTGTTTGTTTGTTTTGCAGTACTCGGGTTTGAACTCAGGGCCTACACCTTCAGCCACACCACCAGCCCTTTTTTGTGATGTTTTTTTCCAGACAGTCTCACAAACTATTTGCCCGGGCTGGTTTCGAACCTCGATCCTCCTGATCTCTGCCTCCTGAGTAGCTAGGATTACAGGTGAGAGCCACTGGCACCTGGCTCAAGCCCATCTTGTAACAAAGAACCAGAACACTTTATCTGTAATCATCACATTAATAAGCAATAGCTTATTCATGAATGTAAATTATTTCTCATTCCTAATGTGCAAAATAAGCAGGAGAACTTGCCTTACTTCTTCCTGGTAGTATTTAACCCCTAAGAGACCTGGAAGGGAAGTGACAGGGACATGAAGACATGACTAAATCCACAGAACGGTCCTAGACGCATCCTCCTGTTGCATTTCTTTTTTTTCTTTTTTTGGTGGTGGTAGCACAGTACTGGGGTTTGAACTCAAGGCCTCACACTTGCTAAACAGGTATTCTACCACTTGAGCCACCCCATCAATCCTCTTTTCCATTGAGTATTTTCAAGATAGACTCTTGAAAACTGTTTGCCCAGGGCTGGCTTCAAATTGCAATCCTCCTGATCTCTGCCTCCCAAGTAGCTAGGATTACAGGTGTGTACCCAGCTGTTATTTTGAACTTTTTACTCAGGTCACCCTGTGTGGTAGTCCCAATTACTCAGAAGGCAGAGATCAGGAGGATCTCTTAGGCCAGCCCAAACAAACAAAAAGTTAGTGAGACCCCATCTCAACCAGTAACTGGGAGCAGTGGCATGCAGCTGTCATCCCACCTATTGGGGAAGCATAAATAGGAGGATCAAGGTTTAAGCTGACCAGGGCAAAAAATTGAGACCTTATCCCAAACCAAAAACAATGAAAGCAAAAAGGGCTGGGGTGTGGCTCAAGTGGTAGAGCCCCTGCCTAGCAAGGGGAGCCCTGAATTCAAATTCTGGTAACACCAAACAAATTCTTTTTACCAAGGTCATAATGTGGGTGTGACTCACAAATTTAAATATAAATGAAGACTTTTGGGGCGGCACACACCTGCAATCCTAGCACTCTGGAGAACTGCAAGTTCCAGGCCACCTTGGGCTACATAGGGAGACTCTGCCTCAAGAAAAAAAAAAGGGGGAGGGGGAAGGGGAGAGGGAGGGAGGGAAGAAGGAAGGAAAGGTGGGGAAGGAAGAGAAGGAGGAAAAGAAAGAAAGAGAGAGTGGGAGGAAAGGAGAGAGACAGAAGGGAAGAAAACTTTAAAAAGAAACCGGAACCTGCCTGAGATTAGAGTGGCAGAAGCAAGATTTGAACCCAGGTGGTCCAGTTTCAAAGCTGGCTCTTAACCACTAGATTCCTGCTCTTGAAGCAGAACCGTGGGAGCTCCACAGCATCACTGGATGGGTTTACATTTGTAGCTCCACATTTAGGACATGACGAGGATTCACGGGCTTTGCTGGTCTGAACTGCACAGCCTTATCTCAAAATCCAGCAGGGCTTTCTGACTGAGGGGCTGCTTATTTACCAAAATGACTCTTGATAATCACAACTGACCCAAGAGCTACCCTGAGAAAACCAAGGCAAGCTCTGTTGTGTTCAAACAGGTTTTTAGATATTCAGGAAAATGGTAAAATCCCCTTAAGTTGGTTTAGAGAGAGCTGGAGGCTAATGGCAGGACAGGAAAGGCTGGTTTCTGGCATCCCAAGAAGTCATGTTTACAATAGCTCCAGCTTCAAAGTCCAGGAATGTGAGGGACATGCAAGCTGCTTTCTAAGGAAACGCCCATGATAGGGGAAAGATGCATCCCTGGCAGAAGTAACTGCTGTCTGTCTCCTGTAGTTTAAACCGAGGCACGTGAAGATGAAAAGACACACAAGTTCCCTAAGCTCCACAGACTTTATCTGAATCCCTGCCACTGGCTGCTTTAATTCTGCTCCTTCAGTGCCTGGCTCTTCGTAGGCAGTAACGTGCCTGGAATGAACAGATACTCAGTTTCCAGGGTATAAATCCTTTGAGGAGAGAGATCCAGTCCCAATCCCCTTTAAATTCCAACATTTAATTTAATCAATGTTGAAGTAAATTCTACAAGAAACGAGTGCTGTGTTGGGAAGGCAAATACTGAAAGAAGCCAGAACCTAATCCCAAAGGGCAAGAGAGGACTGTCCAGCCCTGAAAGTACTGGGAAGCCAACCAGTGGCTCTTGACATCATCTGTCCCATTTTTATTTATTTATTTATTTATTTATTTATTTATTGCCACACATACCGTGCTGGGCCCCCAACTGGGTGTGCAGACTAAGTCTAATGGAAGCTCAGGACTGTGGGAGCTGAGGTATGAATGCCCAGGCACCCCAAGAGAGCACAGGGAAGGGGTACAGAGCCCAAACTTGCAGAAGAAGGTGGGCCTGGAGTAATGATTCAAAAACCCAGTGAGACGGGGACAGCAGGCTATGGAGAGATGTCACGATGGCACAGAAGCATGAACTGGTGTCATGGATTTGAGGACCTGCAAGTATGGCTGGAATAGAACCAAAGGTGCTATGTGGGAAGCAGTGTGTGCGGAGGTGAAAACTGAATCACAGCAGCCTTGTGCACTAAGCTAATGACATGAACTTTACACTGAAAGTCACAAGAAGCCACTGAAGAATTTTAAGGAGTGGAGTAACATTGCCCAATCTTTTTATTTTAGACTGACACTAAATGCACTGTAGAAGTAGAGGAAAAGATCTAAGGCAGGAAGACTGCTAGGAGGCAATTGCAGGAAATAATCAAAACCTAAGACATTAGAGATGTTGAGGACTTGGGTGACCTGTGACAACTAGATGGTTAGCAGAGCTGATAGGACACAAAGAAAACAGGAGAGTAGGGATAGGAGAATGAAGCAGTGCTGGGTATCCCAGATGCACAGGTGTGGAGCTCAGAAGAAAGGCTGGTTAGAAACCAGGCTTAGGACTCAGCAGACCACCTAAAAGCTTGCCCAGAGGGTACAGAGTGAGAAAAACAAAGACCCCAGGATTAGTCTATGGAAAATTCTGACATCTATGAGCTTGTGAGAAGACAGGAGCCCACAAAGGGCAAAATCGTCCTAACCAGACAGATGTCAAGACAAAAGAGATGTCACCAAGTAGAGATCAGAGGGTTTCCTCTGGAAGGAAATCTCTGAGGGAGGGGGAAAACATAGACGAAAAAGACTTTTTCCTCAACTCTAGTAGATCTTCAATTAGAAGTAACTACAAACCCTTTTATTCTAAGCCTTTGGTCTCTGCCCCACCATAGCTGTGAGTTTAACAGAGATTGTCCTATAAGACTGTGGATGATGCACCATGCCCTATGAGTGAAGAAACCCTGAGAAGCCTTCTGAAGGAGTAGACTATCTCTGAACTATGTGAATTTCCTGCAGGCTTTTCAAAAAGCATGAAGGAGAGAGGAGGTCTTGAATTTCTAGGCCCTGGAAAGTGAAGGGCTGGGCCCTGAAGTCCTGAGCCTAGTATTTCCTATGTGACTTCCACAGTCCACAAGTCACTCTCATCTACAGATGCTCTCATAAGCCTTATCTCTATATAGATGGTATAATTTTTATAATTAAGGTTATCATTCTTTCAGTCCCCACCACTTCTCACCTGCATTTGGGGTGGAGATTGAAACTGCCCCAGGTGGTTTGGTGGCTTTCTTGAGCTTATTCTTGTTCTTGCATTCCAAGGTTGATGGCTGTGTTGTGTTCTAACAATAAGGATAAAGATTATTGCTGGCTCACTCATGAAATCATCCGAAGAATTAACACTCAAATGCCTACTATGAGTATACAAAACACCAGAGAGCCCACCTTCCCACCACCACCACCAACCCTGCCCAGCCTGGCCAAGCTCTGGCTATAGATAACAAAGGAGCTTAAGAAAGGACTTGACATAAGCTGAAAGACATCATTCTGTGAAAGTCCACTGAATTTCATTCAGTGGGGAAAACTATCCCAGGTTCATCAATCACCAGAACCAGACCCTGTCCTCAAGGATTCTGCAGTGGCAGAAGGAGAGAAAGAAGGCACAGTGAGTGAACCATATGTAAGGAAGGAGGGATTTTTTTGGTGAGACCAGCATACATACCAGTTACTATCCACTGAGCATCTTTTCTCTGTCAAGCACTCGTCTGGATGCCCTGGAGCAGGGGAGCCAACTATGAGGCTAAAACTCCACAAGGAGTTCCTGAAGCCTTATGCGATAGATCTCCAATCCAGGAGCTGCCACTTTCTTGATCTCATCAAGAAGGAGAGCGCACCTGCCTACGGGATTCCCTGGCCAATGCCAGGATTCTACCTGATGGCCTCATGGAAACAAGTTCATGAAGAAGATGAACACTGTATAGCTCCAATGGGTTACTCTTTTCATGTCCTCTCTCAAGCATCCCAGGGAATTGCTCTTCCTCAGGAGAAAACTTAGAGGTTGATGAATGGAATGAGTCAGGATCTGCAACTTCAGATTGGTGAATTTTCTGACTCATGCTTCCTTTTTACAGATGGACTTCTTCTCTGCCCCAATCTTTTGGGGGAGGAGGAGCATTGGAGTTTCTCCAATTTTTCCTCACCATAAGCAATCAGCAAATAACTCATTAGACTTTCCTACAGGATGGGATAATATATTCTTTGTTTTTGCGGTACTGGGGCTTGAACTCAAATCCTACACCTTGAGCCACTCCACCAGCCCTGTTTTGTGTTGGATTCTTTCAAGATAGAGTCTTGAGAACTATTCGCCTGGACTGACTTCGAACTTCGATCCTCCTGATCTCTGCCTCCTCAGTAGTTAGAATTCCAGGCGTGAGCCACCAGCGCTCAGCAATGTCTTTGCATCCCAGAGCCTAGCACAGTGTCCCAGACATTCTGGAAATGTTTGTGACTTGGATAAATTAATGATGAATGATATTTGCATCTCTTTAACAGCCAATGAGAAGCAGGGATAAGAAAGAGTTATAGAGAAGGTGAATTTAACTAAAGTACATTATATGTATATATCGGAATATCACAATGAAACCCCTTTTTACAATCAATATAATCTAATAAAAAAAAATTTTTAAACCAATAGCACGAAAACTTCCAAGGGTCTTAAAAGCTTAGATTAATCCCATCCCACTCATTCTTCTTTGTCACAAATTCCCAAAAATTTTAATAGATTAATCAGATTTTTTTTTTTTTTTTTTTTTTTTTTTGCAGTACTGAGTTTTAACTCAGGACCTCATGAACACTAGGCAAGCATTCTACCACTTGAGCTAAACCCCCATCAAATTATTTTACAAAAACAATCTTGTCCTTCCCGGAAAGGATTTGGTTGAGTAAACATTTGATGACTCTTCCTTTTATTTCAATTCAGTTTTCAGTTACAAAATGCATCTCAGAATAAGTCCAAATAACAACAGAAGATTTCCTTTCAGAAACAATGATCAAATAATAATGGCCACACATCAGCATTTAGCATGTGCTGAACAAGGCCAAGAGGCTTTAAGTCATACATTAACGGCTCTGGAGATTTGTGCTGTTATTACTCCACTTTACATAAGAGAATACTTAATGATTTAAATGACTTAAGCACAAAGAGCTTAAGTCATTTGCCCATGATCACACCTAGAAAGTGGCAGAGTGGGGGTTTGAACCTTGTCCCTCTGATTTCATGAGCACATGCCCTGAACCACTAAACTACTCATTCATTTGAATGTTTTGCCACTTATATTAGAAAAATTCAAAGAAGGGGGCTGGTGGAGTGGCTCAATGATAGAGCGCCTGCCTAGCAAGCATGAGGCCCTAAATTCAAACCCCAGTACTGCAGAAAAAAAGAAAAGTTGAAAGAAGGAAAAAAGAAAAATCCAAGCCAAAGTTTCCAGCATATTTGAGATAAGAAGTTATCTTGAGAAAGTGTGGTTCTTAGCTAAATATGTAGACTATCTCAGTATCCTGCTGGTGTAATTGGTGGCCAGTGTCTTAAAAATAAAAATAACATCACTAAACCCAGCAAAAACAAAGATTCTATAGTAACTAGACTAAATAAAAGGAACAAGAAACAAATATGGTTTCTATTCACTTTTTTTTTTTAACTTTCGAGCTATACTTTTTTTTTATTTTATAGTTTTAACATTAACTCACATATGTTATATTGTTTGGGCCACCTCCCCTCCACCCCTCCCCCTTCTATTCACTTTAGAAAATGAAATAATTATGCAAACTTAAGACAAAATAAAGGTTAGTTTAAAAACAAAAAGAGGAAATAATTGAATCATCAAATGAATGGTTTTCTGATACAATACAGAATTAATCCAAATCTATCAAAGCGAAGCCTTAAAATCCTAGGATCCCTCTAAAAAACATCATAGGAGGAAGTCCTTACTAAGTCCAGCAGTCCTGGGTGGTGACTCCAATTCCATCACCAGAGATCAGAGGAAGCACTCAATGATTCTAAGTTAAACTGAGCCTGTCAAGCAGGAAGAAGGAATGTCTTGTTAGAAATCAAAGACCATATTTAGAGAAATTTTTCAGGAAGATAGCTGGGCATGGTGATACACACCTATAATCCCAGCACTTGGGAGACTGAAGCAGGAGGATTGAATTCAAGTCCAGCCTGGACCACATAGGGTGACCTTATCTCCAAAAACAAACAAACAAAAAAGGAGCAGGCATAATGTCTCACACCTGTACACTTGATCTTCAGCAAAAGGCCAAAAAGTTTTCACACCTGTAATTCTAGCTACTCAGGAGGCAGAGATTGGAAGTATCATGGTTAAAGGCCGACCTAGGCAAAAAGTTCTCAAGACCCCATCTCAACAAATAGCTTAGTGTGGTGGTGCACACCCATCATTCCAGCTACACAGGAAGTGTAAATAGGGGGATCAAGGTCCAGGCCCTGCCAGGCAAAAATGTGAGACCCTATCACAAAAATAACTAAAGCAAAAAAAGTTGGGAGCATGGCTTAAGTGGTAGAGCACCTGCCTAGCAGGCAGGAGGCCCTGAATTCAAACATCACTACACAAAAAGAAAAATCTTTTCATGCCATCATTTTGGTGTTGTTTTGAATACAGAGGTTTAGCAAAATTAAGATGGGGATGGGACAGAGAAACAGTCATGAAAATTAAATGGTATAAGATTTTAAATGTTCTCCTTTTCTTTGAGAAGGGGATACTGGGGTTTGAACTCAAGTCTTCATGCTTGCTAGGCAGGTGCTGTACCACTTAAGCTATGCCTCCAGCCCAATTTTTCCATTTAAAATTAATGTGTCAGTGGAAAACATTGTTCTGGGTGATGTATGAACTTGGAAAAGATGAAGGCAAGATCCAGCCTGTGGTGTAGTTTCTGAGATACCAGAAAAAGGTTTAAATGGGTCTGATATTATCAAAGCCAAGTGAAGGGCAAAACCCATAACTCCTGCTGAGGTATTCTGAGCTGATCCAGACATCCCAAGATTCTGCAGCCTCTGATTGGATGACTGCCCTCATCATCCTATCATTCTATGGCCACTGTGTGAAAGAAAAGAATGTGGCAGAAGAACAGGCTATGGCATGTAAGAACTCCTTGGAACCATTCTAGAAAAGAGGATAACCAGGAGAAAGGGGAGTTACCCCTGTAGCTCCAAGGCCCAGATCCTGGGCCTTGACCATGTAAACCATTCACGAAGTAACAGAACCATTGTAGTTTTGTTACTACATGTATGACTGTGTTACTAATGCAGCTACTCGCTCCAAGACAGAAATGAAATTCTCTCTGGACACTGGCGCCTCACACCTGTAATCCTATCTACTTGGGAGGCTGAGATCTGGAGGATCCAGTTTGAGGCCAGCATGGCAAATAGTTTATGAGAGCCCCATCTCCAAAAATGAACTGGAGGTGTGGCTCAAGTGATAGAGTGCCTGCTTTGCAAGAGTGAAGTCCTGAGTTCAAACTCCAGTACCACCAAAAAAAAAGAAAAGAATTTTGATCCTTCAGATAGGTAAAATATTTTTTACCAGTAGATACCAAATAAACCAAAAAGTTTATGGAGAAAATTGGGAGTTTCATACCTAAATGTGGGAGCATACAAAAGCCTTCAAGAGTTCGATTTGGAAGTAACTATTAACATGTTACATGCATGGACTCCTGTGTTAAATGCACAATTCTACCTCTAGGTACCCAAGTGAAATATTTGCATACATGCTCAAAGTAGCATGTGCAAGGATGTTTGTTGATAGTAGAAATGACTAAAGGTCCATCAATAGAAGAATCGTCAAATATACAATGCTTCATCTATGCTATGCAATACTTACAACTTTGAAAAAAGAATGAATGAAATCTGTACTTATTTATACAGAAGAAAACTTATATTGTCACCTCTGTATAACTATCACAAACTAAAAAAAATGTCTTTTTTAAAAAATGAAGGACAGTTTGGTAGAGTGGCTCAAGTGGTAGAGTGCCTACCCACCAAGTGTGAAACCCTCAGTTCAAACCCCAGTATTGCCCTCCTCCCCCCCAAAAAAAGAAAGAAATGAAGGACAGAAGGTAAAACAGATCCTGTTTGTGGGGGGAGGGGAAATCAAAAGGAAATGGTGAAGGAAGGCAAATATGGTGGAAGTATTTTGTATTCATGTATGAAACTAGAACAATGAAACCTTTCGAAATTGTTCTAAGAGGTGAAGGAGAATAAAGGAGAAAGACTGAGGGGGGTGAATCTAAGATATATTGTTAAGCATTTATGTAAATGTCACAATGGATCCCCCCACCCCGTAAACTATAATATGCTATTTATAAGTAAATAAATAAAAATTTTAAAAGTTAATATTATGAAAGGAGAAAAGGTAGACTACAAAACAATATGGTCTAATCTTAGTTAGGGTTTGTTTGTTTGGTGGTACTAGGGTTTGAACTCAGGGCCTCACACTTGCTAGGCAGGCACTCTACCACTTGAGCCACTCTGCCAGCCCTAATTATGTTTTTCTTTTTTTTTTTTAACAACCCACCAAATTATAGAGTTCTGTTAAAATACAGATTTGTTCAAATCCACAAAGCCAACTTTACAGAGCATGTGCCAAGATGACGTCAGTGTTTATCACTAAGGAGGAAGGTACAAATGAGATTGGAACAAGGAGAACTTCCCTTGTATTGTTTTGAATTTTTTTACAAAATAAGTTCTGACATGATATAATTAAAAATTAAATCTTTGGGAATGTTAGTTCTAAAACTGTCTACCTATCCAATAGAGGGTTCATCAGGGTTGAAAGTATTCAACAAATGTTTATTGAGCACTTATTGTGGGCTAGGTACTGTGCTAAACTCTGGGGACATATTTAGAATCCCAGAGGCAGAGGCATGATGTAGATGGGCTTTGGTCATCTCTTCTAGGCCAAGCGAAGAGGAAAAATGGACCAGGAATAAGGCTCAGTACACATGCATAGCACCTGGCTGGCCCATCATTAAAGGGTCTCCACGTCTACTCCAACCAGCAGCATAAGCTGAGGTATCTACATATGAGCCACTCTCTTGCCACTCCCCAGCCTCCCAGAGGGATTGAAAACCAAGCAAGGAAGGGAAAGGGTGTGGTCAAGCTCTGGTCTGGTTTAGGAGTCCCTAAAGAGAGTTCCCTTCCTGCATGGAGCCACTTGGAATAATGATGGCCAAGAGTAAAGAGGTGAAAGGACAGAGAAGAGACAGTAGGAGGAAAGTGAGCCGAAGGAAGTGAGAGTAGAAAGGAAAGGAGCCTGTGTAAGAGCTTACTGCGTCCACCTTAGCCAAAAGGGAGAGAGCTTCTAGCACCACGCAAAGGTCTTCTGGCACCACACCAAGGCCCAGCCAGCCCTTATGGTGCTGGCAATCCACATGGCATAGCCTGTGGGTCCTCAGGCTCTCACTTCCTCTTCTCTACTCTTCTGTCCCCCATCAGGCCATCTAGCTTCCACCTTTGCTTCCTGTCTAAACTGAACAGAATAGACACTAGAGTAGGTGAAGGAACTCTAGAGAGGCCTGATATGAAAATGTGGAACTGAGTTTGTGGCTTACCCAAGAGATTAAGCATAGTTTAATTGAATACACATGATTTAAGGTGGGAAGATTAAGGGGATCCTGTATCCCAGACCAATCTGCATTCACAGAAAAATGGCAAGGAAAGATTTACGGTAGACATAAAGAAATGACTCAGTAATGGTAAAACTGCAGTCCCCCTTGAGAAGCCAGTAGAGGAGATAATTCAGGCTAGGGCAGCCTCTCTTAGGGCCTTTAAATCATATCTTACATGTACCTGGCTGCCCTACAGCCTGGCCCAGCCAGCCTTCCTGAGAGGGTGCTAGGAGTTTGGGGCAATCTGATTGGCCTGGAGATTAGTTGCTAGGGAAGACAGGCTCAGTTAATGATCACAGAGTCAGGTTTGAACCTGTTCTTCTCATACCTACGTGCAAGCCCTCAGAGAGTCCAAAGGTGAGACATAGGGTGTGGTCAGCAACTCCAATTACTCCAGTGATTTATAAAATCCAAGTGGGTTTTAAACTGCTGAGCCTGGTTGACCATACCGGAAATCAAGCCTCAGAATCACCTCAAGGTCATCTCATTTCCTCCAGATAGGAGAACCGATTGAGAGATTCCTGACTCACCATTTCACATAGTACATAATCCTTTTATCTCACTTTTGGATAGCAAAGGACTTGTTCTTTGTAGACAAGGAACCAGCAGAAACCACCTGTGTCAGCTGATCTTTGAACAAGCTGGATGCAAACAGACTAGCCCGTCATTTCTCCCTTGACGATGGATATAGACGTTGCTCAGTTATCCTGCATTACATTAAGACACACTCTATGCTCTCCTCCCCAGGATATTTCTCATTTCAGTTTTTCAAAATCTACTTTCTAGAAGAATCTGAGAAAGATAAACACATTTACCAAACCCCATCATGAAAGCAAGCATGGGATTCCACAAACACTCTCCTGTGCTCACATGCCAGTGTGTTCCAGCCAAGTGCCTCCCAGCAAAATGCACAGGGCTTTGTTTCATTCTGCACGGGCCACTGTGGATGTGTCTGCCAGGCTCAAAAAGAATGGAGGGAAAGACAGGGAAGTGGACAGTTAGTCACAATAAAGGGCAGCCCAGCCTTTCTTCAGGTAGAATGACTGTTCACATCCTGGCTGAGTTGCTCTGAGTCCAAAAATTCAGAAGGAAAAAAAATTCAGAAGGAAAGAAGGGCTGGAGGGAGGGAGGACAAATGAAGGTGTTTTGTTTTACTGTCTAAATATAACAAAGCCTGAGCCAGACACTGGTGGCTCACATCTGTAATCCTACTCAGGAGGCAGAAATCAGGAGATCACAATTCGAAGCCAGCCCTATCTTGAAAAAAAAAAGCATAAAAAAAAAAGGGCCGGTGGAGTGGCTCAAGGTATTTAGGCCCTGAGTTCAAACCCCAGCATTGAAAAAATAGTAATAAGTAAATTTTTTAAATTAAAAAAAAAATAAAGCAAAGCCTGATTGGTGCATTCAGCATCTTACTTTTTTATGCGTTTATTTTTTTGTTTGCATTTTTTTTTGGTTTGTTTTTTGAGAAAGGGGTTTGCTGTGTAAATCAGGTTGGCCTTGAATTTATGATCCTCCTGCCTCAATATTCCATGGACTGAGATTATAGGCATTCGACACCACACCTGGTTCTTCATTCGTTTTTGGTTTTTTTGTTTTGTTTTTTGAGATGGGGTTTTGCTATGTTGCCTGGGCTGGTCTTGAACTCCTGGGCTTAAGCAATTCTTTTGTCTCAGCCTCTCAGATAGTTGGGGCTACAGGTACACACCACCATGCCCAGTTTATTTTTTTTGTAATTAATAAAGACAAAAATAAATAATGGGGGAACAGAATAACCAAAAGTCACACTTTCTAGACTTAAGCAATGAGTGACATTTCAGATGTTGGCCTCTAGTTTGAAACAAGACTGATGATCTCCTCTACACCCCATCTTTCTTCCACTTGCTGTTCTCTAACTTTTATTTTCAGTTGCCATCTTCCTCCCCAGATATCTCCCCGTCTGCCGCCACTGCCACCCCACCTTTCTCAGACTTCAGTACTCAATTTCTGAGCCTCTGAGCTTCTGTTTGACTACCTTTTCCACCCCAATAAGGTACTCCTAGGGGAGAGGTGAGCCTAGAAGAGTTTGCCAACTAACAGATTGCAGACTTTGAATCAGATGCCTGCAGCTGAATTCAGACTTACCAACAGCTCAAGGAATGTAGCTGGTTTGCAAAAACTTCAGCAATAACTTAGAGAATCAGGTCTCATGTTTATTTTTTCATGTTTGTTTTTTAACTTGTTTATTTTTGCCCTAAGTCTAAGCAAATGTCTCAGAGACCATGAATCTACACAGTAAGGAAAATGGGTGTACATGCTGCAGAGGGGAAGTGTATGAAGTGATGATAGCCACTCAATGGCTTATGGAGTTTCTGTCATGTGCTGTGTGCCACATGCCATATGCCTGGCACCGTGCCAGAGATAGAATGGTAGACATGCAGACTGCATCCCATGGAGCTGGCTGTCTGATGGGTGAGGCAGACCAACAAGCAATTGGTCACTGATAATTTAATATAAATAGTGTCAAGAACAGGAAACTATAGAACATTAGTGCAGGAGATATTTAGGGAAGATAGGAAGTGTTAGAGAAAGCTTCCAGGAAGAAGTGTCCCCTAGGCAAAAACTCAAAGGATAAGGAAGAAAAACCTGATTGAAAACTAGGGAGCTGGAGAAAGTTGGCCATGTTAAGAGTATAAGAAAGAAGGGTTGGAGGTGTAGCTCAAATGGTAGAGTGCCTACCTAGCAAGCATGAGTCCCTGAGTTCAAGTCCAAGTACCACCAAAAAAAAGTGCTAGAAATTGCTGAGGCCACCTGAAACCTACAGCGGTTGGCAGTAATCAGAGTAAGAAGTAGGGAGGACTTCAGAATCAAGGACTCCTGGTATCTTATCGAGGTGTGGAGAAGCTGAGACACAAAGCTCTCAGAGCCACCTCCACAACATTTTTTCCCTGTATGAATCTGTACGAGGTTCTGACTGTCTTACTAAAGCATTCTCATCCAACATTTAAGCCTCCTTATTTAGTGAGAGTTAAACAAGTGCCCAAAACTATAAAACAACTGACTGACAATCCAATCCATGTGAGTACAGTCAGTGGGAAACACACCTCAACTCCCATGCTTTCTCCTGTACTCATTTCTCCCACCCACAAAGCCTATCAAAGGTTCTCCATTATTATATTACAAGAACATAGTCAGAGAGCTTCAGTGAACCCACAGGATCCAACTATTTCCCCTTTGAAAATTGTAAATCAACGAAAGTGAGTGTTTGCAGAACATGTGGTACAAATTTTATACCTAGGTTACTAGCAAGGTCTGGAATTACCACCCAGTGGCAAGAAGCTGATTAATCCAAGATATTTACTTCCTTTTGATAAACAACAATGTGTAATTTCCCATTTTAGGGATAATAACTACTTCAAACAAAGAGGAGTTAAAAAAAAGAAAAAATGGTTCAGTAGAAGTAGTTTTCCACTACAGCTCAGAAAAAAAAAAAAAATTAAAAAAAAAAAAAAAGCCAGGGCTGGTGGAGTGGCCCAGGTGTTAGAGTGCCTACCTAGCAAGCAAGAGGCCCTGAGTTCAAAATCCAGTACAGAAAAAAAAAAAAAAGCCAGTCATGGTAGTATATATCTGTAATCTCAGCACCCAGGAGGCTGAAGTACGAGGATTGTCATTTCCAGGTCACTTGGGCTATACATAGTGAGATCCTGTCTAAAATAAAAAGTTGTTGGTTCAAAACTTTAATTTGTCTCTCAGATATAAGTAACTTGGGAGGAAACATGGTATCCATATAGAAAAGAGCAAAAGCTGTTTCCTCCCCTTTTGGCCTCCCAGCAAATTTGCCTCACACGTAATCCACCTGGCACTCTTCACCCCGCAGTTAAATTCCTAGAATTTATTTTCTAGGAATTTAGACAATCCAAGCAGGCTGCTTCTACTCTCTCACCTGACTTCCCTATCTGCCTGAAGGACCCACTTGAAATTCAAGTTGTGAGCTGAACTTGCAATCTTACAAACAGAAAATGCCCTGTCATTCTTCTCTCCAGCCTTCTCACATTCCAGCCCTCCCCACTGCCTGGCCACAGGAGACAGAGAACAGAGCCTCAGCTGCCTAGCAGTTATGTGCCTTTGAGACCAGACATCCAAGTAAGACACACAAGACCACACTGCACTGGGCTAAAAAGGCCCAAGTTAAAGCCTTCCCCTTCACCTGGGTCAGAGTAGAAACCTTAAGGTAAGGCCTCCTTCTGGTTGGGGGCCAAGGGCCCCTGCTTGCAGCCACACCTCCTGCTGCAGCTCAGCATACAGGATTATGTCAATGTTCCAGGACAAGAAAGCGAGGTTGGTCTCCTAAGTTTCTGTGTTGAAAAAAAAAGAAAGAAAAAAGAAAGCAAGGTGGGCACGCCACCCCTGCCCCAACATCACGCTGTTTGTGCAACTTTTGCTGAAAGGCTCTCCTACCCCAAAATACCCAGAGCTGGCCTGCTGATGGGCCTTACATAGCCATCCTTTTTCAAAAATGCAAACGTTCAAAAATATTAACATGGATGACCTTATGATACACAAAACTGTCTGGATAAAGGAGAATTTGCACTGGCGCTCTCCTTGGGGCTTAGGAACCCACAGGAGTAAGAGTGATCCCCTGTCTCTCATGGAAAAAGGTAAACTTGACCGCAACGGCTGCCACGGTCCCCCAGAATCTTCTTTCCCGCCTCCCCAGCCTCCTGGTGCAGACTGCCTTAAGTCCAGTCCTGCAGGGCCATCTCCTGTCACGGGGCTCATGGCAACTCCGCGGTGGATAAAAAACAATCTGCCTGGTAACGGATGATCTGTCAGGTAAGCCTGGGCACTGACAGTTCCTCGGAATAGGCAGCTAATGCTCCCAGAGTACTTACTCCTGGACACTGATGGCCCGGGATTGCAGAATGGGGGCTTTGGGTGTCGTTTGGTTTCTGGTGGGAGCAGGAGAACTTTATTTAGATGAAATTTATTTGAAGCGTCAGGAAGGGTGGGGCTTAAGCCCCTAGATCTACCCTTTGATGATGTACCTTCTTCTTCTGAGACCTCCCCCTCCCCTTTTTTTTTCTTCTTTTTTGCAGTACTGAACCGAATCCAGGGTCTTGCACAAGACAAGCAAGCCCTCTACCAGTGAGCCACACCCCAGCCTCTCGTTTTTCACGTCCTTCCTCCTCACACCCTTTTAAGTTCCTGCCACTCATTCCAGTCCTCCTCCACCTTAGACTTTGCTCCTGCATCCGCGACATCCCAGGCTCTTTTTCATGTTTTCCCCTTAAATTTCTATTTGCTTCCTTCTTCCCCTGTGCCCCTAAAATCTCCAGAAGGAAGAGCGGACATGGTGGTTGCCCAAGTTCCTTCCCCTTGGGCGTGGCACCTGGAAGGGTGGAGCTGCTCCATTCCATTCAGGAAACGCGAGGACCTTCTGTCACACCGCAGGTTGCTGGCACGTTTTCAAACAACATTAAAATCAGCCTCTCTGCCCTGGAGCTAAGCAGGACTGGCAGGTGCAGAGATGCTAGGGAAACGGTTGCACATTTCCAGGCCCTCGGCCAGAGAGGAGGCTCAGCCTCACAAGGCCTCAAGTGGCCTAAGGGGTGTGCGCTTTGGGGCTGGCCTGCATGGCCACTCCCTAGGGTCGCTGCAGGGGGCTTCCATGGTGACTAGGCAGTGGTCCCAGACCAGTGGGCGGGGCTAATTATAAAGCACATGCTTGCATTGTACTTTCTCCCCTGTTTGTTATCATGGAAGAGTGAAGACTCCTGCAGGGGAAGGACCTAGGGTGGCACTGAGCAGGACAGCACAAGCGGGACAAGCAGCCGGAGAGACCCAGCCTAAGCCAAGGCTTCACTCTGCTTGAGACCTGAAGGGAATCATCTACCCAGCCAAAATGGGCAGATGAGTGTTATGTACTAGTTTTTGCCTTTCAAGGCTGGACCTGACTGAAGCTAGCAGTGCAGCCCGGGTCTCAGGATTCTGTGTTGGTGCCCTTCTTCTCTAGCTCCTCCTAGCCCCACCCTGCTGAGCATGGCTCCCACACTTCACTCCCATGCTTTAACTCCTGCTGGCTTTCTGCCTGGAACACCCCTCCTGGCTCCTGTCCAACCCTAGAGACACACTGTTACTAACAGTCTTCCTGGTAGCAGAGCCAGCAGAAGGTTGTTAAAAAGCATGGGCTTCTTACCAAACCAGACCCCAGTGTGAATAGTAACCCTTCTGTTTACTAGCTGTGTGACCCAGTGCACACTGCTTAACCTCTCTGTAGTGTCTTTATCTATTAAATGAGAGAAATAATACCGCTGCATGGGGTTGTAGAAATCAAGAGATAAAGTGCGTTAACAAATACCTGCCTAACACAGAGTTAGCATCTATTACATAGGAATGACTCACACAGTATTTACTACATACTAAGCATGTTTTATATGTTCATTTACACCATCCTCATAGCAGTGCTGACAGCGGTACCAGTTCATCCCTATTTATAGATAAGGAGACTGGGGCACAGAGTCTTGATAAGTTGCCGGTGGTCATACAACTAGGAAGAGGCGGAACTAATAGCTATTTATTATTGTTAGTCTTGCTATTATTATTATTAATTATTTCCCTGCTATTTTTAGAGATGGTAAAAGTTCTCAGATCCTACAAATTTCAATAGGTATCCCTCATTTCCTAATCTCCCCCCTAAAAAGTTCCCACCTTTCTCAGGGAGACAGCATGGGGAAGAAAAATAATTTTGTTTTTTCAAATCAGAAAGCTTAGATTGCCTTAGGCAGGGTCACTTCTTCTGGGCTCTATGAATTGAGATGAAATCACTCATTTCTCTGAGCCTCAATTTCCTGGTTTGAGAGATGGAGTCAGTAAGCATAGTGCCTGTTTTCCAGGGTGGAGCTGAGAACTCAGAAAGCTCAAGAGATAAAGCACTTTGTGAGCTAGAACCATCTATCTGTCCAAAAAGAAGGTATTTTCATCTGTAACCCTTTTCTAGCCTTGGCTGTACTTCTGGGAAATTTTTCCGTTAGGGGCAGACCTCAAGCTTCTGGTGGAAAATAACAGGCATTTAAAGGGAAATGAAACCAGTCTCCTCATCAGAACTTTCTGCAGAGACTCTGTAGGGAACATTCAGCCTCAGGAAACCCTTGAGGCTGTCTGACGCCATGGGGCAATTCAGAGGCTGGTAAACAGCACATGGCATTCCCAGGACCGTGGTGAGCACTAATGCACGGAATTCTTTGTCCTCATGAGGAAAGACAGAGAGCTTCTCTGTGCTGCAAAACTCAAAGCCAGGGCCCCATTTTCAAAATCCCCAACCAGAGTGTATGCCAAGGCCAAGCATGCCACCAGCCCTTTAAAAAGCACTTGAAAGTAAACTTGCCCAAACTTGGACTTCTTGCTTGAAAACTTGGGTTTACTCTTTAAACCCAAAGAGAAAACATGGCAAGATTACAAGGAAGAAATCTGGCAGCTCCCTTCTTAAGTGGAACTATCATATACCTTCACAGGGATGTACTAAAAAGCGCCCAATGTCACTCCTGTGGTTTTCCTGCCACAAAATGCACAACTAGACATTGAACCATGAGGGAACATCAGCAGACAAACCCAGATCGAGGAACATTTCTACAAAATGCCTCGTCCCATCCCCTTCAGACATATCAATGTCACTCAGCCCCATTGGCTCATACCTGTAACCCTAGCTACTTGGGAAGCTGAGATCAGGAGGATTACAGTTCGAGGCCAACCTGGGCAAATAGTTCATGAAACCCCCATCTCCAAAAATAATCAGAGCAGCTGGGCGCCAGTGGCTCATGCCTGTAACCTAGCTACTCAGGAGGCAGAGTTCAGGAGGATCAGGGCTTGATGCAGTCCAGGCGAACAGTTCAAGAAAAACCTATCACAAAAAAAGGACTGGTGGAGTGGCTTAAGGTGTCGGCCTTGAGTTCAAGCCCCAGTATGGCAAAATAATAATAATAATCAGAGCAAAATGGACTGGAGGCATGGCTCAAGCAGTAGAGAGTGTCTGCTCTGCAAATGTGAAGCTCTGAGTTCAAACCCCAAGCCTGCCAAAGGGAAAAAAAAAAAAAAAAAAAACGAGTAGAATTGTCACAAAAGTAAGAGCTGAGCTTCCCAAGGTGACTACTAAGAACAAAAGTTTTGGGGATGGATAGGTGTTTGCTATATTTTTTAACTGCCGAATTGCTTGTCGTAATTCCTTAAATACACCCCCTTGTAAATGTGGCTACTTAAAAACAAAACAAAACCCTCAACATATGAAAATTCAAGATTACCAAACAAAAAAATGAGGACCAGAATATTGTCCTGGGTGTTCTCTATCTGCCACCTCCACTTTCAGGCCCCTTCTCACTGCTCCCCTGTCTTGCGGCTGCTGTGGTCAGTAGGCTGGCTCCCAGGCCTTCCAGTGGAGCCCCCAGCGGAACAGAGAGGTCAGGGTATTTCTCCCTCTTAACAGAGCAGACAGTGCTAGCAGATGCTGTGGTCCTTCTGGCTTCAGCCTTGCTAGTGGCCCCACCTCTCCCTCCCACTCACTCTGGACTCCAGGAGCACCATTCCTTGCCCATACCCCTTCAGGCCCAGAGGTGGCACAAGTTTTCCCCTGTCATTGACATTCTCACCATCCCTTCCTAGCTCCTTTGCCCCTGCTCACCACTCCATAAATAGTTCCTTTATTAAAGTTCCTTTGGTTGAATTAATCTTCAAGTAGAACTTGAATAACAGATACAGAAATGAGTGTGAGTTTATGAAAACTGTCACTGCCATTTGTAAGCTCACAGTGCATTTCAAATAAGTCTATGTTCTAACAGTCTCCTTAGCCACTCCACTGCCCATACACAGTCACACTGTCTGTCACAGTGAGGAATATCTTAAGGTCATGGTCCTTGCTACCATCCTTCCTGGAACTGTGAGGGAGGATTCTGAAGAGCCCAGCCTGACTCCATCCCAATCTCTGGTGCTGCTGTCACCCCCAAATGCAGGAAATGAGGCCTCAGAAGGTAAGGCTTTTCAAGTCTGAGGCGCTGCAGGACCTTGAGAGGTAATTTAGACCAGCCCCACCAGAGACAGAGAAGGCAGGCAAAGCAATGATGCAGAAAGACACTAAGGGGGAACCGAGGGGAGATAAGGTAATAAGAGTGGCAAGGTGGGGAGCAGGCAAAGGGAGGCTAGCTAGGATTGAATCCTCTACATGCCACACCAGCCCTTTGTGCCTCCCTCCATGCAGCTTCTTCTGTAATAATGGTCACTGAAGGTTCTGTGGCCACTGCCTCCAGCCTGGGCCTGATGTAAGAAGAGAGTGGCTGAGAAGTTTCTTGAGTGTGAATTGGCAGTCTCTGTGTTCCTTCCCCATTCTACCCATCATCCCTGGCTGTCCCAACCAATGAAATATCATCTGGAGAACTCAGAATCCATCAGAAGCTTCATCATCCCTGGTAGATGTGTTCCTCTGGTGTATTTGTTCCGAGGGTCCAAAGCGTCCTGGATCTTCTCATCCATCACATCTTCTGGTCTACAGAAGTCACCAGTGGAGGATCCCAATATCAATGGGATTGGACAGTGTCTATGCAAATGGCACTCATTTATTGAATGAGTGGACACTGGGATCCACCACTAGCCTATATCAGCCCTTTCTCAAGTTAAAAATGTTTAATTATTATTGGGCAACCTGGAATAGTTCTTCCCAGGGGATAGTTCCAGAATCCTGATGGGCGTCCTCCCCAACTGCATATACAAGTGCATCCCCACTGTCACCCACTCATCCCACCCTCCAGACACCAGGATCATGCATCTCAGGCAGCATGCAATACACACACACACACACACACACACACACACACACACACACACCATCAGCTTCAGAGTTAATGGAAGAGCAGGAATTGGGCTTTAAGTTGTGAATGAGTGAAAGGAGCACACTTGACTGGTGAGGCCAGAAGGGAGCTGTGCAGGTATGTGTGACAGCAGGCATGTGCACGCTTTTGAGTGTACCTAGGGGTTGCTTTAGAAGAAAGGTGCATCCACCTTGCTAGGATTCATACCCAGGCTTGGCTCTCCACAAAAAAAGTGTATGGCTCTGACATGAATGCCGCACACTTAGACATAGTACACACACATGCACGCACACATACACAGCCTCATAATGAGGATACCTACTCCAAATATTCAGAATGCTCCAGAACAACTTTTGGTGTGCCAACATAATACCAACAAATAAGTGGAAAATTCCACACCAAAAAACATACCAATTTTGCTTCATACACAAAATTATTTAAAATATTGTACAAAATTGAGAGCAAGATGAATAATAGAGAGTAATAATGAGGGTGAATTTGATCAAAGCATTTTTATACATGTATGGACATATTATAAGGAAACCTCTTTGTACAATTAATACACACTATTAAAAATAACTGAATTTTTTTTAACGGTACAAAATTATCATCAGGGTATAAGTATAAGGTATAAATGATATACAAATGAATGTCATGTTTAGATTTGGGTCCTGTCCCCAAGATATATATACACAAGTACTCCAAATCCCCCCCAAAAAAATGCAAAATCCAAAACCCTTCTGGTTCCAAGCATTTCAAATAAGGACTCAACCTGTACATAGGTCAAATACCTCAACAGGTATCCTATGGCTACTATCCCCTCTTACGAATTAGGAAACTGAGGCTCAAAGAGGTTGAGCACCCTGTCCAATTCACAAAAATAGCAGTAGGTTGGTCATCCAAGGAAAAGCAGCAGGAGATCAGGACCTCCCAATCTATCTCTTTCCAAAACCCAGAGCCAACCTTGACTTCCAACACCCTCAGGAACACAGGCTCTGCTAGCTGAAATAGGAATGGATAAAGCTGGGGAATGAATGTCTGAAATCTGGGAAGGTGGAGCTCACACTGGGCAGGGGATCCCACTGTTCCATGCAGAAACCCACTGACAAGCTAGTATTTGAGCAAGTGGGATGAGGTAGGGGCTGTTGTCTCTGGTCTGAGCAAAGCAGACAGATACAGAACCACCTCTAGTAGCAGAAAGGCAGCAGCTCTGGGGAATGGTAAAGGGGACAAGCTTGGTCCACTTATTTTGATACAGGACAACAGCCTCTGCCAACAGTGAGCAACACTAGGAGCCAGTTCATAGAAGGTCCTCCTGCCAACACCCCATGAGTAGTCTGCAGAGCAGAAAATCAAAAGAGGACTTTGGTCAGAAGAGATTTTTCATAATGGTTACCCTAAAATGAGCTATACAGAACATTCTCATAATGATATCTAATAAAAGTTCAGCATCCTTATTTTGAACAAGAGACTGAGGCCCAGACAGTATAGGCAACTTGAGGCCACTAAGCAAACTTGCTGCCAAGTCAAGAGTAGAAGGCAGGACGTGACTCACAGGAGGGCCCTTTCTGCCACTCTAATAGGACTTTTTCCATTCATATCTGCATCCCTGTACCCATTTACAACCATTTCTAAAACTTGAATTCATATCTGAGGACACAGATTTAGTGGGTGTGTCCTGGGGGATGGCACACCAGCAGGCCAAGTGTCCCTCTCCCTGACCTGTTTTTGGTGCTGGGAATGGAACCCAGGTTCTCATTCATGCTAGGCAAGCATTCTACACTGAGCTACAGCTCAGGCCCCTAGACTCTTGATTTCTCAGCAGCAGTGCAGCCAGTCTCACCATGAGAATCAAGAAGCAAAGTATTCAGAGGTCATGCCTTAAAGTCACTAATGAAACTAGCAACACCAACAGGTGGATCCAGTCTGAACAGTCAGGGCTGGGTATACAGTGTCCCCTGGCTTCATCCCCCTTCAACATGGAATGCAAAGACACAAGACATCAGGGTTAATAAACAGCTTTATTTGCCTTGTACAACATCAATTTTCTTACATTCTCAATTAATTTGCCATTAAAGTGCCAGAAATTTTCTTAATCATAATAACATTTGTTAAAAGAATCAGAACTATTATCAGGAACATGACAATCATTAATAAAACAGTTCCCTTACAAAACACAAAATGGAAGCCCCGTGTGTTGACCTGGTGGATTGGACAATTTGCAAACAGATTCTACTTCCCTCTTACCCTGAGCACCAAACTGGCTGGGACCACCACCCCTGGGGATAAAGCTATGCAAAGAGCTCAAAAACACCCACACTCTGGCTGCCATCTCCCTCTGCCAGGTCTGGGTGTTGCTGTTTGAATAGATCCAATCTGAGGAGCTATGAAGATCTGGCCCATCTTCTGCCTTTTACCCAACCCTTCTTTACTAACAAAAGCCCCATAAGTCATTACAATGAAAAAGTGAGTTTCCATTACCCCAACACTAACCATGTTCAGTAAAAATGAGGATAATAAACACAAAAGCTTGCTTAGTAAACAGGAGCTCTCAGCGTTCAATGCAAAAAAAAAAAAAAACCTGAAATCTTAAGGCAAATACTGTTGACTTTGTATAATGGACTGGATGAACTTGGAACTCTTTAGCTACTTGCAGAGTTCCAGTAGCCTGGAGGCAGTTGATTTTTCAGCACTTGCCACCAGCAGAGGCAAGATCTTTGCATTATTGCTGAGGCCATAGGGGTGTTTCTCTTTGGAGTTTATATACAAACACACCCAAGGCTGATGTAGTTTTATATATATATATATGTACACACATACAAAGGCCCGCTACTCTTTCTTTGTGGAAACTGCCAGTTCTACTTCAGGAAGCTGGATACCAACCTTAGTCCCACTGTCATTGCTAGAGGAAGAGGACAGTCGGGACTTCTTAGAGGCCAAGGATACTCCACTCCCCTGTAATTTGCCTGCTTCATCATCGCTCCCAGTTACCTCATAATGACCTTTGCTCTTTGACCCCAATCCACCAAAGGTACCAAATTTCAGCTTCCCATGTTTCCCTTTGACTTTACCACCTTCCAGTGACAATTCTCCACCTTCATACTCTAAAGTCCCTGTCGGGGTGGAAGGTGCAGAGAACTCCCTCTCGTCACTGAAAGAATTGGAGCGGTGCCTTGGCTTTTTACTTTTAAACAGGGAGAATTTGCCTTTAGGTGAAGATGTTTCAGCTTCTGCTTCTCCTTCCAAAGAGCCCAGGCTGGCCTTTGAGCTTTTCAGGTCACCTTTGGACCCAGAAATAGAAGCTTCTGGTGATCCAGTGACACCACCTTTCCCTTTAGGTTTGGAAAAATTAAACTTGGGCATTTTGATTTTGGACTTTTTAAGTTTTACTTCTGATTCTTCCCACTCTCCTTCTCCAGCACCAGCCTGCACATTGGCCTCCACTTTAGGAAAGTTGACATCCACCCCCACTTCTCTGACAACCAGCTCACGGCTAGAGAATGTAAATTTGGGGATCTTCATCTTAGGGAATGTTACTTTTCCAGATCCACTTTCCAAGTGACCATGAGGCCCAGACGCACTCAGCCCAGGACCCTGGAGTCCAATCTGACCTCCTTTCACACCTCCTTCTACCTTTGGTCCTGAGAAATGAAGGCCCCCAGCAAACCTAGATGCTTCCAAGTTGAGAGCAGAGGAGACTTGGGGTCCCTTCCACTCAACTCCAGAGCCTTTAACACTCATATGCCCTTCACCCAGGCTGATATCCGGGGCACTGACACCCCCTGAAACATCCACACTTCCTTTGATTTTTGGGCCCTTCAAGTTCACACCAAAATCTGACTCAGGAGATGCCATATTAAAGGAAGGCCCTTTTACACTGATATCAGGAACAGCCCCATGGAAACCCGGTCCTGAACCTTTCAGATCACCTTTAATTTCTGGACCAGAAATCTGCCCAGTTGGGAGCTTCACATTCATACCTGGCAGGTCCACATCATATCCAGAGGACTTAATTCTGGGCATTTGGAGGCTTCCGTCTAGGCCTTGAACGCTGATGCCTGGAAGATCTCCAACCGTGGGGCCCTTCATCTCACCAGTGGCCCCAAGGCTTCCTTTCACTTTTGGTCCTTCCAAGTTAAAGTCCATGCCTGATGCTGAGATCTGAGACCCTTTCAGGTTCATGCCCATACCTGGCCCCTTTAGATCGCCACCAATTTGTGGCCCCTTGATGTTAATATCCAAGTCAGATCCTGGAGTGGATATGTCAAACTTGGGGAGCTTCATTTGGGGAAGTTTAATACCACCTTCAGATGCCTCCAAGCTTAGATCAGGAGCACCTACAGATAATTGAGGGCACTTTATGTCACCAGACATAGCAAGGTCTCCCTGTATGCTTGGTCCCTTCAGTGTCACATCTGGTGCTCCAACATTAAATGTTGTGGCATCAATCCCTGGCACTTTCACACCATCTCCCCCTATTTGTATCTTTCCACCAACACCTCCGACGTCAAGCCCTGGGGCATGCATCTTCATGCTGGGAACTGACGCATCCAGGTTTCCCTTCAAACTTGGTCCTTTCAAGTTCACATCAAGGTCAGGCCCAGAGACTTTTGGGATAGAGAGGTTCACTGAAGGCAAGTCTATTCCTGGCCCCTTTAGAGAGACATCAGGCCCTTCAAGATTAACATCTGGTGTACTAAAGCCTCCTTCAAGAGAGGGCAGCTGAGCATGGACCTCAGCTCCCCCACCCTCCATTTTCACACCAGGGACACTGATTTTGGGCATTGAAAACTTGGGGAACTTGATTTTGGCTTCTGGACCGTGCAGATCTATATCTGATCCTTCTAGTCCTACACTGGGGACATCACCCTTTATCTTTGGTCCTTTCAAGTTAACATTCACATCGGGTATGGAGACTTGAGGGCCAGAAATGCCAAAAGATGGTGTTTTGACTTTAGCATCTGGGCCTTCAATGTTGATGTCAGGTGTGTCCAAATTTGCCTGCACTCTGGGGCCTTTCAAGTTGCCCTCTATTTTTGACCCTGAGATATCCACACCTGGCACCTTCAACCTGGGAGCCTTCACCTTGATGTCAGAACCTTCCACATTAATCCCCGGTGCAGGAATGTCCAAATGAGGTGCCTGGATTTCACCCTCCATCTTGGGGCTAGGAAGGGAAGCTTCAGCCTTAAACTTAGGTGACTTAATGTCAAACTCTACATCTGGGAAGTACATTTTTCCAAACATAGTTTTCTTCGTTTTGGGAGATTTCACGTCAGCTTTGAGTGTGGCATCCGGCCCTGTAATATTGATGTCTGTATCAGGAGCCTTAAGACTGGCATCAATCTCGCCCCCGGGAACATTCAAGTCAAATCCCTGTTTCTTGGCTTTAACTTTAGGACCGCTCATGTGAATTTTGGGCATTTTAAACTTACTTTTCTTGCCCTTGCCACCAACACTTATTTCAGGAGCTTCAACATTCAGATCTGCTTCAGGAACAGTCACATCTAGTGATGGTGACTTGATGTCAGCTTTAGGGCTTTTTGCCCCAAATCCAAACTTTGGTTTCTTAAACTTGGGAATTTTAACATCTGGCCCCTCAATATTAATATCTGGGCTCTCCATTTGTACATCTAAGGTTGGAGCTTCTAAATCAACTTTGGGCCCTTTGAGATCAACTTCACCACCTTCTAACTTGGGACCAGAAACTCCAATTTTTGGTGTCTTGACATGCAAATCAATATTAGGAGCAGTTACTTTAGGAGCAGTTATATCTAGTGATGGCATCTTCAAATCAGGGCCACTGAGTTTGGCATCAGGGCCTTTGAAATCCAGACCTGGACCTTTAAGGTCTACTTCTGGACCTTTCAAACTACCTTCAATCTTAGGAACAGACACATCAAAGTCTCCTTTTAATTTAGGTCCTTTTAAATCCAAGTCAACATCAGGCATGGAGATCTTAGGAGCCTTGATATTTATCTCAGGCATCTTGAACTTGGGGCCCTTCAGCTTAGCATCTGGACCTTCAATATTCACATCTGGAACATCAAGGTCCACCTTTGGTCCAGAGACGTCAATATCAGCCTTGGGAAGGTTCACATCCACTTCTGGGCCCTCTCCTTTGAAGCCAGGCATGCTGAACTTGGGCATTTTCACCTTGGGCATCTTCAGGTGCCAGTCTGGACCATGAACATCCACATCTGGGGCACCAATGTCCACTTTAGGACCTTTGATGTCAACTTCAGGGCCTTTGAGGTCTCCTTCCAATTTTGGCAAAGAAACATCCACATCACCCTTGACCTTTGGACCCTTCAGATTCAGATCAACCTCAGGCATGGAGATCTTGGGTGCCTTGAGATGCAGGTCAGGCACTTTAAACTTGGGGCCCTTCAGTTTCCCTTCTGGGCCATGAATGTCAATGTCAGGAGTGTCTATGTCCACCTTGGGTCCTGAGATATCAATGTCAGCCTTGGGCAGGTTCACATCCACATCTGGGCCCTCTCCTTTGAAGCCAGGCATGCTGAACTTGGGCATTTTCACCTTGGGCATCTTCAAGTGCCAGTCTGGACCATGAACGTCCACGTCTGGGGCATTTATGTCCACTTTAGGGCCTTTGATGTCAACTTCAGGGCCCTTTAGTTCACCTTCCAGTTTAGGCAAAGAAACATCTACATCACCCTTCACTTTAGGACCTTTCAGGTTAAAGTCAACATCAGGCATGGAGATCTTGGGGGCTTTGATGTTCATCTCAGGCATCTTGAACTTGGGGCCCTTCAGCTTAGCATCTGGACCTTCAATATTCACATCGGGAACGTCAATGTCCACTTTGGGTCCTGAGACATCAATATCAGCCTTGGGCAGATTCACATCCACTTCTGGACCCTCTCCTTTGAATCCTGGCATGCTGAACTTGGGCATTTTCACCTTGGGCATCTTCAGGTGCCAGTCTGGACCATGAACATCCACATCTGGGGCACCAATGTCCACTTTAGGACCTTTGATGTCAACTTCAGGGCCTTTGAGGTCTCCTTCCAATTTTGGCAAAGAAACATCTACATCACCCTTGACCTTTGGGCCCTTCAGATTCAGATCAACCTCAGGCATGGAGATCTTGGGTGCCTTGAGATGCAGGTCAGGCACTTTAAACTTGGGGCCCTTCAGCTTCCCTTCTGGGCCATGAATGTCAATGTCAGGAGTGTCTATGTCCAGCTTAGGGCCTTTCACATCCACTTTGGGGCCTTTAAGATCCCCTTCTGGTTTAGGAATGGAAATGTCCAAATCTCCCTTTATCTTAGGTCCTTTCAAGTTCAAATCAATGTCACTCATGGAGATTTGAGGAGTTTTTAAATGGACATCAGGCATTTTAAATTTGGGACCTTTGATTTTCCCTTCAGGACCTTCAATGTGCATGTCTGGTCCTTGCAGACCACCTTCCACATTAGGTAGTGAAAGGTCCACATCTCCCTTTACCTTTGGCCCTTTGAGATTTAAGTCAAAGTCAGGCATGGAAATCTTGGGGGTTTTGATGTGCATCTCTGGCATTTTAAATTTGGGGCCCTTTATTTTTCCTTCTGGACCTTCAATATTGACATCAGGAGTGTCAATGTCCACCTTGGGGCCCTTGATATCAACACCACAAGCCTTTAGGTCACCTTCCACATTAGGCAAGGAAACATCCACATCACCCTTCACTTTAGGACCTTTCAGGTTAAAGTCAACATCAGGCATGGAGATCTTGGGGGCTTTGATGTTCATCTCAGGCATCTTGAACTTGGGGCCCTTCAGCTTAGCATCTGGACCTTCAATATTCACATCGGGAACGTCAATGTCCACCTTGGGTCCTGAGATATCAATGTCAGCCTTGGGCAGGTTCACATCCACTTCGGGCCCCTCAGCTTTGAAGCCAGGCATGCTGAACTTGGGCATTTTTATCTTGGGCATCTTCAGATGCCAGTCTGGGCCATGAATGTCCACATCAGGGGCATCAATGCCCACTTTAGGACCTTTGATGTCCACATCTGGCACTTTCATTTCACCTTCTACTGCAGGCAAAGACACATCCACATCTCCCTTTACTTTTGGCCCCTTAAGATTCAAGTCCACATCAGGCATAGAGATCTTGGGAGCCTTGAAATGCATCTCAGGCATCTTAAACTTGGGACCCTTCAGCTTAGCATCTGGACCTTCAAGGCTCACATCAGGGGCTTCAATGTCCACCTTGGGCACTGACACGTCAACACTGGCCTTGGGCAGGTTCACATCCACATCTGGACCCTCTGCTTTGAAGCCAGGCATGCTGAACTTGGGCATTTTCACCTTGGGCATCTTCAGGTGCCAGTCTGGACCATGAATGTCCACGTCTGGGGCATCAATGTCCACTTTAGGACCTTTGATGTCAACTTCAGGGCCTTTGAGGTCTCCTTCCAATTTTGGCAAAGAAACATCCACATCACCCTTGACCTTTGGACCCTTCAGATTCAGATCAACCTCAGGCATGGAGATCTTGGGTGCCTTGAGATGCAGGTCAGGCACTTTAAACTTGGGGCCCTTCAGTTTCCCTTCTGGGCCATGAATGTCAATGTCAGGAGTGTCTATGTCCACTTTGGGTCCTGAGACATCAATGTCAGCCTTGGGAAGATTCACATCCACTTCTGGACCCTCTCCTTTGAATCCTGGCATGCTGAACTTGGGCATTTTCACCTTGGGCATCTTCAAGTGCCAGTCTGGACCATGAACGTCTACATTAGGAGCATCAATGTCCACTTTAGGGCCTTTGATGTCAACTTCAGGGCCCTTTAGGTCACCTTCCAGTTTAGGCAGAGAAACATCTACATCACCCTTCACTTTAGGACCTTTCAGGTTAAAGTCAACATCAGGCATGGAGACCTTGGGGGCTTTGATGTTCATCTCAGGCATCTTGAACTTGGGGCCCTTCAGCTTAGCGTCTGGACCTTCAATATTCACATCGGGAACGTCAATGTCCACCTTTGGTCCTGAGACATCAATGTCGGCCTTGGGCAAGTTCACATCTACTTCTGGGCCCTCTCCTTTGAAGCCAGGCATGCTGAACTTGGGCATTTTTATCTTGGGCATCTTCAGGTGCCAGTCTGGGCCATGCACATCCACATCAGGGGCATCAATGTCCACTTTGGGGCCTTTAATATCCACTTCAGGAACTTTAATCTCACCTTCCATTTTTGGCAGAGACACATCCATATCACCTTTCACTTTTGGGCCTTTCAGGTTAAGATCAATGTCAGGCATTGAGATCTTGGGAGTCTTGATGTTCATCTCAGGCATCTTGAACTTGGGGCCCTTCAGCTTCCCTTCTGGCCCTTCAAGGTTAACATCAGGGCCTTCAATGTCCACCTTAGGTCCTGAGACATCAATGTCAGCCTTGGGCAGGTTCACATCCACTTCAGGCCCCTCTGTTTTGAAGCCAGGCATGCTGAACTTGGGCATTTTCACCTTGGGCATCTTCAGGTGCCAGTCTGGGCCATGAACGTCCACATCAGGGACATCTATGTCCACTTTGGGTCCCTTTATGTCAACTTCAGGGCCCTTGAGGTCACCTTCCACCTTGGGCAGAGAAACATCCACATCGCCCTTGACCTTGGGCCCCTTCAGATGCAAATCAACATCAGGCATGGAGATCTTGGGAGCCTTTAGGTGCATCTCTGGCATCTTAAATTTGGGCCCCTTCAATTTACCCTCTGGGCCCTCAATGTTAATATCAGGAGTGTCAACATCAACTTTCGGGCCCTTAATGTCCACTTCAGGGCCCTTTAGATCACCTTCCACTTTTGGTAAAGACACATCCAAATCGCCCTTTATTTTGGGGCCCTTCAGATTTAGATCAAAGTCAGGCATGGAGATCTTGGGGGCTTTGATGTTCATTTCAGGCATCTTGAACTTGGGACCCTTCAGCTTAGCATCTGGACCTTCAATATTGACCTCTGGGGCATTAATATCTACATTGGGGCCAGAAATATCAATGTCAGCTTTGGGCAGAGTAACATCCACTTCAGGGCCCTCTCCTTTGAATCCAGGCATGCTGAAGTTGGGCATTTTCACCTTGGGCATCTTCAGGTGCCAGTCTGGACCATGAACGTCCACATCTGGAGCATTAATGTCCACTTTAGGGCCTTTGATATCAACATCTGGCCCTTTCAGATCCCCTTCAAACTTGGGAAGAGAAACATCTACATCACCCTTCATTTTGGGACCCTTCAGATTTAAGTCAATATCTGGCATGGAGATCTTAGGAGCTTTGATGTTCATGTCAGGAATCTTGAATTTGGGACCTTTTAAGCCTCCTTCTAGACCTTCCACATTGACTTCTGGGCCCTCAATATTCATATGGGGAGCTTCTATGTTGATGTCTCCTTTTGGTAAATCCACAGCCACATCAGGCCCTTCTGTTTTTAAGCCAGGCACACTGAACTTGGGCATTTTCATCTTGGGCATCTTCAGGTTCCAGTCTGGACCATGAACGTCCATATCAGGTGCATTCAGATGGACTTCTGGTGCTTTAATATCTACTTTGGGACTTTTAAAGTCCCCTTCTAAATTAGGACCTGCAACATCTAAGTCTCCTTTGACTTTTGGACCTTTCAAATTTAGCTCCACATCAGGCATAGAAACTTTGGGAGAGGAAATACTCAGGAAAGGCATTTTAAACTTGGATCCTTTCACTTTTCCTTGGACCTCAACTTCAGGAGCATTAATATCAACTTTTGGACCTGTTACATCAACATCTGGCTTTTTAACTTTGACATCCACATCAGGTGTCTGAACTTTGGAACCTGAAAAATTAAATTTGGGAAGCTTGAAACGAGATTTCTTTGATTTGCCTTCAATATTGACTTTAGGACCAGAAATGTCCACTTCTGGGCCCTTCACATCCAACTTGGGAGCATTAATGTCACCCTCCAGCTTGGGTCCAGAGATATCAACATCTCCCTTCAGCTTTGGCCCCTTCATATTCAAGTCAATTTCTGGCATGGAGATCTTGGGCATGTTTACATGCATGTCAGGCATCTTCAGTTTTGGAGCTTTTAATTTACCCTCTGGTCCATGAATGTCAATACCAGGAGCATCTAGTTCTACCTTTGGGCCCTTTATGTCAAGAGTAGGCCCTTTCAAATCACTTTCTACATTTGGAAGTGAAACATCCATGTCTCCTTTCATTTTAGGGCCTTTAAGATTAAGGTCCAAATCTGGCATCGATATTTTGGGGGCTTTGATGTTCATCTCAGGCATCTTGAACTTGGGGCCCTTCAGCTTAGCGTCTGGACCTTCAATATTCACATCGGGAACGTCAATGTCCACCTTTGGTCCTGAGACATCAATGTCGGCCTTGGGCAAGTTCACATCTACTTCTGGGCCCTCTCCTTTGAAGCCAGGCATGCTGAACTTGGGCATTTTTATCTTGGGCATCTTCAGGTGCCAGTCTGGGCCATGCACATCCACATCAGGGGCATCAATGTCCACTTTGGGGCCTTTAATATCCACTTCAGGAACTTTAATCTCACCTTCCATTTTTGGCAGAGACACATCCATATCACCTTTCACTTTTGGGCCTTTCAGGTTAAGATCAATGTCAGGCATTGAGATCTTGGGAGTCTTGATGTTCATCTCAGGCATCTTGAACTTGGGGCCCTTCAGCTTCCCTTCTGGCCCTTCAAGGTTAACATCAGGGCCTTCAATGTCCACCTTAGGTCCTGAGACATCAATGTCAGCCTTGGGCAGGTTCACATCCACTTCAGGCCCCTCTGTTTTGAAGCCAGGCATGCTGAACTTGGGCATTTTCACCTTGGGCATCTTCAGGTGCCAGTCTGGGCCATGAACGTCCACATCAGGGACATCTATGTCCATTTTGGGTCCCTTTATGTCAACTTCAGGGCCCTTGAGGTCACCTTCCACCTTGGGCAGAGAAACATCCACATCGCCCTTGACCTTGGGCCCCTTCAGATGCAAATCAACATCAGGCATGGAGATCTTGGGGGCTTTGATGTTCATCTCAGGCATCTTGAACTTGGGGCCCTTCAGCTTAGCATCTGGACCTTCAATATTCACATCTGGAACATCAAGGTCCACCTTTGGTCCTGAGACATCAATGTCAGCCTTGGGCAAGTTCACATCTACTTCTGGACCCTCTGCTTTGAAGCCAGGCATGCTGAACTTGGGCATTTTCACCTTGGGCATCTTCAGGTGCCAGTCTGGACCATGAACATCCACATCTGGGGCACCAATGTCCACTTTAGGACCTTTGATGTCAACTTCAGGGCCTTTGAGGTCTCCTTCCAATTTTGGCAAAGAAACATCCACATCACCCTTGACCTTTGGACCTTTCAGATTCAGATCAACCTCAGGCATGGAGATCTTGGGTGCCTTGAGATGCAGGTCAGGCACTTTAAACTTGGGGCCCTTCAGTTTCCCTTCTGGGCCATGAATGTCAATGTCAGGAGTGTCTATGTCCACCTTGGGTCCTGAGATATCAATGTCAGCCTTGGGCAGGTTCACATCCACATCTGGGCCCTCTCCTTTGAAGCCAGGCATGCTGAACTTGGGCATTTTCACCTTGGGCATCTTCAAGTGCCAGTCTGGACCATGAACATCTACATTAGGAGCATCAATGTCCACTTTGGGGCCTTTAATATCCACTTCAGGAACTTTAATCTCACCTTCCACTTTGGGCAGAGACACATCCACATCGCCCTTGACCCTGGGCCCCTTCAGATGCAAATCAACATCAGGCATGGAGATCTTGGGGGCTTTGATGTTCATCTCAGGCATCTTGAACTTAGGACCTTTCAACTTCCCTTCTGGTCCTTCAATATTAACATCAGGGCCTTCAATGTCCACATTGGGTCCTGAGACATCAATGTCAGCCTTGGGCAGGTTCACATCCACTTCAGGGCCTTCAGCTTTGAAGCCAGGCATGCTGAACTTTGGCATTTTCATCTTGGGCATCTTCAGGTGCCAGTCTGGGCCATGCACTTCAGGAGCACCTACATCTACTTTGGGTCCCTTGATGTTCACATCTGGTACTTTAATTTTACCTTCTATCTCAGGCATAGACACATCTGCATCTCCCTTGATTTTGGGCCCTTTCAGATTTAGGTCAACATCTGTCATAGAAATATTAGGGGCTTTGAAATGCACATCAGGCATCTTGAACTTAGGGCCTTTCAATTTGCCCTCTGGTCCTTCAATGTCAATATCTGGCCCACTGATGTCCACATGTGGCCCTTTGAGGTCTCCTTCCAATTTGGGAACATGTAAATCCACCTCTCCTTTTGTCTTGGGACTCCTCAAGTGTAAGTCAATGTCTGGCATGGAGATTTTTGGAGCTTTAAAGTGCATGTCCGGCATCTTGAACTTAGGACTTTTCCATTTGCCATCAGGGCCTTCTACAGATACTTCTGGCATGTCAGCATCCAATTTGGGGCCCTTGACATCCAATTCAGGACCTTTTATTTCTCCCTCAAGCTTTGGGGCAGAAGCATCAATGTCTCCTTTGATTTTAGGCCCCTTTAAGTTGAAATCCACATCAGGCATGGAGACCTTGGGGGCCTTGAAGTGCATGTCAGGCATCTTAAACTTGGGGCCCTTCAGCTTTGCATCAGGACATTCCAGATCAACATCAGGCACCTCCACATCCACACTGGGGCCTTTCAAATCTCCTTCCAATTTTGGCACAGACACGTCCACATCACCTTTGACTTTAGGGCCCTTCAAGTGTAAGTCCACATCAGGCATGGAGATCTTGGGGGTCTTGAAATGCATCTCAGGCATCTTAAACTTGGGGCCTTTCAGCTTCCCTTCTGGACATTCAAGGCTCACATCAGGGGCTTCGATGTCCACTTTGGGTCCTGACACGTCAATATCAGCCTTAGGCAGATTCACATCCACATCTGGGCCCTCTGCTTTGAAGCCAGGCATGCTGAACTTGGGCATTTTCATCTTGGGCATCTTCAAGTGCCAGTCTGGGCCATGAACGTCCACATCTGGGGCATTAATGTCAACTTTGGGTCCTTTGATGTCCACATCTGACACTTTCATTTCACCTTCTACCTTGGGCACAGTCACGTCCATATCCCCCTTGACTCTGGGGCCTTTCAAGTGTAAGTCCACATCAGGCATGGAGACCTTGGGGGCCCTGAAGTGCATCTCAGGCATCTTAAACTTGGGGCCCTTCAGCTTTGCATCAGGACATTCCAGATCAACATCAGGTACCTCCATATCCACACTGGGGCCTTTAATATCAACTTCCGGGCCTCTGAGATCACCTTCCATTTCTGGCATAGAAGCATCTATCTCTCCTTTCAGTTTGGGTCCCTTCAAATTCAAGTCCACATCTGGCATGGATATCTTGGGACCTTTGATATTCAATTTGGGCATCTTAAATTTGGGGCCTTTCAATTTTCCTTCTGGCCCCTCAATATCCAAATCAGGAGCATCAATGTCCACTTTGGGCCCTGAGACATCAATGTCAGCCTTAGGCAGGGTCACATCAACTTCAGGGCCCTCTGCTCTGAAGCCAGGCATGCTAAACTTGGGCATTTTCATCTTGGGCATCTTCAAGTGCCAGTCTGGACCTTGTACATCCACATCTGGAGCACTGATGTCAACCTTGGGTCCTTTGATGTCCACATCTGGCACTTTCATTTCACCTTCTACCTTGGGCACAGTCATGTCCATATCCCCCTTGACTCTGGGGCTTTTCAAGTGTAAGTCCACATCAGGCATGGAAACCTTGGGGGTCTTGAAGTGCATCTCAGGCATCTTAAACTTGGGGCCCTTCAACTTTCCTTCTGGACATTCCAGATCAACATCACCAACATCCACATTCATCTTAGGAGCTTTCACATCAACTTTGGGACCCTTCAAGTTTCCCTCCACTTTGGGAAGGGAAACATCTACATCAGTTTTCAATTTAGGAGCTTTTAGATTAAGCCCAACATCAGGCATAGAGATTTTATGTGTCTGAATATTCATGCTTGGCATCTTGAACTTGGGGCCCTTCAGTTTCCCCTCTGGAGCTTCAATGTTCACATCAGGACCATCGATGTCCACTTTGGGTCCTGAGACATCAATGCTGGACTTGGGAAGGTTCACATCCACTTCTGGCCCCTCTCCTTTGAAGCCAGGCATGCTGAACTTCGGCATTTTCATCTTGGGCATCTTCAGGTGCCAGTCAGGGCCTTGGACTTCCACATCTGGGGCATTAATGTCCACTTTAGGTCCTTTGATGTCAACAGAAGGAGCTTTTATATCTCCTTCTACGTTTGGAACTGTAACATCATAATCTCCTTTCACTTTAGGACCTTTCAAATGCAAACTAACATCTGGCATTGGTATCTTCTGAGGCTTTATATTCATTTCTGGCATCTTGAACTTGGGGCCCTTCAGCTTAGCATCTGGACCTTCAATATTCATATCTGGAACATCAATGTCCACCTTGGGTCCTGAGATATCAATGTCAGCCTTGGGCAGATTCACATCCACTTCTGGACCCTCTCCTTTGAATCCTGGCATGCTGAACTTGGGCATTTTCACCTTGGGCATCTTCAGGTGCCAGTCTGGGCCATGTACATCCACATCAGGAGCATCAATGTCCACTTTGGGTCCCTTTATGTCAACTTCAGGGGCCTTGAGGTCAGCTTCCACCTTTGGAAGAGAAACATCCACATCGCCCTTCACTTTGGGACCTTTCAGGTTAAAGTCAACATCAGGCATGGAGACCTTGGGGGCTTTGATGTTCATCTCAGGCATCTTGAACTTGGGGCCCTTCAGCTTAGCATCTGGACCTTCAATATTCACATCGGGAACGTCAATGTCCACCTTGGGTCCTGAGATATCAATGTCAGCCTTGGGCAGGTTCACATCCACTTCGGGCCCCTCAGCTTTGAAGCCAGGCATGCTGAACTTGGGCATTTTTATCTTGGGCATCTTCAGATGCCAGTCTGGGCCATGAATGTCCACATCAGGGGCATCAATGCCCACTTTAGGACCTTTGATGTCCACATCTGGCACTTTCATTTCACCTTCTACTGCAGGCAAAGACACATCCACATCTCCCTTTACTTTTGGCCCCTTAAGATTCAAGTCCACATCAGGCATAGAGATCTTGGGAGCCTTGAAATGCATCTCAGGCATCTTAAACTTGGGACCCTTCAGCTTAGCATCTGGACCTTCAAGGCTCACATCAGGGGCTTCAATGTCCACCTTGGGCACTGACACGTCAACACTGGCCTTGGGCAGGTTCACATCCACATCTGGGCCCTCTGCTTTGAAGCCAGGCATGCTGAACTTGGGCATTTTCATCTTGGGCATCTTCAGGTGCCAGTCTGGGCCATGAACGTCCACATCTGGGGCATTAATGTCAATTTTGGGTCCTTTGATGTCCACATCTGGCACTTTCATTTCACCTTCAACCTTGGGCACAGTCACGTCCATATCCCCCTTGACTCTGGGGCCTTTCAAGTGTAAGTCCACATCAGGCATGGAGACCTTGGGGGTCTTGAAGTGCATCTCAGGCATCTTAAACTTGGGGCCCTTCAGCTTTCCTTCTTGGCCCTCAAGGCTTACATCTGGGGCTTCAATGTCAACTTTGGGTCTTGACACATCAATGTCAATTTTGGGAAGGTTCAAATCCACATCTGGGCTCTCACCTTTGAGGCTGGGCATACTGAACTTGGGCATTTTCATCTTGGGCATTTTCAGGCTCCAGTCTGAACCTTGACCTTCTATATCTGGTGCTTTAATATCTACCTTAGGACCTTTGATATCCACATCTGGAACTTTCATCTCACCCTCTATTTTTGGTGCAGACATATCTAGATTTCCTTTCATTTTTGGTTCTTTAAGATCCAGATCAACATCTGGCAGAGACATTTTTGGAGCCCTGAAGTGCATCTCAGGCATCTTAAACTTGGGGCCTTTCAACTTCCCTTCTGGTCCTTCAAGGTTCAGATCTGGAGCACTAATATCTAGCTTTGGTGCAGAAATGTCCACATCAGCCTTGGGCAAGTTCACATCCATTTCTGGGCCCTCTCCTTTGAGACTAGGCATGCTGAATTTGGGCATTTTAATCTTTGGCATTTTCAAGTTCCAATCGGGACCATGAATGTCAACATCGGGAGCACTGACATCTATTTTTGGGCCTTTCAGGTCCCCTTCCAGCTTTGGCACTGTGACATCATATTCTCCCTTTGCCTTGGGACCTTTCATATGCAAATCCACATCAGGCATGGAGATCTTTGGGGCCTTGATATTCATCTCTGGCATCTTAAATTTGGAACCCTTCAATTTTCCTTCAGGTCCTTCAATATTCACATCTGGAACTTCAACATCCACCTTGGGGCCAGAGATGTCAATGTCGGCTTTAGGGAGGTTCACCTCCACTTCAGGTCCCTCTGCCTTGAATCCTGGCATGCTGAACTTGGGCATTTTCATTTTGGGCATCTTTAGGTTCCATTCTGGGCCATGAACGTCCACATCTGGAACATCAATGTCAACTCTGGCACTTTTAAGTTCAATGTCAGGAACTTTAATCTCACCTTCAACTCTTGGCACTGTAACATCATATTCTCCCTTTACACTGGGGCCTTTTAAATGTAAGTCCACATCTGGCATGGAGATCTTTGGAGCTTTCATATTCATTTCAGGCATTTTAAACTTAGGCCCTTTCAATTTCCCTTCTGGCCCCTCAATGTTGACATCTGGAGCACTAACCTCTACCTTGGGCCCAGAAATTTCCGCATCCACCTTGGGCAAGTTCACATCCACTTCTGGGCCCTCTGCTTTGAACCCGGGCACACTGAATTTGGGCATTTTCATCTTGGGCATCTTTAGGTGCCAGTCTGGGCCATGAACATCCACATCTGGGGCACCAATGTCCACTTTAGGGCCTTTCAGTTCTCCCTCAAGTTTTGGCACTGTTACATCATACTCTCCCTTCACTTTTGCACCTTTAACATGCAAATCTGCATCAGGTATGGAGGTTTTTGGTGTCTTGACACTCACTTGAGGCAGCTGAATATCAGGGCCTTTAAGTTTTCCCCCCAGCCCCTCCACTTCGACATTTGGAGCTTCTACGTTAATCTTTGGCCCTGAAATATTGATATCTTCTTTAGGTAGGGTCACATCTACATCTGGGCCTTCCCCTTTGACTCCTGGAGTGCTGAACTTGGGTACCTTCATCTTGGGCATTTTCAGGTTCCATTCTGGACCATGAATTTCCACATCTGGGGCACTGACATTCACTTTGGGGCCCTTGACATCAACTTCAGGGACTTTGACTTTCCCTTCTATGTTTGGGAGTGTAACATCTACACCCCCTTTCATTTTAGGCACAGCCACATTTAAATCTACGTCTGCCATAGAGATCCTACATGCTCCTGTTTTCCCAGAAGGACCACTGAGCTTGGGGCCTGTCAAGGTCCCCTCTAGGTTTGGTGTCTCTGTGTCCACTTTTGAGCCTTTAATTGCCACTTGTGGGCCTTTAATATCACCTTTCACCTCAGGAGAAGATACCTTAATATCTCCTTTCAGTTTAGGGAACCCAAGGCTCAGATCTACATCCTTCATGGAGATTTTAGGTTTCTGAATGATCATTTGAGGAGTCTTGACTTTAGCACCTGTCATCTTCCCTTCCAGCCCACCAGTAGTAATCTCAGGCAGGCTGACATTTCCAGAGACCCCAGGAAGAGTCACTTCACCTTTGGGCAGTGTCACATCAATGCCAGCTCCTTCTCCCTTTGAACCTGATGCAGAGAACTTAGGAACTTTCATCTCAGGCAAATTCAGCTTGCCTGCAGGCCCTTGAATATCAACATCAGGGGCTTGAACTTGCACACTGGGGCCAGTGATCCTGCCCTCGATTTGGGGAGCAGAGGCATCCATTCCTATGCCCCCCTGTGGCTTGGCACCTTTCAGGCCTAAGTCACCCTCAAGTGATGGCCCAGTGATTTGAGGGCCTTTCAGTTTCCCTTCAAGCCCCTCAACATTGGCAGAGGAGGCACTGACCTCCAGATGAGGGGCCTGGATATTCCCACTGATGGTCAAGTCTGGTTTGCTGCCTTTTTGGCCCACAGAGAATTCAGGTACAGAAACACTCAGCCCTGCCAGTGGTGCCTGACCCTCAGGCCCTGTCGAGACACCAAATTTCGGCATTTTCATGGTAGGAATTTTAATTTTCCCAATATCACAACTCTGGAGGGATGGGCCCTGCACCTCTACTGCCCCACCCCCAGGAGAAGATGAAATGTCTACTCCTGGAACTTGGACCCCTCCTTTGTCACCCAAGTCTAAGCCCTTTGCACTGACATTAACACCCGGGCTTCCCACCTTTATCCCAGGCATAGTGACCTGGAGTTTCGAGTGGCCAGCACCCTGAAGCTCTGGTCCTGAAGCAGAGATAGCTCCTGTAGAGCCTGTCGTTGGAGAGGCTGCCCCAGATGCCGAGGGCAGTCTGATCACTGTCTTCCCAGGTTGGGTCTCCACATCCATGGTGGAGATTTCAGTCACTTCATGCCTTGGAACCTTGATCATGAATTCAGGGCTGCTGATGTCACTGTCCTTGGCTCCTTCCCGGCTGGTCACATCCACAGTGTAGGCTGTGACCCTTCTGGTCACTGTGATGGTACGGCTCTGTGTCTCCCCAAGGTCCCCTTCTACTCCATCCTCTGACCTCAGCCGAGGCTTGATCTTTGTGGTGTAGATGCGTTGGTACGCCTCATCACCCCCGCTCTGCAGAAAGACACGCCCGGCAAAGGTTGCAGCACAGTCTGCCTTAGCTGGCAGATGCCCGGCCACAGCCCAGCTGACAACATGGTTGCCTGTTTCCCAAAGAAGCTGGGACCATAATAGAGGTCCAAGAATCCTCCTGGGGCAAAGCAGAAGGGACTGAAGAAAGGGGCTAACAAGCCACATCACAGGAGGAAATTGGAAATTATTTGGGGTAAATTTGTATAAGCAAAAGCCATAGGAGTGGTTGGGATGGATATAGAGACCTCAACTGTGTTTGGGAGGAGCGTATGCAATCCAGTAGACATTCAAACAAACCCATTGTAGGGACCTGCTCTGATCAGACCCTTTAGCCCTCCTAGGAAAGCACTTTGCTTTGCACTTTGGAAAGCATTTGTTGAGCCTAAGAGCTTGGCTGTACTTGGATTACACTTTCACTTTGAGGTCCTATCATCTGTTCAATAAATAAGACATCATCAGGAGCAGAAAAGCATCCCTACAGGCACTGCGCTGCTCCCCACTCCCCAATGATTCACAGTACAGTCTCTGGCCTCTGTAAGGAGAAAAATGGTGTCTGTGAGGCAGAGTAAAATCATTTCAGACTCTTGCAGGCTGGGAGTGTGGCTCAAGTAATAGAATGCCTGCCTAGCAAACACAAGGCTCTGAATCCAAACCCCAGTACAACCAAAAAAAAAAAAAAATGACTCTTGCAAAGCAGTTGATCTTTCTCCTGGCATCCAGGCCCACAGTACATGAGTTGGTTCCCAAACCATGGCACAGTGGGCACTTTTGAGACTGATGATGTCTTTACTTTTAGGGTCAACATTAGCTACATGTTATACATAAACAGTCTGGTGGAGAGCTCAAGAGAAGGCAGAGAAGTAAAAGGAGGAGAAGTAATTAGAAAAGGTCCAGGAGGAAAACAGAAAGTTCAGGAAGTAGGGCCAGCAGGACAGTGTGGTCAAAGGCAGCTGAGAGCACAGATGGGCCACAGTACTCACCAGAACCACCTCAGAGCTGTGGGAGCTGAACACTTCATGGGTCCAGGTCTGGCCAGGCTCAGGGGAGCGGTCCCCCTTGCGGTGCAGCTTCAGGCCAACAGTGTGATGTCCCATGGTGTTGAGCAGCTGGGTCACCTCACCCGACTGCAGGTTGTCAAAGTAGATGGTGGCACCCACAATCTGGTCCCCTGAAGAGGGAGGAGCAATAAGCAGGGCTCAGGGAAACAACACATTAACAGCCATGTGCTAGTCACTAAAATTGATTTGCCTTTAACCAGGCAGACATGGTAATAACATTGAACAGATGAGCTTAGAAAAGCTAACTAATTTGCCCAAAGCTGCACAGCTAGTGGGTGGTACAGTCAGATATAAGGACTAGGTTTCCATGACCCCATGTGGCAGTCTCCTCTGAGATCCACAAGCAAGGGACACAGAGTGGGCGAGCAAGGCCTGGGCTTGGGTATTGACCATCCTGGTGCCACTGGAACCAGGCCCTATGCAGCCACTTGCCCATTCTTATCTGTTCCCTGTCCTCTCCCCTTCCCCCCAGCACCCTCTCCCACCCCGAATGCCCAGCACCCAGTCAGCACCCTTGGGGAGACTCACCCTCCTTAACCACCCCAGTGCGGGCCGCAGGGGAGTTCTGCATCACCTCCTGCACAAAGACACCGTCATCCCTCTGGGCAATAGTCAGCCCGTGGGAGCCACTGCCCTGCCAGTTGGGCAGCAGCAGCTCCCGAGTCGTCTCTTCCTCCTTCTCCATCTGGGATGCGGTAAGAAAATGGAACTCAGGTCAGGGGGGACATGAGGGCAGGAAGGTCTGAGAAAGCCAGAGCTCTTCAGTGCTATGCACTTCCAGGGAATGGAGTCCTTGTCCCAGTGCACCTGCTCCCATGACACAGGCTCACCTGACAGTGAGATATTTGGTGTAGTAGACGGTGATCCGTCACAGATCCTTCTACTATGGAAGTTCTCCCAAGGCACATCAGAGAATATACATGGAAAGGAAATCACCACCCCATGTCCCTTCCACTCAGAGCCCAGTCTCCCAATGCCACACAAGGTCTCCAGTGTCCCCAATCCCATCACCCGCCCTCCTACTGACCTTTGCAGGACTCTGTTCAGGAGCGAGTGCCTTGCCAGGAGCCCGCCCCTCCTTCCTCTTTTCTCCTCAGTCTCTTTCTTTCGTCAGGAATCTCGGTCACACAGCCTAGGAAAAAGTTCACATGACACTTGCACTCAGATTGCTCAAAACTTTGACTGGCTACCACCCAAAGGATGGCTGGATGCTGTTCCCCAGGACAGGCCAAAACCCCAGGCCCCACTACAGTCAGCAACTCCATTACTGTCAAGCCTGTTATCATGGAAAGCCAGATTAGAGAAGGCCAGACTCAGATTCCAGTGCTAGCTCTGGATCCTCCTAGCTGTGGGACCTTGGCCAAGGCACTTAACTTCTCTGAACCTCCATTCCCCCATCTGTGAAAATAAGAGATTTCTAGCTGAGTGTGGTAGTGCACATCTGTCACCCCAGTCTCAAAAGAAGTATAAGTAGAAAGAGAAAGTCCAAGGCCAGCTCAGGGCAAAAACACGAGACCCTATGCAGAAAAATAACAAAAAGTAAAAAAGGGGCTATGGGTGTGATTCAAGTGGTAGAGTGCCAGGCAAGCAAGTGTAACGCCCTGAGTTCAAATCCCAGTGCTGAGAAAGAGAGAGAGAGAAAGATTTTCATGAGGATCAAAGGATAGCACACAGGGGTCCCACACATATCACACTCACCATATTCTCTATAATAGTGTTGGCAGGCAGACATTACTGTCTCCACCACATAGATTGAGACTATGAAAGGCCAGTTTGCTGGAGGTGCACACCAAGAAAGGGACAATGCCAGGCTCCAACCTGTAACTACAACTTTTTCCCCTAAACCACATCTGATCGACAGCGCTTCCAAGCAGGAATGGTGGTACTCCTCCTCCCCACAGTGGCTCACCATATCCTTTTGGTCCTCCTGACCAAAGGGAACCCTCACCAGCTGGCTGCTCCAGAAGCTGTGCTCTTGGTTGTAGCCTGAAAAAAGGAAGCCCCACCTCCACCAGGCACTGGCCCAAGCCAAGAGGGTGAAGTAAACCTGCCTCAGGCCAGTGGTGAGTCAAGGCCCATCTGACTGCCCACACAGGGCCCTGAGCCAAGACCCCAAAGATAAAGACAACCACCCCCACACCCAGCCACAGAATGAGCTGTCAGTTGCAGAGGCACCATGGGAAGACACCAGGCAGGACTGTGATTATGGCCATGAGAGTACAGCCACCCCCAGGAAATGGCAGCAGCAGCCATCAAAAGCATGCCTGTGCTGGGCACCTGTGGCTCACGCCTATAATCCTAGCTACTCAGGAAGCAGAAATCAGGAGGATCGCAGTTTGAAGCCAGCCCAGGCAAATAGTTTGCAAGACCCTATCTCGAAAAAACCCTTCACAAAAAAAGGCTGGTGGAGTGGCTCAAGGTGTAGGCCCTGCGTTCAAGCCCCAATATTGAAAGAAAAAAAAAAAGCATGCCTGTGAAATTGTGTGGGGGATACTGTAAATTGTGATGAGCCTCACCCAAAGGCCTGCCCGGAAGTTGCAACCACAAATTAGTCAGGCAATCAAGAAATGTATGCATACCAATCACCTCTTACATGTCCAACACCGTACCCGACACTTCAGGGGGCACTAGCCAGGGACAAACACAGCCTGGCCCAGCGCCTAATTGTACAGTGCATTAGAGAATTACCTACCATCACTCATGCATTCTCTAAGCAATTATTGAATGCACTCCATGTGCCAGATACGGAAATTTGAAAGACGTAGATCCTGTCGAGGATATAAATTATACGCAAGGTGCTCTGGGTGTGCTGAATTGACCTCAGAATGTTCCAGAAAGTTTGGGAACCTTCTCAAGGGAATGAAATATAAATGAAAACTCAAAAGTGCTGAAGTTCACCTCTAGGATGAGACTGTGACTCTTGAAAATTCATGGACACTTGGCAGTTCCAGTCTCAGACAGAAATCAACATAAATGACCTCCCCACCTGTTCTCTTGCTTGACCAACTCATAAATGTGGTGTTTGCCACACACCTTCTCAGCAACACAGGTGCTGGCTTAAAGGTGAGCAAAGGCTGGGGGGGAAGAGACCTGCTGGCACAGGTGTGAGATGGGAAAACACTTCTTCCCCTTCCTGGCAGGCAGAGGAGGTCACTGCAGGAGGGAAGTTAAACTGACCCTGAAAACTGGCACTTAACAAACACCTTCTGCCAAGAAGAACCAGCCAGAGATAGGGAAGGTAAAAGTTTCCAGCCCAGGCCTCTCAAAACTAAAGCCACCCCTTTGGGTTGCCTCGGTGCTCCTGTCTTCCTCCTCTCGCAGGGCCCCTTTCTCAGCCCAGCATCCTGCTGCTGAGCCAGCAGCCAGCTCACCCTTGCCCACATGGCTGCTCCACCCTCCCTCCCTCCCTCCTGCCTCAGTGAGTCACTGCAGCCAGCAGCAACAGCTCCAGACATGCAAAGGGTCACGCCTAAAACACGCACTGCCTCCTGGGCCAGACCCCCAGGTGCCAGAGGGTCTAGGGCTCCTATTGGCTTCCCTGCCGGTTCCTCATGGTGAAGCCCCCAAGGACAGGAGTCCCTGGAAGCATGGCACTGAGGCACAAGAGGGACTTGCTACATGCTTCAACCCAGGAGGCTATCACGGAAGGTGAAGCCATTCTGAGAAGGGTCCGTGAGAACAGGAACCATTGGACCAGAGGCTACGGGTTGGCCCTGGCCAGGGACCGTATGGCTTCCTGGCCACGTGGCTGCCAATTACCCTGTCTGCTCTGGCTCTGGGCTTACTGTTTTGTCACAGCCAGGAAGAACTCTCCTCTCATCAGATTTGGGCCATTCAGTTCTAAGGATGAGTGTTCAAGGGTGCAGATGGGAGATGAGATGTCATGGTGGCAAAGGCCTATTTTCTGCATCTGGGTCCCAGCCCTTGATCTCTCCTCCACCATGGAGCCTGTACCAAGTCCAGATGTTCCCTCCTTTCCTCCCACACAGTTAGGCTAAATCAGGCTTCCTCAAGCACCCAGAGAAAGGTCTTTGGAGCTATGGGGAATTCCGAACCAGTCAGCCTCATATGCCTTTAGGCTAGACAAGACATCAATGCCAGACTGTCCAACACGATAGACATATGTGGCTATCCAAATTTAAACTAACTAAACAAAATTAAAATTTTAGTTTAGCAGTTGCACTAACCACATTTTAGGTGCTCAGCAGCCACCTGTGGCTTACGGCTACTATATTAGAAAGCAGGTGGAGATTTTCCCCCATTGCAGAGTTCTGTGGGACACTAGTTGGTACTCACAGGTAGGAAAAGGGACATTTAGAGAGGTGAGAATGGGAGAGTGTTGGGGCCCTACAATCCTGGTGGCTAACTCCCAACCCCATGTCCCCCCCACAATGGCTTACAGTGTACTTTAAGAAAAGAAGGAGCAAGGCTGGAGTGGAGAACCCCTAAGGCAGGGGCTGCTTGGAGGACAGAAAAGGAGTGAGATGGTGAAGCTACTCTAGCTGCAAAGCCAAGAGGAAGAGGATGCACAACCAAAGACTGAGGGGATAGAGTATAATTCAGGACAGAAGTCATGACAGAAGAATAGGCAGTCCTGAAACTCAAAACCACAAAGAGCAGGTACAAGGCAACAGGACCCTGCCTGTCCACCCCCATGGACTAGGGGTAACACCGAGCAAATCCGAAGATGCCCAGGCAGACTCCTTGCCCCAAGGAGAGGCCAGGGATGACCTCCAGAGGAACAATTTTCCTCTTGGGCCCTTCCTCCTGAAAGTCAATACAAAGATAGCCAGGGAAAGGGCTTAAGCTAATTGCTGCAGCCTTGTAGCTCATCAAGGTCAAGATGACAGCAACTAATCCACACTCCCTAAGAAATAAGCCCAGGCACCTCAGTGTCTGAATGTACCAAATCTGTGGGTGGTAAGGGAGGGGGTGGGGGCAGGGGGGAGAAATAAACCAAGCCTTGTATGCACATATGAATAATAAATGAAAAATGAAAAAAAAAAAAAAAATGAATGTACCAAATCTAAGACAAGATACACACCAAAGGAGGACACAATTTTGTATCTGCCCAGCACAAGTTAGACGTGGGTGGTTTCACTTCAAGGAGACACCGAGAAGAGCAAAACTTCCAGCACAGCATCATGAACACGTGCCAGCCAATCCACCATACACACAAGGCTAGAGGGAAGCAGTCCCCATCTCAAGAATGCAATGACTCACCCCTGAATTAGAGACCTCCACTAGAGGGAAAGCCCTAAATACTCATAACCAGAAGGAGGGGTGGGATAGTCAAAAAAGAGAGACACACCCAGGTGTGATACATACTCTCACAAACATTCACCAGGCACAAAGAGGAAGAGAAAGCTCCCCAATGAGAGAAAACCTCCACCATCACAAGTTGAGAAAGAGTTCTGCAGAGTGCTACTGTGTGCCAGATACAGTACTGGTGACATCTCATGCCTGAGGTCTCATCCCATCTCCAAATAACCCTATGTGAGAAGAATTAAAATCTTCATTTTAAAGATGTTGAAAACAGCCCCAGAGTAAGACGACTGAGCTGAAAAGTAAGTCAGGGTTCTTTGACTCCAAGGTTAACAATCTTCATCCAGGTAGAGAGACAAAGGAACAAGTAAATACGCACTAGAGAATAAGAGTAGGAGCAGGAGGGATATGCCCACAGGAAGACAAAGAAGCCTTCAGGCCTCCCCTCCTCATACACCAGCCTCATCCTGACTGTCTGGGCAGTTACAAGCATCCCAGGACCCTGCATTTGAGGGGCCTCTTGGTTCTGATGCTCAGTGATGGCTATGTCCCTAGGAGTCAGAAACCCAGAGCTTCCCAGAACCCAGCTCACCTCTAGATTTCTCTAGGGGCCAACAGGCAGGAAGACAAGAGAATTCTCCCCTTCTAAGGGCTCAACTGGTACCAGACTCACTGTACAGGCAGGCACAGACCAAGCAAGGCAAGTATTATCACTCATTGGGAGACGGGACAGCCATGACAGACAAACCCTCATCACAGAGGAACAAAGAGAAACAGCAGTGGCATCTCTTCCACAGCCTAAGCCGCCAAATAGACCCCCAAAGATGCAACTGCTAGACTTCTGTTTGAAAAAAAAAAAAACCCTATTCTACCTGGAGAAGAAATGTGCAGCTGCAATCTAAGTGGGTCAGTCATGGGGTGCACACCTATAATCTCAACACTTAGATGGCTGAAGCAGGAGGATCTTGAGTTCCAGGACAGCCTGGGCTGTCACTATGTATAGTGTGAGACCTTTTCTCAAAAAAAAACAAAGCAAAACAACAACAACAACAAAAAAAACTTTACAAACCCACCCAGTTGATTCTGAGTGGTATGTTCCACTTTCAATTTTGGGGGGAAGAGAGGTATTATCAAGGAGTATTAGATTAATATGTTGCAAGGCACAGACTACATGGGCACTGAAGGGATGTTCAGAAAAAAGAAACATATAGATACACACACCATGTGAACACAAAGCCCCATTCCCTACTCTTCACAGCACAGAGCAGGCCCACAAACCCTACTCTTTTTCAGCAGCTCAAAGCAGACACCTATCATGGGGCCTCTCTACCTGTTCACCTGGTGCCTGTGTCCCTAAGTCTCCGCCACCCTCTCTGTGTATGCACCTGCCAGTCTTGAGCTACACTACCTTTTGGGGCGGTGGGGGAAGGTGGTGCTAGCCCAGCCCAAAAGTCTTACTAGGAGGAAATTTTTTCAGCCTTTTCTCTCTAGTCCTTCCCTTCCCTTCCCTTCATCCCCTCACCATGGTGCTAGGAATATCTGAATGACAACCTCCAGGACAGCTCCACACCCAGACTCCCGTCAGCTGGCTGCTCTTCAAAGTCTTTCTCTACCTTTCTACCCTGGCCGTGCACATCTTCCTCCCACTCTCCCAGTGATCTCCAAGCCCCAAAGTGCCAAGTTCTCACTTCCAGCAGGGAGAGAGATTCCCTCTTCCACCCCTGGCCAAAAGGGATTCTCCCCCTTCCTTGTGACAGAGACTAAGGCCAGCATTATATTAACCAATGGGAAGTCCATGCCTGCTACAAAGGCAAGGAAAAATGGGCCTTTATGTAGGACTCAGATTAGGACACCAGCTCTGAGGATGGTGTCCCATGTGAGGGTAGGGAAATGTGGAGAATGTTGCTCTTGCCCTGGGGTTGGGGGGCAGGTAGATTACAATTTGGAAACTGCCCTCTGCCCCACCCATGGCTCAGTTCTAGAGAAGGAGCTGCACATTCGCCCCCAGCGGTCAAGCCATGCTAGTGCAGGGGTGCAGGGCCTGGCCGCCAAAGAGCCTGTCCCCCAGCCCAGCCAGAACACGTAGCTGGGATCAGCTCCAGGCACTTCCCCTTCCCCCAGAACCTCCGCTCTAGCCCCTGGGGATCAGGCAGGATGCCCCTCCCTGACAGGCCGTGTGCAATGCCTTGCTCGGCCTGCACTCCCAGGCCTGTCCTAGCCTTCTCATGGGCCTCTGGACACAAACTTCAGGGTCCTGACATGTGTGGAACAGAGAAGTTTTCTTCAGTCCCTTACTACAGCCTCTGCACACCTTTATGAAACTTCCACCACCAGAACAGACTGCTATTGCCCCTGCCCAGCAAGCCCACAAAGAAGGCAGAAGAGACACATCCAAGTTCACCACAATATAAGGACCCCCATGCACAACCAATGGGACGCCCTCTCACAGGCAATGACACAAATGTCACTCAGAGACAAAAAGGCTGTGATACAAGCAGTCACAGGGACCCAAAGCCACAGTGGAGCAACTGAAGCCCATCCTTAACCCAGATGGGAACTGAAGCCAGCCAGAAAGAAAAGGGACCTCATCAAAACATATGCAGACATTTCTGCAGACCCTTGCTGTGCCCCTCTATGTGTCCCCCATGAGCACTCAGGCATGGAGAAAATTGCTAAGGATCAGGAAGGTTTGGGAGCCCAGCCAGATGGTCCACTGGTCAAACCCAGAGAAACGCAAGGTCCCCCGGAGCCTGGCTGAAGCCTGAAGAGAGCAAAGAGAGCAGAAGGCCCTAGACACTCACCACTGCCACTGCTCAAGTGAAACGCACATTCTAAACTCTCTCCGGGGTCCACCTTCCTTCCTGTAACCTAAGTGTGCACAAGCACATGGTCAGTCCAGCTCTGGGGAGAGAAATTTGGGGGCATCCAGGAAAGTTCCCATCAGGAGTCAAACTAGCTCTCCCAGTCTGCCTCTGTCTGTCTCCAGGCAGTTCCCAAGTTCTGAAGAAGTTGATTACCACACCCAAGTGTCCCACACACACCCCCTCCACCCCCTCAGCCTTGCCCAACCCTTCGAACCACTCCTCAGGCTCAGAGTGCTGTGCTCTGCCAGGGTCCAACAGCCAATTCCAAGTCGAGCAAAAGAATACAGCCTAGTAGTGCTCTCCACCCATGGCCTCCTTAGAACCGACTTAGGGGACCCCTAGTTCGTTCCCTGCCTTGGCTAGTGCTGGCCTTTTCCCTTCACAGGTCTCTAGGGTTCACTCTCTCTCCCACGAAGCCACCCACTTTCCTGGATTGATAAGAATACCAACAACAAATCTTTGAGTCCCATTCTGGTCCTGAGCCTATAGCCTCACCCCCTTGACCATGTCTGGCTAGCACAAGTCCTCAGGTCCATGGAATCAACTCCAAGGAGTTGCCCAGGCCAGGACCCCTGCAGCACTGCTGTGGACCTCCAACACTCCTGTGTGTCCTTGTTCTCTGACCAATGTCCCTGAACATAACCTCTTAGGACAGGGTTTCAATTTCTTATTATTGGGGGGGGGGGTGCTTAGAGAGAAGCTCCGACACATTCCACCTCTCATCCTCTAGCACTGCCCGCCCCCCCAGGCCCTACGCCCTTTGCTAGCTCAGCTACCAGAGTCCTAGTTCCTTCCCCACCCTTCCTCACCCCACAGTTCACAGCTCAGAGAAAGCCTGGGGTTTCCTTATCCCCCATCCCAATTTTCATTCTGTACTGACCAGGTGAGAGCCTAGCCCATAGTCCCTCAAGGCAGGAAGAGAAGGAAGCCACCCCATTCAGCTTGGGAAAGAGAAGAGTGCCACACCCTGCCCCAGGGACTTCCCTCATAGGGAAGGAACAAAAGCAAGTTCTGCTCACCCAAATTACACCCAGAATAGACACACGCGGTCCCTTAAATACCTTTTAAGTCATCTGCTATCTCTCCCTTCTCCCCCCCACCCCGGTTTCCTTCCATTCACCTACCAGAACAGCACCCTGCTGGATCACTGGATCCCACAAAATCAACCTAACACCTATCATATGCTAGGTAGGCTGCTGCTAGGAAGGGCACAGGGTGAAGACCGCCCCTACAGAGGTTAACGTCTAATGGGGAAGACGGTTTCCAAGTCATTTATTGGAAGCCCAGCTCTGTACTGGGGACACAGGTAGATATCTGGGTCCCTTTTCCTCTGGGAACTCCCGGTCATTCTCCAAGAACCCGACTACCGGGGGAAGGGGGGCCGGGGGAGGGAGGGCTTCACCGCTGCCTTTCCACAAATCCCCTCCAAAGAGCAAGGCACTTGACAGTGGCTGCAAGCTACCAGAGCGCCTCGCTGGCCGCAGCAGGAGCCACACCCTGCCAAAAGCGCAAGAAGTGCTAGAGTGGTCCTCCTCCTGGTTGTCCCGGCTCAGAGCTGTAAGAGTCTTCGCGTCCCCCTACATACTCCCTCCGCTAGCCCTGCTCCCGATCCACGAGTCCCTCCAGACCAGCGTTACCAAGGGTCTGCGCCTCCACACCAAGGCGCTGGCACTGAAGGGGGTGCCCAGCCACGCCAGGGGCAGACCAGGCCCTCGCAAGTCGCACATCCCCTCCCTGCATGGGAAAGCCTTACATAACATAGTTCTCTGCACACACCCTAAGCCTATCCAACACCACAGCAAAATCTCGCCCCCGGCCCTCTCTCCTGGTGCGCACTGAAAGAGTGGAGGGTTCCAGAGAAGCCAGCGAAGTCCTCCACCTATGCCAAGCCCTGCTCCTGTCCCCACCACCCACACACAGCCCCGTTCCCCTTCCCTTTGCCCCTCACCACTCCTCCCCGAGTTCTGGTTTGAATTAGTCACCGGCTCCAACCACCACATTCCTCAGGCTGCTGGCGTCGAGCCAGGCTCTCGGGCGGGGGCCATCCCGCCCGGACGAGTTTGGGAGTGGAGTGGGGGAGAAAGCACCGCCTCTGGAGGGGAATGGGGCGGTTCTGCGTGGCTGTGCAGCGACACAGCCCCCCTCTCCGCCCACACCAACGCAGGAATCTCCCTAATTATGTCCCCCACCCCTACTCCCACCCATCCCGCAGGGAGGTGCGCTGCAAACTTTCAGGTTCCGAGGCCCTAGAGGAAGAAGGGAGTTTTCTGGAGTGGGGAACACGGAGGGGCAAGACTAGGGCGGGGCAGCTGAAGGGGGGGGCTGAGGTGGCAGCCAGGAGCGAGAAAGGGAGAGGCTGGTGGTACAGAACAGGGTGGGGCTGGGAGAACTCGCGACACGAAGTTAGCGGCGGAGGAACGGGGAGAGGAGGACAGCAGAGGGGGAGCGCGGTGCAGGGGCGCAGGGGTTCCTGGAGGAACCACGGGACTGCGGCGGCGATCTCAGAAGACTTCGACAGTAAACATGGACTAGGAACAGAACAGCATGCTGAGCCACCGCCCCAACGAGAGAGGGTGTGGGACCCGAGCCACCAGGTCAGAAACAGGGCGCTCTGCCGTGCAGTAGGGACCACAATCCGTCCTCTAAAGAGCTACCGAATGGAGCAAAGCACATTTTGGAGCGACTTTCCAACTTTGCCCAACTTGTGCCCCAACTCCCGAGACAGCGCTCCACTCCCAGGACGCGACGCGTCGCCTCCCCTAGGCGGCCACGGGAGGCCCAGCTTGCTCTAAATTGTTTGAATACTCACGGTGACACTACACCAAATGCGCCTCGACCAAGTCCTGCAACACACCTTCCCTCATCGGTTATCTGTGTCCTGACCCGGGACCGCGCGACGGTGCGCCTGGCGACCCTACCTTCGCGCTCAGCCCCAGAGTACAACCATAGCCGGCGCGGGGCCCGAGGTCGCGGTGTGCGGCTGCTGGCGGCGGCGAGCCCCGGTCGGGGCGGGTCCGGCAGGGCGGGCAGTGCAGTCCCCGCGGCAGAGCTGCTCCAAGTGGCCGGGCCCCCGCGCGCGGAGGCGGCTCTTGTAACTCGGGCTCTGGCGGGCGGGTCTGCCCCGAGCTGTGGGGAGAGGGCGGGGCCGGGCGGGGCCCAAGCGGGACTGGGACCAGAGAGCAGGGCCGACACTGGGGCAATCCGGGAGTGGACTATTGGGGATGGGGGTACTGCTGTGGAAGGGGCGCAAAGCCAAAGGGACATCGCCTTTTCCCTGCCCTAAACCATCTGTTGCCCCCTGCCCTATCCTGGGCCTGGATCTACCTCCGAGTGCGTGCAGTGAATGGTTTCATCGACAAGAAATTCCTGGAAGCACTCTGAGGCTCATCCTCACAGCTGCAATGGAAGACTCAATCCATTTTGCAGGAAAGGCCAAGAGGCACAGATGATTCAGCCGCCTCCTGCAGCCTGAACACGGACTTCTGAGCTTTCTCTCAAGCTAGACAACACTTCAATCCCAGGCCCTAGCCTCTTCTCTAGGTTCCCAAGCTCCAGGCAGCTGCGCCCATTTCTTTCTTGCCTTCTTTCTCGGAGCTCCCTCACCTCCTCCCTCTACCTGCTCAGAGACACTGGCCTCATCCCCAGAAGGCGGGGTCAATGGTGCCCTTTCGCACCACGTTGCTGTTCAGGCTGCGGCAGCGAGACTGGAGTCAGGCCTGCAGTCCTTGGAGGAGCCATGGATTGACCACCATCATTTGATGACCCTCTTCCCCCACTAAGCTAAGGAGCGCGGGAGCTCCAGCTTTTCCTCACCTTCCTAGCCCTTCTCAGCCCCTCTCCAAGCCCCTCCCATTCTACCCCATTTGCAGGACGCTGAGTTTCCTAATTTACAGCCATTTCCCACAGCCACTTCTAACTATATGGAGATTTTATTAAGCACTTAATGATGGGGTGTAGGGGCCTTCTGGCTACACCCCCTCCACACTGCTTTTCTCTTCTTTCCAGAGCCTTCTTATGTTCCCTTAAAGGTGGCAGCCCACTGCCCACTCCAGTTTTCCTTCCCAAAAGCTGGAGAAGAAAGAACTCAGGGTTGGGAACTGAGACCTTGGCAGGAGATAGGAGCACCTCTTCCCTGCAAGATCATGAGTGGGCTGGGGTAGAGACCAGCTCAGCCCTGTCCTATGAAATGGCAAACATGTTTACAGGCTAAAAATACCAGCAGTGGAGTCTGCTGCCAGCCCTGGGGGCTGTGTCCAGGTCCAATTACCACACAGGGTACAGGCAGTGGGGGAAGGAAGAGAGAAAAAGGAGTCACAGACATGCAGGCATGCATATAGTGGGCACACAAAGGTGGGGAAATATGAGTATGAATCCCCCCGTACAACAAATATATCTTAATAAAAATGCAAAGACAGATGGAGAAATATATATAAACTTTCAGACAGGTATAGACATGTAAAGACACACAGGCAAAGTAGAGACTTGGGCAACAACATTCTCTCTTTCTCTCTCTCTCTCTCACACACACACATATCTAGTGAGTCATCCCTACCACACACATCATCACAAGCACACTGTCATAGATCCACCCTTTCCAAAAATCACTTCTTCCCCCATTTTATTCTGCACTCCTTTCCTGGCACCTAAGTGGATACCATATATATATATATATATATATATATATATATATATATATATATATATATATATATATATTTAAATATATAAATATTATAAATATATAAATATATATATTTAAATATATATATATATATTTAAACTTTGGAACACTTTAAAAAAATAAAAACCAAGAGCCCAATTGTTTCCTCTACCAATGTCTTTTTACATTTTATTTCATTGTAAATAACATTTATTCAACCTCTTAAATATAAACCAAGAATAAAGTACCCTACAATTCTACAAACCAGATAATCCTTGTTGACATAAAAAAATAAAATCAGTACTTCCCTAATAGTGAAATCTTGTTCTTCTTGTTGTTTGAGCCTGGGGATTAAACCCAGGGCCTCCTGCATGCTAAGCACATGCTCTACCGTTGAGCTACACCCCCAGACCCTAGAATTTAAACAACACAGAAAGATAAAGCAATAAAAAGTAAATGATTCCATCCTTCCCTACTCCAGTCCCTTTCCCCAAAAGTAACCGCTGTTAATTGTTTACCAAAAGATTTTTTTTTAAGATTTTCAACTTTGAAATGAATCATCATTTGATTCCTTAAAAGAGCAAGTTTTCCTAGTATATCTTAAAATAAGAGTTGATTTATACCTCGGCTCTCAAAAAGATGGCTATAATGTGACATATGCCACAAAGACACAGGGTGCCTGCAAGGAGGGCTGCTGGGGTTTGGAGGAGGGAGGTTGGAGCAGAAGAGAAACAAGAATACAGGAGTGTGTCCACATTATTCACCTCAGCTCAGCTCCATTGGCCCCCCCAAGGAGGGAGCTTCCTGGGCTCAGTGCCAACTTAACAGCTCCATTGTTTGTTCTGGCCACACTCTTGGTCAACAGGGAAGAAGGCAGAAGGGTAAGGCTGGCCTTTGGAGCAACCACAGAGCAGGGATCACTGTACAGTACTTCAGGAGTAAGGATATCAAGATTACTTGGTGGAGAGGTGGTTCTGGGAACTGGCTCCTGCCCCATTCCAGGCTAGGAAAGTAGAGAAGGGGTAACATCAAACTAGCCCCTAAAAAACCAGGTGCATGAGGAGATTCAGGAAATGGAGGCAGAATTAGAAGCTCAGGCAAAGTATAGGGGACGTTCTGGAAAGCAAAAGTGCTGAGAGCATGGCTCACGTGGTAGAGCACTGGCCTAGTATGCACCATGCATGAAGCCACAAAGCCCTTGGTTCAATCCCCAGCACTAAATGACAAAAAAACACCAAACAAAAAACCCCAACATTGTGTGATTGGAACCAGAGCTGGGATTTCCTAGGTCATCCTTCTCAGCAGGGATTACCAGAAAAATTCTGCTAATCCTTTTACTTCTGTCCAATGTTGCATCCCAACCCCCCAAATTCCTCTTCACCTTAATGGTGACCGTGTCTGACTCTGTAGTAGATATTTTCATGTTAGCTCATTTAATATTCATGCACCCTGAGAGTGAGACATGGTCTCAGAGAGAGTTAGTGATTTACTTAAAGTCAATTTACTTAAAGTCTACACCTCCAGCCCTCAGGAACAGGTTTTGGGGATTTGGGTTTTGTTTTTTTTCTTTTTTTTCGTGGTACTGGGGCTTGAACTCAGGGCCTACACCTCAAGCCACTCCACCAGCAATTTTTTGTGAAGGGTTTTTTCAAGATACGGTCTTGCAAACTATTTGCCCAGACTGGCTTCAAACCGAGATCCTCCTCATCTCTGCCTCCTGAGTAGCTAGGATTACAGGCATGAGCCACTGGTGCCCAGCTTTCTTTGTTTTTCTGATGGTACTGGGGTTTGAACTCAGGGCCTCACACTTGCTAGGCAGGTGCTCTACCACTTGAACCACTCCACCAGCCTTTGGAACAAGTTTCAAATGAATGAATGAACTCCAGGTATAACTGGCCTCAAAGCCTCTTCCCACAACAGCTTCCCCAGGCTGCTGGCCCCCCAGGGAGCAATTCCCCTACTTGTAGGTCTCTCCTGCAGCTGCACAAACATTATTGTGCATCCAACACCGGGCCAGGAACTTGTGGTGGCAGTGAGGACGTAATAGAGACCTTGGCAAGATGGAATCCCTGCCGTGGGGGCACCAGACTCACAGGGGAATGACTCTGAATCACCCCCCCACCCTCCTTAACTTGTTCTCTGAGTTACTTGTAGGTCCTATTTCAGAAAATTGGAAGTTGTCTTTTCTATCAGATCTTTTACACTGCTAACTCCCCCTAGAACCAGATGCTTGAGTAAGTATGTGTGAGTATGCATGTGTACGTATATATACATAAAATTTTTTTAGTTACAAAGACTCCCCTCTGAGGTCCTGAATTCAAACCCCAGTACAAGAAGAAGAAAGAAGAAGGAGAAGAGAGGAGGAGAAGAAGCAGTTAGTCGCCAATGGCTTATGCCTATAATCCTAGCTATTCAGGAGGCAGAAATCAGTTGGATCACAGTTTGAGGCCAGCCCAGGGGCAAATAGTTGGTGAGACCCTATCTTGAAAATACTAACACAAAAAGAAATGGTACAGCTTCTGCCTAGCAAGCATGAGGCCCTGAGTACAAACCCTAGTACCACCACCACCAAAAAAAAAAAGACTCCCATATCTCCCACCATTTGAAAGACTCCTATCAAAATAAAGGCTATCCTCTTATACAGCTGCCCTGGTTAGGGAGGTCAGTCCTCGGGCTGGCACTCCAACACCCTTCACCACAATACTCCAGACTCACTGGCAAAGCTAGATGAGTTCTAGGACTGTCATCACCGGGATAGCCCAGCTTCTCTAAAATGACACTCCCTCCCTGGGGGTTCCCTGAAACAGTGTTGTGAGTGTATGTGATGAACCTTGGGCTCCTCTGTTGCTAGGCAACATGCCTCTGTTTTGTTCCTATTATGCCTGTTTCCATAGTAACCACAAAAGGGAGCTCTGTGGGTAGATCCTTTGCCAGGGGATTCCCCTCCCCTCCCTTCTTACCAGTCCCCTTTTCTGAAATCAGCAGTTATAGGGAAGAAAAGAGACTGACAGTTTAAAGGGTAATCTCAGCTTTTAAAGTGTGATCCCAGGAAGGAAGTGAAGTGAACAGTCTGCAGTTTCTTTAGAAACAGACTCCCCCACACACACACATGAAGGTACTTTTGTATGTCATCCTTAGAAACAGAAAATGACTGTCAACCCTTTTGAGCACGATGGGGGATCTCCCGGACCCCACTTCCACTCCATACTAGTCCAGAAATTAATATCCCTGCCCAACAGGCCCTTCTCCATTCACTTTCAACACTTCCTAATCTGTCATTTTACCCCACCTAAACAGCAAAACTGATTGGGTGACCCTGGAATCCAAACATTGTCTAAGCAATTCTCAAACTCCAAACTCTTCACTCTAATCCCAAATCCAAAGCTAAATAAAATCATCTTTCCCCAATTCAATGAAAATTCCAGCTTGTATTAAACCTCAATCTTGAAATAGGGAGTTCCTGAATTGTTCAGATTGGACAGTCAATACCCAGAAACTGTCCCATGACACTCAGTCCTTATGAACTCTTCAGGACCAAACAGAAACCAAATTAAAGCTGGTTAGAAAACAAGAGTCATGAGGCTCTGTCTCCAGAGTCTGAAGCCTGTGAGGAAGTAAGGCCAAGAAAGATTGCCCAGGCAGGAGAAGAAAAGAAACTGGGCAAGGAGGGTAAAAGAGAGGAGAAGGCAAGTAGGCACACCAGCTATGCATAGATTCCTAGCATTTGTGGATGTGAAGATGCTGCGGGAGCAATAACAGAAGTAAACCAGAACAGAGAAAGTGGCAAAGCATGATTGCTTGAGGCTGTTAGAGAAGGAGGGAGGGAGAGAGAGAAGACAGAAGAGCTCAAATCGAGCAGGGCGGGAGAGTTGTAAACAGGAGCAGAGGGAGGGAGTTGGAATGAACAGAGCAGCAGCTGCCCTAGTCAGCTTCCCCTCCCCAGCAGGAGCTGGGAGCGGGGAGAGAGGAAGGGGTAAAAGGAGAAAGGGTGGGGGGATAGGGAGGAAGATGGAGAGAACACTATCCCCTTCACCCATTCCTTAGAACCTGCTTTCTTCTGGTCCTTTGCAAAATCCTCAGCCTTTCCTTGGGAGATACCAGCCTGGGTTTCCCTCCCTCCTCTACTCACAATTCCCCAATTTCAGCTTGAGGAGGTCAGACTTAACAGGGAAGGAAGGGCCTAAGCTGCCCAAAGCTTGAGTCACCACATAGTTGAGGTTCCTGTCACTCAAAGTCCCGCCTCTGCTACACCCTGTGCCCTCTGCCCACCCCAGGACTTGGATCACTACAGCTGACCTTGCCCTGGGACTTGCTCCACTTCTACGCTGCCTCTTACCATGGAGCTCCAGGCTGCAGGAAGCCTTTGGAAGCCACCTTCTTTCTCCCTGTCCTCCAAAAGTAGTGTACTGTATCCACCATACCTATTCTGTTTTTGAGAGAAGCCTCCTCCTGCTTAGGAGCAAAGGTAACTTAGTAAATAATTGGAAGAGCTGTGGAAGACTTGGATGTGCCCTTAAGTCACTTCCCCTCTCTGGGCTCCAGTTTATTAATGTGTGAAATAAAGGATTACTGGGAGCCCCTGCATGAGGTATATTCTTTAAGTCTGAGTCAAAGAGATGGGTAGCTGTATTGAAGTGAAGAAAGTGGGATACAATGGGTGTGCTTGATAACCCCTGTCTAACAGTAAGAGCGAATGGGTGGGGCAGGTCAGGGTAGGGCAGAGGTATTGCCAACATGGGGCAGTCAACACCCTAGGCAACTGGGTGACTCAGGTCCCACATGGTGGAGTACTGGCTGGAAAGTGCCCGTTGGCTTCTGTGAGTCAGGGGAAATGTGGATCTCCCTGAAGAATGACTGGCCAGGGCCCCACTATAACCAACTCTCCCTTACACCTAGAAAATTTCTAATCGAAGCTCAGCTGCTTCCACTCCTCCAACTTGAACTTAGCAACCCTTCTCCCTTAGCCCTCAGGGTTGCAGCCCCTCCTTACCCTTCAACAGCTTCCCCTGCCCTGCCATGCTCCCTATTCTACTCCTTGGCTCTACCCACACTCACTGTCCACCCCCATCCTGGCAGACCCAGCCAGATGATTGCAAAAGGGCTGAGCCAGCGAAAGGCCTTCACATGACAGCTGCTGTGGAGGGGAAGGGGCAGCTGGAAGTAGAGGCACATTCCATGGGAGATCCTATCAGAAATAGCCCCAACTCCTGACTGGCCAACCGGCCCCTGCTCTGTGTGCAGCCCAAGCCCATTGCATAAAAAAAGGTAGTCAACAGTACTGAAGGTATGGCTCAAGTGGTAGAACGCCTGCCTATCTACAAAGCCCTGAGTTCAAACCCCAGTACTGAAAAGAAAAACTACTACTGTTGACTACTAGTCAACAGGCTCCCCTTGAAATTCTGAGGAAACCAGGAAAACCAAGAGGGGAATGGGAGATGGTTGGGAGCCCAAGGACATTGAGATATCCAGGGGTACCATTGGCCCAAGATATTCTCGAGAAATTCAAGTGAATAGAGCAGCACTACTCTCCAGTCATCCTGTCTCCCCCTTCTCCAACCATCTCCTGGGTACCGAAGCATGAAGACATCCCAGTAATTCTACTGGAGTAAAAAGACAGTCTACTATGTCCAGGAACACTGCCAGCCTGATTTGAGCAAACTGACAAGAGCAGGTGGCATAGTTTTTCTAACCTTTCAGAGCACCAACATTTTAGCTCCACAGAAATAGGGAAAAAGGGTGGGTACCCTAGAACTACATTCAAACACGTACGGAGCCAGGCCAAAGCACAGGAAGTTATAATGCACTATTGGTACACATTGGGAGAGCCCAGAAAGCTACAGTCATCCAGAAAAAAAAATCTGATATGTGCAGAGATAAAGTTCTGGGTTCTGAGAACACAGTGCTGGTTGCCATGAAAACTGCAGTATTAATTTCAGAAATGCCTGGGTGGAGTCCTCAAGCCACTTCACTCCTCTTCCTTCAACATTCTAGACCCTCCCCCATCTTTCAAATGAGGAAGTGGCACATTTGGGGCATGTAGGCAGCTGGTGGGATGGGTCTTATCCAGGGAGAGCAGCAGCTGTCCAGCTCTGGTTCAAAGCAGGACATGAAAAAAAGAAGACAGTCTAGGTCTTTCTTGGAAGAACTTCACAGGCTTTTAACTTTTTAATAAGCGAATTAAGCAGAATTGCCAACAAAGCTAAAATAGGTGTTTATAACCAATATCTACTGGTTTACCTACAAACAAAACCAAGGCTCTGTGTTCCCATCCACATCCCAGGCTCTGTAAAGATTCTGAGGCAAATGCAACTGTGAGCTCCAACCCTCTCCAGTTTCCTTCAACCTACCTTTGTGGAACTCTTGAGATTTTGCCCAGTAAGTGAATAAAATAGCTTTCTCTTTCTCTCATTCTACTAGTTTTCTCAGTCCCTGACCTATTCCTCCTCTTTCTGCTCCTCTTTGTCAATTTGCACTGGGCTGTGGGTGTAGAGCCACCAGCTCTAGGTACTACTCAGTGGCACAAACCCAGAGCCTCCATGGCAGGCATGAAAAGCTGCCCAGCAACCAGAGACATTCACAGGCACAGGCTCTGATTGGCTGTCCTTGGCAGGAAAAGTCCAGGCTCCTGAAGGGATGCTCCAGCCCAAGCCAGGATGGGGGAAGGCCAGGCTGACAGTGTGGTGACTCAGGCTCCTCAGGGCAGGGCGGGGACAGAACCAACTCCAGATGTGCTTCCCCTTTCCTGGCCACCCATCCCCAGCCTCCTCCCACCTTTACAAGCCTGCACCCCAGCCTTCACCATCCCTCCGACCAACCTCCAGCTTGTGGGTACTGGCTCTCCCCAAAGTGCAAGCCTAATCCTACAACCTGGCCACCCTCACTCTGCACCAAATTGCCAGGGCTAGAGGCACTGGGAGGCAGGATGTGCAGATGAATCATCCTTCCTGCAGGCAGAGGAGGCTAGAGGTGGGGGTCCCTTCCCCCTCAGTCCAGACACACCCAGCCCACATGGGCTGCCAGGCAGGCTGCTTCCTAACCAAAGGCCTACACTGCAGAACCCCACCCTTTTTCGGTTAGGCCTACCTCCTGGGCTTTCAGGCCTGCCCCTTAAACCTGACTGTACTTGCACAACATGGTGTCTCCTAAATCTTCAGCTACTGGGAAGATTAAGGGGATACCAAGACAGTAGTGAAGATTGCACAAGCAAAGAGGGTGTGGTGGGAAACAGAATTTAGGAGGCTGACAGGTTCGGTGAGGCCCCAGCAACAAGGGCACACCCCAGGCCAGCATCAAGCACTTTCAGCTACCAGCTACAAGGTCAGAATGCTCAGAAGACAAGCACCCAAGTTTGGCTCCAATTCAAATGAGCCACCAGGGAGCAGCATTGGAGCAAGTACCAACCCATCCTCACCCACGTGGATTCCAAACCTCAGCTCTCTGCCTACCCATTCACAGAACCCTAACTGCAGGTTACAGTGCCAAGCTATAGACTACAGTCCTACTCCCTCCCAAAGTCACCTTTCGGAATTCTAAACCAGATATAAAGGCAGTCAGGACTGCTTCTGCATATGCCTCAAGTACAAATCAAAACAAGTTCCTTCTTTTTTTTTTCTGAGACAGTCTCACTAGGTGGCCCAGGGTGGCCTTGAACATAGGATCCTTCTGCAGCAACCTCCTGAATGCTAGGATTATAGGCATGGCACACCTGTCAAGTTTCCAATTTTTAACATGAGCTGTTAAGTTTACACTGAAACTTTCAGTGCTCTTTGGAAAAAACAAACGAATCCCTGAGAAGGGTATAAAACAAGCTTAAAGTGGGGAAAAATAATCATTTATCTCAGCATGATTAGGTGGTAATTAGGATCACTTGACATTCTAGGAAGCAGAGTGTGTTGGATACAGACTTCAGTGACACCTGCCTCCATTTCAGATGTGTGATCATAAGGAACTTCTGAAATCTCTGAACCCCCATTTCCTTGTTAGAAAGGATTACCCCAGAACCAATCCTTAGCCAGCTAAGAGCCAACAGGTCAGTGTCTCTTCTGAGCTTATGCCTGGTCTTCCTGCAAGTTTGTGGTATTTAAACTACAACCCTTGGATAGATACTGCCTCCTACCTACATCACAGGACAAGTTGTGGGAATCCCAACCCACAAGTTCTGTAACACATCTGCCAATTCAACCAACCAAAGAGAAAATATAAGGTCTGGGGTGAGGCTCAACAGTAGAGCCACTGGGGGAGGGAGAGAGGACAAAGGAGAAAGATGAAGGGGGTGAATCTAATTAAGATATACCATAAGCACTTTTGTAAATGCCACAATGTACAACTATAATATGCTTAAAGAAAAAAAAAAAAACCATGCCTGGCATGCTTGAGGCTGTGTTTGATCTCAGGCACCACAAAAAAAATACTACACCTGTACTAGCACTTTTTCTCATTCCCTAAACAATATATAGCACAATTATTTACAAAGCACTTATCTGATATTGGGTGTTATAAGTAATCTAGAGACAGGATGTATATAGGTTCTTTGCAAATCCTACAGCAGCAGTTATATAAGGACCTGAGTACCTGAAGATTTTGGTATCCTAGGGGATTCCTGGAACCAGTTCCCTCCAGCCATGGAAGGACAATGGCTATAATGTAAAGCTCCTGTGCACACTGCAAGCTACATGTTAACTCTCACAATTATTAGCAGGCATTTTCTCCCTTTAGCGGGGAAGATCTGGAATAGAGAATTCCCAAGAATTTGGTAGTAACTAAGCCCTGTGTCACAACCCACCCTAACTGCATCTTATCTTTCCCAACTAGAACAGTCATCATTGTAGGAGGAAGGGTAATAAAGGTAAAACTGAGACTGGGCCTCTACTTCTGCTCTTCTGAAGACTTCTCTCCTGCTGTTAAGCTGCAGGCATATGAGCAAACCTGCTGCAGCTTATCTACTCCATTTTGAAGGAGCCACCACTCACAAAGGAGGCACGACAGGAAAGGGTTCAATGTTCAGTTTCTTTTAATGACCCCCATCTCCCTGAAGGGCAGGTGCAGGCAGTTTGGTGATGGCAAGAGATGTTCACTTGAAGATCTTGCCTTGATTGAAGGCTTTGCCCACATGCTGGAAGGCCCCCTCCCAGGAAAAGTATTCTCGAACCAAGGTCTGGGTCTCCTCACTGCCAGGATCCAGTTTCCGCCATGTATATGACTCATAGTCCACCTGCCAATCAGGACTCAGCTGGGGATAAAAAAAGCCAGCAAAGAGGTATGTGATCAGGCTATTGGATACTGCCCCATACCTGTCTACTACAGCTCAGATGTCTGCATCACAACTTGGGACTCTTGAGAAAATGAAGTTTTTCTTAAGTGTACTCCTGAAACTCTCCCACACGCCCACTGGTCCAGGCCTAAGATATTTGTTTCTTATATCCTTCCCCCACCTTTAGAGACTCCTCCCCACAACCTTCCTCACCGGAAAGGCAAGCTCCTGGCCTCGGAAGACCCAGACTCCAGAAATGGAGCTGCTATTATTGGTTCCAAAGAGGATAACACTGGCAAAGGCATTCTTCCTCAGCTTGTCCAATCGCTGGAACATTCCTGAAGGGGAGAAAGAGAGGACATTTTAGCCTTCGGAATCATATCACCCACCTTGAGCTTCCTCTTCCCAGACCCACACTCTTCTCACCAGTGATGAGGTTGCAACTCATGAAAGTCTGGGTCAGCTCTTCAGGGAAGCGGTACTCAGCAAACCACAGGGACCAGCCATCCTTATCAAAATGCTCCCAAAAATATGGCAGTGCCACAGAGAGTGTGTCCTCATTGGAGTACTTGCGCTTAAATTCATCCAACACAAAGGTACTGAAAGGAGGAAGAAAACGTAAGGAAACCAGTAAGGAGGAAGCCTTGCTAAGACAGCAAAGAGTGTTTTCACTGAAAATTTATTGGTTTGAAGGAAGAGGTCAAAGCACAGGCAGACATGAATAACCTTGGAAGAGAGCTAAAGGAGAGTAACAGCGTAGTACACTCCTCTACCTAAGTATGCTAAGCATGAGAAGGGTGGAACTCAGGGCTCAGGGAATGTACAAGGGGAAGGGCATGGCTGACTGCTGCCCCCAAGTGGAGGCTAAGAATGAGAATCCATTTTTTCTTGTCCTGCTCCTCCTGGCCTGTTTACCATGATTCACCCAGGTAACTTCCCCAGCCATACAGGCCTCTTCAGATTACACAGGCAGTAACAAGAATGCAAGCAAAGGACCTCCAGTTTAAATCTCATACCTATGTCCTGACCCTGCCTCAAAACAAAACAAAAAACTTGGCAGTTTAGTGTCTACACAGACTTCTACTAAATGAATGTGCCACACATCTATTAAATCTTGAATGTTAAGCCGGGCATTGGTGACTCATGCCTATAATCCTAGCTACTCAGGAGGCAGAGATTAGGAGAGTTGCAGTTCAAAGTCAGCCAGGGCAAATACTTCTTGAGACCTTATCTCAAAAATACCCAAAACAAAAAAACAGGGCTGGTGGAGTGGATCAAGATGCAGGCCCAGAGTTTAAACTCAAGTACCACAAAAACAACAACAACAAAAAACTTGAATGTTGAACTGAATTTAAACCAGGCACCAGTGGCTGATGCCTATAATCCTAGCTACTTGGGAGGCGAGAGCACACAAGGGAGGGGTGAGGATAGGTAAGACACCTAAAAAACTAGCTAGCATTTGTTGCCCTTAACGCAGAGAAACTAAAGCAGATACCTTAAAGCAACTGAGGCCAATAGGAAAAGGGGACCAGGAACTAGAGAAAAGGTTAGATCAAAAAGAATTAACCTAGAACGTAACACCCACGCACAGGAAATCAATGTGAGTCAATGCCCTGTATAGCTATCCTTATCTCAACCAGCAAATACCCTTATTCCTTCCTATTATTGCTTATACTCTCTCTACAACAAAATTAGAAATAAGGGCAAAATAGTTTCTGCTGGGTATTGAGGGGGTGGAGAGGGAGGGGGCGGAGTGGGTGGTAAGGGAGGGGGTGGGGGCAGGGGGGAGAAATGAACCAAGCCTTGTATGCACATATGAATAAAAGAAAAATGAAAATAAATAAATAAATAAATAAAGCCAGCACTGGGCAAATAATTCTCAAGATCCTATCTTGATAGTGGGCGGAGTGGCTCAAGCAGTAGAGTGCCTGCTTTGCAGGCATGAGGTTCTGAGTTCAAACACCAGTGACACACACACACACACACATACACACACACACACACACACACACACACAATAAAACAAAAAAAAAATCCTATCTTGAAAATACCCAACACAAAACAGGGCTGGCAGAGTGGCACAAGGGAGAGAGGACCTGCCTAGCAAGTACAAGGCCCTGAGTCCAAGCCCCAGTATCAGCAAAAAATAATAAAAATAATCCTGAATTCACAGTTGGTTCAATTATTAATTTGCATTAGCATAAACACCACAATAAGTATTACAGTATTTCACTAACTCATGAGTTACTGCTCCCCTTACCCTCCCTTTATGTATGAGTCCAAGGTTACTTTGTAGCAAAGCAGGAAATCTGCCCTTTAACCCCAGGTCCAGGGTCCTTTTCAAATGTACATCAGAGACCTCATCTGAAGAGCTTTAATTTAAAGTTTCAATCACCCAGAATTGGAGGTGTGGCTCAGGCAGTAGAGCATCTGCCTGGCAAGTGGGAGACGCTGGGAGTTCAAACCCCTGTACTGCCAAAAAGAGAGAGACTGGGTACTTTTCTACACTCTCCCGAATTGCTCAAACTTTATTATACATGACCACATATTGATGCTTTTTCAAATAACCAGATAGGCTGAACATGGTGTTACACATCTGTCAGGAGACTGCAGCAGGAGGACCAAAAGTTGAGTCCAGCAGGAGCTATTATGTCAGACCCTGCCTCAAAAATAAATAAATAAATAAAACAAAACAAATCAACAAGAAAAACCATAGGCTCCTAAAACACATTTAGCTGAAAAGTCCTAAAGGGACTAGAATTAAACCTTGAAAAAATGACAATCTTGGTCTTTGCGGGCATCATTTGCGACATTAAAAATCCTACGGGAAAGCACTTATTTCATCCCAGGGTATGGTAATCCAATAGGCATTAGATAAACATTCTCAAAATCAGATAAAAGTTGGAGGATGGATCAAGTGGCAGAGGGCCTGCCTAGCAAGCACAAAGCTGAGTTCAAATTCCAGTACAATCACCAAAAAAGAAAATGTAAAAGTTCAATAATCCCAATATTTTAGGAGGCTGAGGCAAGAGGATTGCTTGAGCCCAGGAATTTTGAGGCCACCCATGGGAAACAGCAAAACCAGAACTCAAAAAGCAGGCAGGAAGGAAGTGGAGGGAAAAGGAGGGGGGAACTTTTTAATCAAAGATTTTAAGTTTGCTGCCTGAAGGGCTCCAGTGGTAGAGCACTTGCCTAGTAAGCACAAGGCCCTGAGTTCAAAACTCAATACCACCAAAAATAAAATACATAGGAATAAATTTGCTGCCTGATTTTTCTGCCTAATGTGCAAATCTATTGCATGTGAAAATCTCTAGGTAATAATTAAGTGTCCACATTACAACAACATATCCAATTTGGGTCTATTATATCTAATTTGTCTACAACAATCCTGCTTACTCCTGACCTATCCCAGTATAAGGCTTCACTAAAGTTCAAAAAGTGATATATCTTTACAGAGTAGAGGTAAGGATGTAGCTTAGTGGCAGAGTGTTTGCCTAGAATGTGAGGCCCTGGTTCAATCTCTGCACTGTGCAAAAAATAGAAAAAAGAATTAAAGAGCAGCTATGCCTGGTGCCATCTTGGCCTTCCACAAGGACCTAAGAGTAAACTCGTAGCTACCCTCAAGATACTCCTCCCCACTAGGCTAATGACTGTAATTTACAATTTTATGCACACCTACTGTACCCATCAACAGTGATTCTCCTTCATGCTGGGTCACTCCACATTAAAACCAAAATGAGAGTAGGTCAAATGTGAACCCCAAAAGATCAAGTAGTGAAAGGATGGATGGTTTGGGGAATGGCACGAGTGGGCGGGAAAAAGTGGAGGAACAATAGTCTTGAAGTGAGCTGGGCAACATGGTGCATGTCTGCAATCTCAGCAGTTGGGAAGGTGAGGCAGGAGGGACCAGTTCAAGGTCAACCTAGACTACATAGCCAGACCCTGTTTCAAAAACAAAATTTCTTAATATATTCTTTCTTCCAAGAATCCCTACATTTCCAGTAGACCCTTTATATACATGGGTATACAATTCCAAGGCGACTGTCATTGAGGAAAAACTCACAAATATTCAGAATGCATACAGCTCAATGCCGTACTGCTGGTGCTTGGTTCTTTTCCTCCAAAACACAGTCCAACTTCTACTAAAGGTATGCTGCCTTTTAACAAATCTAAAATTTTCACTTTATTACTTAAATTAAGTACATTTACATGCCCTTTCTGGCTTAGGAGAATTACCCTAACTTCTACCTTGCTCTTTTGGGCACCAATTTTCACAAAATTAAGTGCAGGCAGACACTCAGCAGATAATAAGATTTAAACACAACTGACCATAACACATGACACTGAGAGCTTCTCCACATCAACTGAGCTGTGCAATGCACATACAGGAGTGTGAATCTTGCTTTTGATGTGATTTTTTTTTTTTTATTGCACTTGATCAAAACCATATGTAATAGCTGGGTGCCAAAGCTCATGCCAGTAATCCTAGCTACTCAGAAGGCAGAGATAAGTAGGATCGCAGCTCAAAGCCAGCCCGGGAAATAGTTTGAGAAACCCTATCTTGAAAAAAACCACCACAAAGGTCGGTGGAGTGGCTCAAGGTGTAGGCTCTGAGTTCAAACCCCAGTACCCCCTCCACATGCACACACATATAAAGAAATAAAGCCACAAGTAAGATGGGCTTACTATACTGAAAAAAATATATACATGAGCATCCTATCTACTTCCTTCTCCTCAGGGGTTCAACTACCTAATTTCGTTAACAATGAACTAGACAGACACTATATATATAGCCAGAATCATACTTTCGCTTGCCAAGCAATTTTTGTAGCCTGATTCATTACAAAAGCAAATAAATAACCAATGGATCCCGCTACTGTCTGCTGCTTCAGCAAAGCCAGCCCAGCAGAAAAGACACAAGGCTCTCTGCACTTTCTCCTCCAGTGACCTTAAGACATGTTTTTCCCCCAGTTTTTTGAGACAGGGTCTTGCTATGCAGCCCAGGCTGATCTCCAATTCACAATCCTGGATGGGTACCAATGGCTCAAGCCTATAATTCTAGCTACTTGAGAAACAGAGAGCAGGTCTGAGGTTCAAAGCCAGCCCCAGGCAAATACTTTGCAAGACCCTATCTTGAAAATGCCCAACATAAAAAAGGGCTGGTGGAGTCACTCAAGTAGTAGTGTGCCTGCCTAGCAAGCCTGAGATCTGGAGTTCAAACCCCAGTACTACCAAAGAATAAAATTAAATTAAATTAAAACTTCTTCTTCTTTTTTTTTTTTTGGGATGGTACTGGGTGAACCCAAGGCTTTGTGCTTAGAAGGCAGGTGCTTTATTGCTTGAACCACACCATCAGCTTAAAATTTACCCAATTCTCGACAATAACCTCAAGAAGTTGCTTTTTTAAAAACTAAAATGTACTCTCGATACATCTTTAGATTATTATACAAAAATCTTAAATTCTGGCCAATATCCTTCCTTACCTCTTCGGCAGATGAGCAAAGGGGTCTTTGGCCTTGGGCTCAGCAGCCAGTGCCTGCTCACATTCGTCCATCTCCTCCTCAGGAGCTGGGGCAGCTGCCTTTTTCTCCTCTTTCCGCTCAGCCTGGGGTTTCTGTTTCTCTTCTCTAGAACCCTTCTCTTTCCGTGGGGTGTCCTTTTTAGGCTGACTCTCTGCAAACTTCTTAGCTAGTGGAGAGGAAGGAAGGGAAATGAATGTCCTGTCTCTCCATATTCCTCCAAAACCAAGCAGCAGTCAGAGTAATAAAGGAAAACAGACAGATGCAACCAGACTCTAGACTGCCCTGTCATACTGTGTACCTTTAACTAAGGACACAAACATCAGAAACAAGTATGCTTTATCACAACTCCACATTTTAATGCAAATGAGTGTGTGTACATAGAAAACCAATTTCACGAGATACTAGGTTATATGTGACATCCTATATTCCATGGGTCCCCATGACCCAAATGTTAAACAAAAAAATCAAGGGGCTGACAAGGAGCAAACTAGACTCTGATCCTATGCTCCTCCACCCCCTCAGACTCACCATCAAACTGAGCCATCTTCTCACACAGTTTCACCTCCCCTAAGACAGCCTGGAATTGGGGCTGGTTAATGCAGGTAAGGAACCAGCGGTTGGTATTGGAGAAAGCCTGACGGAAAGAAGGCTCCAAGACCTGTCAGAATGTAAAGGTGGAAACAAAGTCAGCAGAGGGAAAGGCCTGAACAGATTCAAACCAAGAGACCCTTATTTTTTCTCTCCACCTTCCTCTCAAATCCTAGACAGCACCATTTTATAGCCCTTACTTTCCTGAAGGACTACTTCCCATTTTTCTTTTCTTTTTTTTTTGAGACTGGATCTCACTATGTAACCCAGACTGATTTTGAACTCAGGACCCTCCTGCTTCAACCTCCTGAGTGCTGGGATAATAGGTGTTTTTCTAATCTCTTTATAGTCTAGTCCAATTTAAGGGATGCTTGCTCCCATCCTCCGTTTACTATAATCTATTTGGTAGAATATTGTTCCTTTACAAAAATATTGCCTATCATTCCCGATCTTTTAAATCTCATACACAATAAAAAATTTTTAAGAAGTTGAGACCAGCTGGGCGCTGGTGGCTCACACCTGTAATCCTAGCTACTCAGGAGGCAGGAGGATTGAGGTTCAAAGCCAGCCCAGGCAAACAGTTCATGGAGCTCTATCTCTAAAACACTCCTAACAAAAAAAAGGGCTGGTGGCATGGCTCAAGGTGTAGGCCCTGAGTTTAAACCCCAGTACTGCAAGAAAAGAAGCTGAGATTACAGCTGGTAGAGTGGCTTAAGTGGGAAAGTGCCTGTAGAGCCAGAGTGAGGCCGAGTTCAAACCCCAGTACAACCCCAAGAAAAGTAGAAGAGACCATCCCAAACTACTCAGGAAGATCATGGTTTGAGGCCAGCCTGGACAAAAAGTTAGCAAGACCCCATTTGAACAAATCAGTTGGCATGTTGGTATAAGACTATAATCACAGCTATCAGGAGGTATAGGTAAGAAGATCAAGATGCCAGCAGGGCAAAAACCAGAATACCCTATCTAAAAAATAACTAAAGCAAAAAAAAAAAAAAAAAAAAAGGATTAAAGTAGTAGAAGGCCTGCCTAGCAAGGGTGAGGCCCTGAATTCAACCTCCCTTCCCCCCAAAAAAAGTTGGAACCAACAAAGGGCTACAACAGAGTGACACCTCAGAATACCTAGGCTAGAGATGGAGCTCAGTGGTAGAATACCACTGGATTCCAACCCCACCACCACCTCCTCCCTTAAAAAAAAGTGTCCTAAAAGGCTAGTGGAGTGGCTCAAGTGGTAGAGCACCCACCTAGCAAGTTGGAGACCCTGAGTTCAAGTCCTAGTACCACCAAAAAAAAAAAGTCAGTAGTTGGAGGGTACTTATTCTGCTAAAGATGATGAGGAAAAGACAGTATAGCTACCTACTATCTACACTGACTACACTATATATACAGAGCTTGGTGTATACATAGCTTAATGACAAAATACTTGCCAAGTATACACAAGAATAATGGACAGTCCTTCAGACAGGAATACTGGTTCTACAGTACTTGGGTTCAAATTCTGCTCCAGCACTTACTAGCTGTGTGGTGGGCAGTTACATTTCTTCTCACACACTACAGGTAAGAAGCACTAAGAGACCTGTGAGGCCCTTGACACAGGGTCTAGCTGGTGACAGGAACTTTCTTCTTTGCCATTATCACACCACTATTCTGCACCAGAATAGGTTCAGAGCGGTGGTTTGGAAAGCAGCAAAATGTCACTTTTTCCTTCTAATAACCTCAACAATGATTACTACTACACTGATTTTTATCGACATAAAGGAAAAAAAATGAGACTAACGAAATTCACATACCCCTCTACCTCACCTGTAAATAATGAAGTCAAGAAATAAACTCAGATCTGCCTATAGAAGATCTTGATGCTGCAAACCTCAACCTAACTAAGCCTAACCAGGTTTCCCAAGAAATGCAGGAATGAACAAACCCCTCAGCCACGTAACAAAAACTAAGGGCAACAGAACGTTACCCAATTTCTCAGAAGTAAAAGTAACAGTCATAGTACTCAATCCTGGGACTCCTACTACAACTGTTACCTTGGGCTCTCCTTCATCCAAGTCCTCAGCAGAACCCAGGGTAACCTGGAGAACTGGCCACTTTGTTCTTAATTCCCACCTACTCCCGGCCCAATTAATTCTTTATAAACTTCACCTGTTTATAGAGCCACAAGAGGGTGCAGACAACTGTGATATCAGCCAGTGTCACTCGTTCGCCCACCAGAAAAGTCCTCGTCTTCAAGTGAGCATCCAGCAACCCCAGAATTCGCCTCACCTCCTCCTTTGCATTCTCAGTGGCCTATTGATTTAAAATGCACAAACTTTTCACTGGGTATCAATCTCTTTTCCTCCCCCAACAGAACTAAAGAAGCTGTTTCACCTAGCCCTGGCTTGCCCCACCTTCTTTCAATGGAGTCAAGAGTCTAAGAACATTTCAAATGTACCATGAATGAAGATCTCAATGTTAAATTTCTTTATGGTCAGTCTGGCTTGGTTTTCTGCTATACCAGTATAGATGAAGGAATTGTAGAGGCCCATCTGCTCTAACCACTCCCCTCCCATTGGGTATAACTTCCCTAAAGCAGAAGTTTTGCCTGTCTACACAAGACAGAAACCACCTCATTCAGTGTGACAAAGAACCCAGGTACCATCAATCATCCATTTATACCCCAAAGATTTTATCTTTGTATTGCTCTCATATTCTTGGCATCTTTACTTCAAATCTACTTTATTTCCTACTCCCCAACACTTAGGAGCTGATGCCATCCCTGTCCCTGGCCTCTCTCCAAGTTCCAAAGCTTACCTGTTTGTTGTGGTGCATGATGCCCAAGGTGGGAAACACCCAGGTGCTGGCTGGGGGCACTATGTCACTGTCAGCAAAGCTCACCCACTGTACCACCTGGGCTGCTGCCTCTGGAGTACTTCCCCGAAGCTCCTCATTGCTCACTGCAGAGGCAGAACACAAAGGTCAGAACTTTGGGGTCATGCCAACACCAATCCAGGTCCCTGAAAATTTCTCCTTGTCCACTGCAGTTCACCCTCATCCTCTTCCACACCCTCACCTCCAGACCCTCCCAATCCATATATCCCTGCAAATTACCATAGTAGGCAATGGCATTGCTCTCAAACACACAGAATCCATCGTCACCCTCAAATGCTGGAACCTACAACAAAACAATGAAGTTACAGTAAAATACATAGGAATTTCTCACTAGCCGATTTCCAGAAATTGAGCTGCTTTGGAAAAAAAAAAATTATATAAGACAACCAACCCTTGTTATCCAAACTCACGATACTATCTGGAACTCAGAAGACAAAACTCAAAATAATCTGGTATTCCCTGTGACCTGAATTCACCATGTCTTAATTAAGCAGTATTTGTATACTATAGAATATGTGCATAAAACCCATCAAATTAAGTAGAAGGTCAGAAACCAAGTCTTACACCAGTGTATCGATGAAAACTACAAGGATTAGGGAGCAACCTATGCGGCACTTGAGCTCCTCTACTCTTAGCATGTTAAGTGTGGTCATTCACTTATCTCTGTAAGTCCTCGGGCACAAAATTCTGCTTGTAGTAACATTTGATATATTTGCCCTGATAACACTTGGTTGAAATGTATTCTCTTCCCCACAAATACAAAGATGCCTATGAATTTGATAAAGTTGTTCTGTATTACTTTTCAAAACTACACACAAATCTACGATTACTTGCGTATCTCTCTATGTATATATATATATATATATATATATATATATATACACATACACACACACACACACACACACACACACACATGTGTGGGAATTTTTTTTTTTTTTTTTTTTTGCAGTGCTGGGGATTGAACTCTGGGCTTTGGACTCGCTAAGCAGGTGCTCTACCACTTGAGCCACTCTTCCAGCTCTAGAATTTTTTTCTTATACCACTGAAATGTGAAAGAAAATAGCATGGGAAGATTCCCTTTAAAGATGGAGGCCATCTACAGAGTAATGAAATCCTAGACTCCTTGGAGTCTCAGAACGAAAAAGTCCTTCACTTCCCTACTCACCTTGCCAGCAGGAAATTTTCGGAGAAATTCAGGGGTGCGGTTGGTCTGGCCAAAGTGGAAGTGGGGTGGTGCGGAGAGCACACGGACCTGAGCCCCACTGTACTGAGCAGCGATGAGGGCCTTGAAGGCCCTCCAGTTTTCAGGATATGTGTACAGGGTCTAATGGAGAAAGGAGAGGGTATAACTTGAGTAGAAGGGTCCCAGTCCAAAAAGCCACCCCACCCATGACTTTCATGAGTAAACCCGATATATTCAACTTATTTTTACTCTTTCTGTTGAACCAGGTTCTGTAGTATTTGTCACATGTAATCAGAGTCCTCTGAAGTACTAACAGAATTACATACCAACTGCTAAATAAAGCTTGCTGACAGATGTGACCTTCCCTAAGGACATCTCTAGACGCACTCTCTTCCCTTTAAGTATAATAACTCCAAGAAATCCAGAACTTTTGGCTCCATCAGACTCCTATCTACCTACATACACACAACTCTTCTCCTCCCTTCCCTGAGTCCTCCTTTCATTCATTCAGTGACCTGGCGCCTCTCTATTGCTAAGCTGGGCACCATTTGCAAAGCATCACCCTTCTAGGGCGCACACTCCGCCAAGAGACTTCCAAGCCCCCCAAGAACTGCCAGGTTGCTATCGAATGGCACGCTCTCTTCCGAAATTAACTCCTCTTCCTAAAAAAACACCTTTCTTTCCTTGTCGGGCATTATCAACCCTCTGGTCCCAACTATCTTCTCTACTAACATCTACAGCACAGTCCAGCATGTCTGACTGCACTGTCCAAAGATTCCTCTCGCTCGCAAACCTCCCTGTAAGACGGTGCCAGCCATCCCTGCCCACAAAGACCCTCCTTCTCCTTTTCACTGTTCCCGCGGCTGCCCCACAAAACGATCGCAAAAGTTCCATCGACCTGTCCAGATCCCACGTCTCAAACCGGCAATGAAGCCAAGCCACCTTTTTAGGCTCCAGATGGCGCGGACCCAGCATCTCTTTTCTTCTCTGCCTCAGAACATTCCACCTCTGGCCTCCGAAAGCCCCAGCCTCAGTTCCTCTCCAGGCCTTAAGAACCTTGCTATCCAATAGTACAGTTTGTACACCCCGAATCAGCTCCCCACTTGGCTCCAGAAGTCCTCTGGCACCAAGGTGGCCCCACTCGGGCAAAGGATGGCGGCGGATAGGGTGACCCGGATCACTAGCGCCGGCAAACTTACCCCAGCCGCCATGGTGATTCCGCAGAGAAAGGGGGTGGGGCTTTCGGTGCTGCCGCAAAGTAAGCCGCCAAGGAGACAAGGGAGGGGGGAAGGGGAGAGCCGTGCCGAAACAGCAGCCGGAAAGCGAGGACGGCATAGAAGGCATACGCACGACAGTTCAGTATTCAGCGGCGCTGAATTGGAAAAGGGGTGGGGCCTGCGCGAAAAGGCTTGCGCTTACGTGTTGAGGCTCTTGACTGGCCCGCCCCTCAGGTGCAGCCAGCCAATCGGAGTCTGGACTGGGGAAAGGAAGGAGCGGAAGGAGGGGAAAGTGTGAGAACCCAGTGGAAGATCCACCCCTTCGCAAATGCCAGCTTCCAGCCCTGTGAGGTGCCTGCTGCGCGCCGGGTCCTTGACCACCCTCCCGGAGAAGAGAGATTTGATGGTAGGTTCTGAGGTGTCATGATACAGTGTGTGAAATTCACAGGAGAAATAACTGCCGCACGGGGATGGCAGTTTGTTAAACTTTTGTTCCCGCTTAGGTTTTTAAGAGGAATATATATGGGCCTCAATTCTGAAACCATCTGCAAAGTAGATTTGCTCCAAGTAAACGGCCTTGCGGGTCTGGAATGTTGTTACTGCCACAAGAAAGGGATCCAGACCTCCGCCATATCCCTTCTACCTCCTTCAGCAAACTGGGCTCCAACCTTGGAGGAGCTGACAACGAAAGGCAATTCGGTTTCTGATGGGTTGCTTTGTACGCACGTTCAAGTCTGAACAGAATGAATTCTCCTCTTAAAGGGGAGAATGAAGAACCCTAAACCTAAATTTCCGGCTCCCACCATTCATAAACCTGAGGCAAACCTGGTTCTCAAGTATCCCCCACAATGTCATCCAGGATTCAGTGGCACAAGGTGCTGTCCTGGCATTCCCTACCAGTTGTGACAAGTGGGGGGAGGAGGAGGCTACTGAGGTAGCCTAAAACAGAGAGAGGACTGTTTTAGAATGGTCTGGCCAGACAGGTCAGAAGGCTGCATTAAGCCCTCAGGGAGGGACAGAAGGAAAGGGTGCAAGGATTTCCAAATAGAAATTAGAGAAAACTGGAGAGTATGTGTATTAAACTAGCAGCAGCTTTATTGCCCTTTAGGGCCCATATCCTCATTTGAGATTTCGAAGTGCTTGGGGGAGGAAAACCTGTAAAAAATGATAGAGATCAGGGAACAAGCCTTGGGAATCCTGGAGCGGGGTCACAGTAAGAGTCTGGTCAGCCTGAGAGGCAGATACTACAAAGGTCAAAAGGGACTCAGTTTCTTGCTTCTGTTCACCATTCAGTCCCCTAAGCTCCTGGGTTACCCAAGCCTCCATCTCCAGCCACTCTGCTCCAGTGCTGGCACTGCCTCCCCCTCCTTCTTTGATTTGCTGCTGCAAGCGTCTCCGGGCACGCCGCCGCCCTTGCCACACTCGGTGCCACAAGGCACAGCGCCAGCTCACTGAGGAGGGATATGATGCCTCCTTCCCTGTCTCACCCTGAGACCCTTCTCCAGCCACCTCAGGTCCCATAGGCCTCTGCTCAGCCAGTGTGTCTAGACACTTTCTGGTCATCAGGGGCAGCTCCCCAGGCTGCCCAGGGCTCTGCATGGCCCAGTCCTGTGGCATCTCTCCAACCTCTATAACCATCTCTTCCACCCCATCTTCACCATGGTCCCCCACACATTCCTGTTGCTGCTCTTTCTCCTCCTCACAGTTTTCCAGTCCCTCCACTTTCAATCTTTTGCTTGTCCTTCTTTGGGGAGACTCAATCCCACCTTCTTCTGACCTTGGTCTCTTGGTTCCCTGTTCTATGTGACATCCCAATGCTTCCCTTAACACTCGGACCAGGCTGACAGTGAGCTGGGGGAAGGGAACAGGGGGTAAGGGAATGGGTGTAGCAGACAGAAGGGAGCTCGGGGAGCTGGGCTGTAGAAGGGGAAGCAGCCCCCAGTCCCGACCCCTCGAGGAACGGCGCTGGTACTGGAGGCTTCGACAGTAATTAGCTGCTGCTCGGCAACAGTTCTGTAGCCGCCCAGCTACCCGGCTAGTTACATTGGCTGCAACATTGTGGCTCAGGTCAAAGGGATCCTGAAGATTCATAGAGCCAAGGCGCAGACCTTCCCAAAGATTAGAGGGCAGGCCCCCTGACACCAGCAATGCCTGACCATCCCGCAGGGATAGCAGTGTGCCACGAAGATCCCAGCAAGAGACACAGGAGAAGAACTGGGCCAACAGGGAACCTGGAAGAGGAGATGGATTGGGGGAAGGGAGTCAGAGACCAGAACTGAGACTAAGGCAGGTCCCGCACCAGAGTCATTTCCTTAGCTGTGACTTAGCAGGAAAGTCCTTCCTTAGCAGGACTTTTTTCTTCCCTCCAAGGAGCTCAGAAGAGTCCCAAGAAACCAGCCTTCTCTGCTTCCTATAAACAAGACATCAACCCTTCCTCCCAGCCATATCTTTCCCCAGATGCCGTACCTTGTCCTTGCTAATGGTGTAACCTTGGCTAAGTCACTTACCTGCTCCAAGGCATGGTTTCTTCATTTGTAAAATGGCCACAGTAACATTAGCAGCAATGGGACTGATGTAAGAACTATGCTTGGCACACAGTGAGTGTGATATATGTTCCCTACTCTTGTGATTAACATCATTACCAGTCCTCTACCAGACTCACTGAGGGGTTCCACATTGGTGCTGGGCTCCAGTCTTGAGACATCCCTGGGGAAACTACAGTCCCAGCCATCAACTTCCACCTGTTCCCCCTCCCCTGTGAAAGTAAAAGAGGAGGGAGTCAGACTGGAAGCAAGAAGATTGGGGGAATGAGGGGTAGAAATGGGGATGACTGCAGAGATCTCATTCCAAGATAGCTTAGTGTCTCTACGTATGACAAAGAGGAGAAATGAAGCTGATGAGGTGGAGAAAGGGTAGAGGCTGGGCTGCAGTACCTGCTTTCTGAGTGAGCTGAGACACAGTGGGCAACACAGGAGGATCCCTGGTCTGAAGGAAGTAGATTACAAGCAAAGTCAAGGCGTAGTTATTGAGAAGGGGTCCACTCCCTGGGTAAATAACCAATAATTCAGTTAGGAAGAGGTGCTTCTAAATCTGTCATTTGCAGTTTTTTCAACCCCGGTTCTGGCCCACCCCTCTTTCTTTCCCTGAATCCCTACCTTTGCCCTGATAACAACTCAGCCCAAGTCTGTCCTGATTCATTCTCACCTGACAGCCCTCGACCCTGAGCCCAGCAGCGGATAGTGTACACAAGGGGCCGAACTCGCCCATCCAACTCGGAGCAGAGACTCAGGAACCGTGAGTTATGCAGGGCTAGCCTGGGACAAAGAAAAAACAAGATTGTCAGTGCATGGCGACCTTTGGAACCTATCACCCCACCAATTCTCATTCCAGACTTTGGGCCATATGGAATAAGGCTAAAAGTGTATACACCAAAGTGTTGCTAAAACACTGGTTTGGGCTGGGTGCATGGCTCAAGTGGTACAGCGCATGCCTAGCAAGTGCAAGGCCCTGAGCTGGGTGCTGATGGCTCAGGCCTGTAATCCTATCTACTCAGGAGGCAGAGATCAGGAGGATCTCGGTTCAAAGCCAGCCTGGGAAAATAGTTCTTGAGACCCTATCTTGAAAAAACTCATCACAAAAAGGGGCTGGTGGAGCAGCTAGAGGTATAGACCTTGAATTCAAGCCCCAGTACCACCAAAAAAAAAAAAAAAAACCCTGAGTTCAAACCTATATGTTTATCTTGTATCTTGTACATTCACAGAGAATGCTATTATAAGACTACTCAGAGCCTTTAATGTGCCAAAAAAAAAAAAAAAAAACAAAGAGAGGGAGAGAGAAAGGGGAAGCAGTACAGACAGTTGAGAGAAACCTGTTTGCATTTAACTTAACATTTCCCAAATTTATGTAGCAACAGAATCTCTTTTACATCCCTTAAAAATAGTATTGCAGAGCCAAGCATGGTGGCATATGCCTATAATCCCAGAACCTGGGAGGCACGGGCAGAAGGATCTGTTATCTAGTGGGTTCCAGGCCAACCTGAGCAGCAGTGAAACCCTGTCTCAAAAAAAAAGTATTCCATGCTTAACAATCATTGAAGTGGAAGCCAGACAAGAGAAGATAAGTCAGGACTCCCTCCCTCCTCACCCACCCCAGAACTCTCAGCTGGCATTCCCCTACCGCACCCCTAAAAAAGGTACCGGTTACTGAGGGAGATGTCACCATGAAGACCTGAAGGTCGATGGCAGAACTTGACCACAGGGCGCCGAGCAGAGGGTACAGTTTGTACTCGGTATACCCCAGGGACACAGCCTCGGAGAATGGATCCCACCAGCTCTAGCATTGCTGCTCCCTCTGGTTTCTCCTGTTTTAGGGCCTCTGCTAGTTCCAGAGCCTTCCCCACGTCTCCCTCGCCCCTGTCCTGTAGTGGGGAGGCTGGAGGCAGAGACTGGGGAGAGGCAACTGTCTCAGAAGCCAAAGCAGAGTCTGGAGTCTGGGGTGCCAAGGAGAAGGAAGGAGTTTCAAAGTCCAGGGCTTCAGATTCTTGGGGAGAAGCTGGAGATTGGGAGTCTGGAGGAGAGGCTGGGGTGCAGGTTAGAGTTTGAGGATCCAGGGGGGAAGCAAGGGCTGAGTCCAAGGATGGAGACTCTGGAGCCTTTGAGGCTGGCTGTGGATGGAAATGAAGTGAGTCAATGCCTCTTCCACTGTCCCCTAACCATATGACATCTCTGTCCCCAAGACAGTGTCTATTACTTACTGTTTATTATGTGACAGACCCTATTACTATGGGCTTTACATAAATTAACTCATTTAATCAGCACAGCAACACTTTCTTAAAGTTAAAATAACCTTTAATTCCATAAAATAAATGGTCTATATTCTGTAAAAATGTCATTGTTATGAAAGACAAAGAAAGGCAAAAGACTATTTCAGAATAAACACTAAAAAGAGTGCCTGCCTAGCAAGTCCCGAGTTCAAACTCCAGTACCACCAAAAAAAAAAAAAACAAAAAAGACAACTCAACAGTACATTGTCAGTAATCCCCAGCACCACCAAAACAAAAACAAAAAAGCTGGGTGTGAAGGCAGGAGGATGGAGAGTTCAAGCAAGGTGCCAGCCTGTGCTACATAATGAGACTGTCTCAAAAAAAAAGAAAGAAAAAGAAAACACCAGTACATTCCCAGGAGAGCTGACAAAATTAAGAGGAGGGCTGTAGATTAAAGTCTTATAAAGTTGTACAGTTATACTGGTGTAACATTTCCTCAACTTGATAATTATACTGGGGTTACACACTGCAGTATCTTTTTTTCTTAGGCAATACGCACTAAAATATTAAGGGAATAAAGGAGCAGAATGAATGCAACCTCATCTCAAATTATTGTGGAAGTATGTGGGGCTATGTTTTGTGTTATATGTGTGTGTGTGTGTGTATATGTATGTAGAGAAATAACAGTATACATTTAAAAAAAAATAAAATAAACTCCTGTGGGGGTGTAGCTCAGTAGTACAGCATTTGTCTAGCATGTATAAGGCCCTGGATTCAATCTCAGCACAGCAAAACAAAAATAACTCTTCGTGGGGGTAGGAGGTATACAGGAACACTATTTTTTGTTCAACTTTTCTGAGAATCTAAAACTGCTCTAAAAAATAAAGTGTATTTTAAAAAATGACTAAATCTTTCCTATTCAATAAACAAAATCTGTACATTAGATGTTAGAAAATACAGAAAATAAAAACATAACCCCAAGATTGCTATTATCCTTTTATATATTTCTCCCCTTATAGAGTTTTGAAATTTGTTTTATTTTTGTCACAACTGCCATCTATCCCATGTCAATTCACTTTCATCGTGTCTAATGCTAATCCACATTCAAATTTCTGCAATTGCAATAACCTTTTCAGATTGGTCCTACTATGCCTACTTTACAAATGTGGAAGAGGTAGAATATTTGCCCACAGTCATGTGATCATTCTCCAGCTGCCTCCCTGGTCACTTACCTGGGGCTCTTCCATATCTCCCAAATCCAAGAAGAGGTCAAGATCACAACCATGGACATCAAAGCTGTTTATGGAAGAGCCAAAAGGATGGATCACACAGCCTAGGTACCAAGCAGAGAATAAAGGTCAAGAGACACCAAAAAAAAAGAAAAAAGGTCAAGAGACATTAGGGAAAAACAGGAGGTATAAGAAAATAATGGAGCTAGAGGCATGGCACCTGTCTTGCAAGCACAAAGTGCTGAGTTCAAACCTCATTTACATACATACACAAAACCCAGAACATAATGGAGTGCAAAGATGGAAAAACAACCAAATAAACACCTCCAGCTAGAGAGGAATGGGGATACAAATGGGGGAGTGAAAGACAGGGAGGTTCAGACATAGGCTGGAGACTTACCAGGGAAGAACTCTGTGAAGACCTCCTGCATCAGGGCCACCACAAGGTTCCGAAGCTGCCGCTCAGCCTCAGACAATTCCCTCAGTCCCACAAGCTTTAACATTTGTGCTCCCACGTCTGGGGCCTCGGCTAGTGCTTTAGCCAGATGGTGGCTGTCAGGGACCACTCCTTTGGGGGACTTGGAAGCTGGGCTCTGGAACTCCTTCTGTTCCCGTGGCCGGACACGCAGACGGTGTCTTCCCAAGCTGTGCTGGGACTGCGACAGGACAGCCTCCCGAGACCGCATGTCCCCCATCTCCACGATAGCAAACACTCCCTGATAAACCACAGAGAAGCAGGGATAATGCTTTTGCAACCAAGAATCCAAGCACTTGTTCTGGCAGTAGAAGAGAATCTTTGAAATGGGGACTAGCTCATACTTTGGGGACATTTGCTTGCCACTTTCCTAACAAGGAACATACTCAGAAAACTAAATCTTCCCCTCACTTCTTTCCCATGCATATTACTCTCACCCAAGTCTGCCAATGACAATCTCTTTTTTAACTATTGTCTTCCATTCTTAGCAGTGACATATTTTCACAGGTTATAATATGATTCACCCCTATCTTCCCTGGTTTTTAATTCAACTCTTAACATTAAGGATCCATGTGGTCCAGGTGCCAATGGCTCACACCTGTAATCCTATTTGGGAGGCTGAAATCAAGAGTATCATCATTTGAGACCAGCCCTGGAAAACAGTTCATTAGACCCCATCTCTAAAAAGTAATTAAGCAAAATGGACTGAAGTTGTGGCTCATGTGATAGAGCGCCGAGTTCAAACCCCAGTCTCTCTCTCTCTCTCTCTCTCTCTCTCTCTCTCTCTCTCTCTCTCTCTCTCTCACACACACACACACACACACACACACACACACACACAAAGAGGCAAAGAGGTACCCTCTACGGTAATGAGAATGAAGTGATGTGGTACTGGCCTAAAGACAGACATTCAGATAAGGGGAGATAATAAACCCATATATCTCTCTGATCAACTCATTCTCAAAAAGGGTGCTGTGATGATCTTTTGTGTGTTTTGATTTTTTGAAATGGTCTCATGATGCAGCCCACACTGTCCTCAAACTCTTGATCCCCCTGCCTCAGCCTCTGAAGTGCCGGAATTATAGATGAGAGCCACCATACTCAGATGTGATAGTTAATGTTGATTCTCAACTTGACTGGATTGAGAATCACAGAGAATAGTAAAGAACATATTTGGATGTATCTGTGAGGGTGATTCCAGAGATGATTAGATCATGAGGACTCTAATGAATGGATTGATTCCTTGATGGTTTTATGATATGATGGCATTTTTGTCAGATAGTGAAAAGTAGGAAGTGGGTCATAATTGGAAGTAGGTCACTGGAGGCATGTCTTTGGGGGAGTATGTCTTGCCCAGGCTCCTTCCTATATTCCTTCTCTCTGCTTTATTTTTTTCCTTTGATGGCACTGGGATTTGAACTCAGGGCCCCACACTTGCTAGGCAGGTGGTCTTACCACTGGAATCACTCTCAAAGCCTAGTTAAGAGCTAACTTTTATTTTAGGCTTGTTATAAAACCCTAGACTACCAAGGCTTATTATTAACATATACTACTTCTAAAACTCTTAAGACTTCTATGAAGTATGTATTATAATTTCTATTTTACAAATCAAGAAACTAAAACTCAGATTAAGTAACTTGTGATTGCTTCCCAAGTAGGGTCTTAAGTGACCAAATCTCCAACTTCTTACTGAAAATACCCTCAAGGAAATGTTGCAAACATTAAATGAAATAATTGTGTAAAATCCTAGCATATAATTGGTGAGTAGTAATTACTCAATAAAACCTTTAATCATTATGATTCCATAATTAGAAGCCTCATAAACATGAGGTTTAAGTCAGGAAAAAAATCATTCTTTGTAAATTAAATAGATAACAAGTGGGGACACTAAGGGCTGGAGATGTAGCTCAAGTGGTTGTTTGCCTAGCATGCATGAGGCCCTGGGTTCAATCCCCACTACCGCAAAAAAAAAAAAAAAAAAAAAAGAGAGACACCAGGCTTTCTGAAGAAGTAATCTGAGGAAGACACTGCCAATTACCCACCCAATATACATTTCCTTCCTAACAGAAACCCAATTTTGCTTAGAGGCAAAAGAAAAAATTTAATTTCCCGTTTGCCTATAGCTATGTTGGAGTTCTGGCCAATGAAAAATCTACTGAGGAGTCCTCTGGAAAAGGTATTTTCCTCAGAAATAATAAAAGAGGGAGGGAGGGAATCAAACTCAGCTGACACTAACCTTTTACATTCTGTCTTTTAACCTGTCCCTTCTTCATAAAGATGTGGAAGCAGCACTATCATAATTCTAAAATGAGAGCCACCTGCCAACAGTGATGGAGTAAAAATACACAAAACCCTAGACTACCAAGGTTGGACTTCTTGTTACATGAGAAAAAAAAAATTTAAGGATATATTCATTGTATGGGGGATTCATGGTGACAATTCCAAACAGGCTTATATTGTATACTGATTAGATCACTCCTACCTTTTTTTGTTTTTGTTTTTGTGGTACTTGAGCTTGAACTCAGGGCCTATACCTTGAGCAACTCCACCAGAACTTTTTTGTGATGGGTTTTTACAAGATAGAGTCTCATGAACTATTTGCCAGGGCTGACTTCCAACCGAGATCCTACTCATCTCTGCCTCCTGAGTAGCTAGGATGATTAAAGGCATGAGCCACCAGTCCCCAGCTAACTTTTTTTTTTTTTAATTAGGATAACATGAGAAAATTTTGACTTCTTATTTAAACTATTTGTAGTTTGGTTGCTGAATGGAAGTCAAAATCAGATCTCATTCCATCCTAAAAGATCTGGTCTGCTAAGGGTATTTAATCATCCCTCCCTCCCTTCCTCCTTGCGGTGCTGGAGATGGAACTCAGGGCTTCATATTAGGCAAGCACTCTACCACTGAGCTACACTCCAGCCCCAAGGAGATTTGTGACCACCTAAGTCATACCTATATAACCAAAGTGCAGCCTAAGAAACACAGTATGACCAAACAATACTGTACCACAACAGTGAACTTTTCCCAAGGGACTAAAGGGGCAGTAACAAAAGGTCTACATGAATGCAAAACAAAAAAGGCCAGCAAAAACAAGCTTGTGCCCAGACAAGGTGGCATACACTTGTCCTGCCAGCACTCAGGAGGTGAAGGCATGAGGACTGGAGTTTGAGGCCAGCCTGGGCTACACACTGACACCCTATCTCAAAAAAAAAAGAAAAGAACAAGCTTGTTTTTCTGTCACTGCAGGTCCAGGATCTCTGACCAAAAAACCTCAGCATCTCTTCATGTAGTTAATAAACTGCCAACCAGTTTATCAATCAGTTTTGAGGGTAGGAATTCATCTTCCAAAGATGTGTAATTCTCTAAGCATCAACTTTCACTATAATTACTCATTTAATTGTCTACTTTCTCCTCTAGACTGTAAGCTCTGTATAAGCAAGGACTGCATCTACTGAATTCACTACTCAGAATGCAGCCCTAATCATAGTGTTTATCACAAAATTTAACATTAGTACTAAATATTCGGTGAGCAAATAAAAGATTCACTGAATCTTTGACAAATAAGTCCTCTGACGACTAAGCTCACAAAGCTGGGCTATGCCAAGTTCTGTGGGGTCTACCAATGACTTCAGGAACCAGCCAAAACAGGCTGCTGGTTTTTCTTATCTCTTTTAATATACAGAATACCTGACTCACTCTTTACTCTCAGAGTCATTCACTACTCTACCTTGTCTTTGTCCATGACAACACTGGCCACAGGTCCAAATGATTGGAAGTACTCAGAGAGCTGAGCAGAATCCACATCCCTGGGAAAACCACTGACAAACACGCTCCGAAGTCCTTGGGCCTTTCTGGCAGCTCGTAGCTCTACCAAATGCCGGTGTTTCCTGCCGCCCAAGTGGGCATCTAGGCTGGGTCCTTAAGAGAAGTGTGAGGGAAAAAAAAAAAAAACATTTAAATTAGCCAGATGAGGTGGCTGATGCCTATAACCACAGTTACTCTGGAGACAAAGATTGGGAGGATCACAGTTGAAGACCAGCCCAGGCAAAAAGGTAGCAAGATCCCCAACTCAACCAATGAGTTGGGCATGGAGCTATGCAGTTGGCCACGGGAAGAATGACTGGGGTCTGAAACCAGCCCTAAGCAAAAACCCAAAATTCTACCTGAAAAATAATTAAAGCAAAAAGAGGCTGGGAGCATGACTCAAATGGTAGAGCACCTGACTACCAAGTATAAAGGCTCTGAGTTCAAACCCCAGTATTTTTTTTTTAAATCTTCAATTATTCTTCAGTGTACTTGTTCCCTGACTCTACTCTGCATACCCTAATCCTACTGATCCTTCCAAGACACAGAAAGTGGAAATTGGAATGAGCAAAGTCCTAACTCCTTCCACACTTAACATTTTTGTCCATTTTTCTATATAGTGCATTCTCTAAGTGGTTCCCAGGAGAAATGGATACACTACAAGTAGCTTTTATTTTTCTGGTGTGCTGTTTTTGCAGTACTGGGGATAGAACCCAGGGCCTTGAGCATGTTAGGCAAACTTTACCACTGAGCTACAACCCAAGCCCTGACAAACAGTTCTTAACATCAACATGCACTAGGGTAGAGAAACACCTTCAAACTGTAAAGAAATTAACAGGTACCTTATCCAGGCTATATAGAAAAGAACTAAGAAAATCAGGGCCCTGGAATGATCCTCATTGATCAATTTGTGGGTATGGTATAGTGATTCCAAGTGTAACAGTTTCCTCAGATATAAAATGGAGATAATCGTGGCTACCACATAGTCTGGCATATGGTAAATGTGGAAATTTTAGCTGCTAGTATTATTTTTATTGTTAGCTGCTTGATGTAACCAAAGTATTTGTGGGGCCAACAAAGACTGGGTTTTTGGCTTACGCTGCTGGACAGACAGTAGCAATGCCATTCACAAAAAAAGAAAGAATGGAAGATCTGTTCAGGGAAGATCACGATTCCAGACTTCAAAAGTGAAATCTGAGGTTTCATTGAGCCCCTTGCGCTTATGTACAAGGACCCTGTCTACCTTTCCAAATCCATCTTCTGCCTCTATCTACCTTCTGCTCCAGTCATTCATGCAATGCTCAGCCACCCATCCTCGCCTCGAGGAGATTCTCTGTGGGGATTCTTCGATTTAATGACTGCCTTCTCTTATGACACCAAACATACCCACAGAGCACTGAAACTGTCTCAATCGAGACGGCCAAGTTCCTTTATCTCCGAAACCCCTTTCCCCACCCTGGAGGCCAGCAAAGTACCGGGTACAGAGCATGTCCAGTAGATGTTGGTGAAACAGGGAATAAAATAATGAAACTTTCGATGTGGCGATTTCATACACCGAGAAGGAAGGGTTTAAGGTGGTGTAACTTCGGATATGCGGAGTAAAAACGGAGGTGAATAGCCGTATCAACCCTTAACAGGAACTATGATCTAAAACCCTAACACTCGCTAGACCCCAAAGACGAAAGCCTGAAACCTCCCCCCTCCCTCGCATGCCACCGCTTACGGTTGGCTGTAGTAACTTGGCAAAGGCAGCAGCGGAAACCCCCACGAGGCAGCGATTCGACATCCGAATCCACCGCCGCCATAGCTACTTTCCCGTGCCGCCCAAGAGCTACCACCGCTGTCACCACCGGAACTCACTTCTGCAAATCGCAACGCGCTTCGAAGGCACTTCCGGAGCCCTACAGGAAGTTACGCGTCACTTCCGCCAACAGCTTTCTGAAACCTAGCTCCTTTGACTCAAGAGTTCCGTTTCTAGCTTGTTTTAGGAAAAGCCGCGCATCTAAAAGGCTTATCGGCCTACGGCAAGCCGATTGGTGTGCTCTGAACTATTCCAATGTTGATTGGTCCAAAGAAACATGAACATTCATAAAGTAGCCACAACGGCTGGCTGATAGTGTCTCAGAACCCCGCTTCTTGACAGCTTCTTGCAAGGTGGTCGCGCGCTACGTTCTGCACCCTCAATCCCATATTGATCCGTCGAATAAAGGTAGAGAACGCGCAGCTTCGAATCCTTTTACCCACGAAGTTCAGCACTGTTCCTCTCATCCTCTGCAGCCCGGTCCTTCCGCAAATTAGGTGTTGCAGGCCCGCTTCTTAGCCCTAGCTGGGGAGCTCTGCCTTCATAGGGCACCTTCTGGGCTGCACAAGGCCACAGCCAGATCGCTGCGGTCCCGGCGAGCCAGGCTTATTCTTTCTGCAGTAGCAGGCTGCCTGAAGTGTACTAACCAGGCCCAAAAGACCAGTCCACTTCAAGGGAATGTGGTGGCACCGACTAAGGTCGTAGTTAAGTGAAGACATTAGAAAGTGCTGCGGCCCCCCAGACTGTCATATAGCGATTAGTTGCTCCTGACACCACCGAGGTGTAGGCTGGTAGAGAATTGGGCAGCTGGGGAAGACCTAAGGACAGGGACCATAAGGAAATGGAAGGACTATACAGCTCATGCTATGGTTATCAGCCCACAGCTTTGAATCATGCCGAGTAGTGGACTTGAGGCAGATAACCAAAGTCTGACTTTGAGCAAGTAACAACCTTTAAGATCATTCTAACTCTAAAGGAAGTGCCAAGGAGCAGAGTAGGCTGAACTTCACAAGCATTTAATGTTTCCCAAACCCAAAAAGGCAAGAGACAGCACTATTGCGCACCCAATTAGGGTGGCAGTCACTGAGGCTGGCCTTGATGATCTTGAAGCAGCAGTTTGTGCAAATACACGGAGCTAGGGAAGATCCTGCTGTACACACACACCCCAAGATGGGCTCCATCCTACCTTGGCTGCTAGCAATTCCCAGAATTGCCTAAGGGAAAGGGAGAGAGGGTTGGGGGTGTAGCTCAGTATTAGAGCACTTGCTTAGTATGTGCAAAGCCCTGGGCTTGATTTCCCAGAATTGAGGGAGAAAAAAGGAGGCAACTAAGAATTGGAAAACAGGCCTCCTATGGAGACCCACAGCCAGAGCCTTGAATGATTTCAACCTAGATGCTTGGACTCCACCACTACTGGGAACTGGGGGGCAGTTTGAGTCTCAAAACCAGCAGAGGCAGCCTCAGTCCAGGATGCATATCTCATAAAACTGTTCCCAAGACAAGCACCATCTGTACCACTTTTATTGTCTTTTGTCCTTTATTTTCCCGCTCAAAAACACCTCCAAACACACACACACACACACACACACACACACACACACACACACACATCCATGGCAGAGAACAGCTGAGTCGGGAGGAGCTGAAGAAACCAGCTTTTTATTTGTTACTATAAGAACCAATTACAGAATCCGAGGTTAAAAAACGGACAAAAGATCTTTATTTCTGAGCACTGGCATACAAAAGGCAGAGGGGGAGGGAGAGGGAAGAAAGAGCATGGGCTGGAGCTGATGCCAGCTTAGGGGCCTCAAACTCCAAATAGGGAAGTCCGGACACCGGACAGGAAAAGAAACCCCCAATTAGGAAAAAAAAAAAAACCACATGGCAGTGCACGCCCCCCCCAAACAGGTACCACCACCTGATGTTTACTCTTTCCCCTCCCCCATCCCTTTCATAAAGGGAGGCAAAATTTTAAAAAAATTAAAAAACCCTCCCCCCAAATCAGGCTATAAGTCCACATGGGCCAAGTTCCTGCAGGCTGCCCTCCATCACAAGCATGGAGAAGCATGGGAAGGGGACAAGTCACCAAGGCGGTAACACCAGAGGGCACCCAACCCCTCCAGGGACACACGCTCACTTGCTCCAGCCCTCCCTTACTCCTCACTTCCTTTGATTCTAAAGGGAAGGGAGGTCTGGGTGCACTAGACACCCACCCTTTACTTCTCAGTCCACCTCCCTTCCCCAGAGATGCTCAGTCCTCCAGGACAATAGGCTCATTGGTGCTGGCAGGATGTGATGGTGCAGGGAGAGGGACTGGGGGCCGCACTGCAATCAGCGTTGGCTTCACCTTCAGGGGCAAGTTGGGCCTGCGGGCAGCTCGTCGCATTTCCAAGTGGGTTAGAGCCTTCCGTAGGGCCCTGCCACAAAGAAAAACAGAAATAGAAAAGGCTTAGCAAACACCGAGACCCCCAGGTGAAACTCCTCTACATTCTGCACTGCACTTCTCTTCGCTCATTCCTTTCTGCACCCAGTCTTTCTGGAGCTAGTCTTGTTCAGCTACTACTATTTCCCTTAACCTCCAACTTGAATGTCACCCGCTTAGCCCCTCCCATGTGGATTCCCTACCTGGTATCTTTTGTGGCCACAAATACCACAGGATTGGGGGCATCAGCTGGGTTTAGTTTCTGACGTTTGGCTGCTGGCTGTGAACTTGATCGAATCCCTGAGGCCAGAGGCCTTCCATTGGCAGAGAAGGGGACCCCTGTCCCTGCCATCTGGAAAAGGATGGGCAGCACAGTGAGGGAGTGACCCCCTCCCTTGGACTCCTATCAGAAAAAAAGCCCACTCAACTCAGCTTGACCTTGGCTATCAACTCACAGTCTCATAGGCCCGTTTCACCATAAGGCCTCCTAGGCCCCGGTTCTGGGTCAGCTGGTTTCTGTTGATTGGTGTCTTGGTGCCCCGAGGTGTTTTTGGTTTCAGAGGTGCCTGGGCCACTGCCGGGAGAAAAAAATAAAACAGACCTTTCGCACCTTCTCTTTTCCACGTTGTTTCCCTTTCCCACCTCCATCTCTCCCCTGGGCCAGCAGTTTACCTGGCCATCCTTGAGAGCAGTGATGGGGGAAGGGTCTAACAAACCATTTACCAGTATTTCAAAAACTCACGAGGGACTGGCTCAAATGGGAGGGCGCCTGCCTAGCAAGCATGAGGCCAAGTTCAAGCCCCAGTTCCACAAAGACAAATCAACAACAAAAAAAAATCAACAAATGTGATGTTACCAAACAGCTTATGAAAGAAAATTATTGGAAAAAAAGAAAGAAAAAACATCAATGGGCTGGAGATGTAGCTCAATAATAGAATGCTTGCCTAACATGCACAAAGTCCTGGGTTTAAATTCCAGAACCATAATAAATATATAAGTAAATAAATAAATAGGAAAAACCCACAAAAGTAGTTTGTTAGATTAAATCTCTGGAATTAGTGGGAAAGAAAAATGCAGGGGGAGAAAAAGTCCTTTTTGTTGTCTTTTGAGATAAGGTCTCCCTATGCAGCATAGGCTGTCTTAGAACTGAAAAACCTCCTGCCCTAGCCTCCCAAGTGCTGGGATTACAGACACACACCACCATGCCCAGCAGAGGAAAGATCTGTATAAAAGGACTGTATTACCCTAACTGGCTCCCCACTCCCTACCCACTCTGGCTCCAGTCTAATTCCCTATCCCATACCCAGATCTTTGACGATAGTTGCCAGAGGCAGCCGCACCAGAGGGTGAATCTTCAGTGGAGTCTTGGCAGCCTTAGGAAGTCGAATGGAGCCTGGAGAAAAAGATGAAACCTTCTAAAACCTTCTAGAGGAGCGTCACTACTTAGGCTTCTTCTGGGGCCAGGAACTATGTATCATCTTCTAAAGAAAAACTCTGTGGGGGGATAAGGGGCTGGAGCAGGGGTAGGCACAAACAATGTATACACATGTAAGTAAATATAAAAACAATAAAATAAAAGGAGAAAGGGGAAAAAAAAAAAAAGAAAGAAAGAAAAACCTCTGTGGCCTGCTGTCTCTTGTCATTAAATGTCCACAGAAAACACTGGTCTTTGGCCAGAGCAACCTTAAACCCACCACTAGCCCTGCCACTCATGTCCTTACACTCTGCCTTGATGGCATTGGCATTGATAGGGGCATAGGGTCGTCGGGCAGCCCTCCTCGGCTGTAACAGGTCCCTGCACATTCGTCTGGCCAGACGGGTCAGCTTCGTGGTCTGGAGCAAGAAAGTCTGCCTGTTCTTAGCCAGCAGCTTGGCCCGGTTGGCGCTAGTGGTATAGGGTGAGAGACTTTGGGCTTCAGGTCTGGATAAATGACCTCTTGAGTGTGGCTCCTGAAGGAAGGGCATAGGAAAAGGGGAGACTGCAGATCAGCACTGAGGCTCCCTTCTTTCTTATGTTCTTTTAAATGGCAATTTATTTCTGCCTAATCTCTTTACTGACACTCCAACCTACATGGCTCCCAACTATCAAGCACCCTCTGCCCATCAAACCATCTCCATGAAAGAAGTTGTACCTATCTGTATGCTTACTGCTCTCCCCTGCCTGTCCCCACATTGATCCTTACTGTGGTGCCCCGAGCAGCCCCCTCAAGCTGGGTTGGGGTCTTCAGTCCCCCATACTTCTTCCAGTAGATCCAACAGGAAGCACAAAGGCGGCACTGCATGTTGGGTGGGCCCCAGGCATACCACTGGGCAGACTGTGTGGCTATAGGAGCATGGAGAGGAAGAGGAAGTTGCTGGTGAGACTTGAGACCCTAAGATTCTTGGATCAGAGGATACCTCCTACCCACCCCCAGCATCCCTGTCCCTCCCTAATACTCACTGTGGCAGCTCTCACAAGTCAGGCCCTTCTGGAATCCAGCCCCATTCATGCCAGGCTTGGAACCCACAGAAATGATCTGGTTAGGGTTTGGCTTAGTGCTAATGAGGAAGGCAGGTGGAAGGAGAAACAGAGAAACCAGTCAAGGAAAAAGCTCATTTTCACTCTGCCCGTGCCTGTCTTTCTCTCAATCTCTCACTGTCGTATGTACATATAATTTTTTTTCCCCAGTGCTGGGGAACCATACTCCCCTGGCCCCATCTCTTTAATTTGACTCTGTCTCCTGTCTACCTTCAATCACAGAGGAAGGCACAAGTTGGGGGAAGAGAAGGAAAATACGCTAGTCTCCCTCCCCACCACACTTACTAGGTGGGGATGTAGACCTGTTTCAGTTTGCTGTCTGCTTCAGCAGCTTTCAGTCTTTTCTACAGGAAGGAAAAGAGAGAGAAAGAGAAGGATCAGAGCGTCTCAGCAGAAGGACATCATCAACTTCAAAGGCAGAGGTGGCCTCTATTCCAGCCTTCCCAGCCCAGATCATACCTGCTGAATATACCGGTCAGTGGTTTTCCACATGTAATAAAACTGTACTATGCTGGCAAGTGATTTCCAGGGTAGCTAAAGAAGGCAGAAGGCAGAAGGAAGAGAAGGCATCTGGCCCCAGGTCCAGGTTCCCTGACCTGTCATCTCTCCCACATCTCCTTCCAACCCCATCCACTTACAAAATCCTGGCGAATATCATTGAAATCCTTCCCATACTTCTCTAGGGCCTCCTCAAATAGCATAGCCTCAGAAGCAGACCATTCCTCCATCTCATCCCGACACAGCACTGGACCCCCCTGCGGCACCAGGGTGGACATGGCCTTAGCCAGGTCATAGCCATTCCTTTGCAACGTGTCCATGGCATGAAACTACAGAAAATATGAAGACCAAAGCTGAGGATCTAAAGACTCAGCAACACTAGTCTGCTGTTCTTTAAATACTCCTACTTCCTCTGAGACACCCTCCTCTCCCGCCCCAGGTTCTACAGGTCCCCACAAAGCCCAACCTTCCCAACTACCCACCAACTTCTGCTCACCAGGGTGATATCTCGGGAGGCAGCAGCTGCACTCATGTGCAGGCTTGGCTGCCGAATGGAGCTGCTGCAATCTAGGGCTCTTGCGAAGGTTCCCACAGCTCTAAGGAAGAGATTGAGAAGTCAAGAAAAGGAGATGGTGCAAGCAGGCTGAGGAACTAAGGAGAAGAAAGAAGGAAAACACCCAAGCCAAACAAAATGAAACCTATGTCCAAGAATAGGGTGGGACTCAGAACTGTGTCCATACCTCCCCCACCCCAACTTCCCCATCCACCCACCCCCTTACCGGGCCACCACAAGAAACTGATCAATCTGCCGGTCTGTGAGAGGGTTGTCTGGGTCCCAGACTTTCATCTCCATCTTCTGCTGGTTCCTATTATCTGATTCTCCTGGGCAACCAAGCAACAGCATCATCAGGAAGAGGGAAGGGGAAATAAATAGTGTCTTAGTCACTCACAATAGCACTTTTTTCCTCCTCTTCTGCTTGGATTCTGTCAGCCACATCACCTCTCAGAATTTTCCTCCCAACTGTGCCCATTTGCCCCGTTCAGGTTCTTAAGGTCCCATTCTGTCAGGGCCACAGCAGAAAGCCTTGCAGACTGTGCACCGCATATCCCAGGGCATGCCATTTCCAGCAAATGTGATTCTGAGTACCCCTTGAAGTCATAAGCCTGTCCTGTTGCTTACCCTCTGCCAGGCGATCTGGGATCTCAGCTTGGTATTTGCAACCAACCCTGATTTCCCCTTGATCAGCTAGAAGTGTTTTCTGCACAGGGTCAAACACCAGTGAGTAAAAAAAGCAGTCCTGGAGATATGGAGAGAGAAGGTAAGAGGGGTAGCAATTCACATATGCAGGGGGCAGTGGGGTATATCCAGGGTTCCCAAGACAGGCAATACGTCAACCCTTTACCTCCTTACTATTGACTTTCATTTTTTAAGGGCAATACCCACTCCCCTTCCTCTTCGACCAATACATCCTCTCACCTCCTTTTCCAGGTACTGGCTCAAAATATCCGTCTCATTCAAAAGAGTCACACTGCATTTCCCCCTGCAGGAGACAGGTCAGAAAATCCTGGGTCAGACCCTCATTCCATCTTCACAGCATCTCCAGTAAACCACCTTTTCCCTCCTTAGTCTAAATAAGCGCCCACAGTCCGCAACAGCTCTGATTGTCCCATACCTTATGTGGGTGGCAGGTAACGACTCAAACTGCCGAGAAAGAAAAAGCTCCCGGTGCTTCAGTTGGTGTCTCTGCTGCTCTGACACCCCTGGCTGCTTGGATTCCTCCTCAAACTCTCCTAGAACATTATGGATGAGAAAACCAAGTCAGAAACTAACCCAAAAGAAGGCACCTTGGAAAATCTAACCTAGGGAAAACATTTTTCTCTCTTTTCCCTAGGCATCTTACCCTTACCCTACCAGCTTTCCTCTTAGACCTGTGCCTCATTACAGATGCTCTCAACACTTCATCATTAATGTTGTTAAGGCAAGAGCTGCAAGAGTACAAAGAACGCTGTAGAAATGTATCCCACACAGAGCTGCCAAAGCTCAAACACCACTCATAAAGCACAAACCCTGTCACACTAGGCCCTGCAAAAACATAACACTTGGCTCTTTCTTGCTAAACCAGCCTAAGGTCCATGAACCCAGTAAGATGAAAGAATATCACAGAAGGTTGTGTTTATCATTTCCTCTTTTCAGATATCAGAACACTCTTTGCTCTAAAACATCACATGCATCCCAAACTATCCATCCCTTTCTACTTGGCACCTCTCAAGCAACATCTTCCTCCCCAAGAAGCTGAAGCTTGCCCTGCAACAGTGTAAAGGGTTAACCTGGCTGAGCGCCAACCAAAGTGGGAGGAGGCAAAAAAGCCTGGACCCAGGCTCATTGGTGCATTGTTCCCAACCTCAGGGAGAAAAGGGGGGGGAATGCAGTAGGCTCCGCCCATCTTGAGGGCACTCAGGAAACCTAGAGCAGAGGCTGCTAAGGCAAGGGGGACCACACCCCCCACACCCCTTGTGATTGGACAAGGCCAAGGTCAGCCCCTGCTGGATGGGGCTGGAAACCCCTAAGGGCCAGGGAACTTGGTAGGCCCAGCTCCTTATTAACCCCTTCATGACCAAAGTAGTCTGAAAAAAGGAAAATAATTTAGGAAGAAGGAACAAGAGAAAAAAGAAAAACTGCAAAAATGTAAAGGAAAAATAATTTTACAAGAAGAGGAGAGCTTAAAGAGAACAAAGGTAAGGCAAAAGGAAATAAAACATGTAAATTGGTGTGAAGAGGAAAATGGGAGAGGTAAAAAAGAAAGTATAAGAAAACTTCCCTACCACCTCCTAGCTTTCTATTCTCTTTTCAACAAATATTCACCTTCTCATGATTACAAAATAAAATTGTTTCCCTGTTATGCAGCCTTCTCAGTACAATCCCTTCCTCTTCACCTTGACCTTTCCAATGAACCCAAAACTATGTCTTGCTTCTCTAAAGCTCTTCCCTGTCCCCTAGTTTTCTGTTTCTCTCTCTGACTCTGTCTCCATGTCTCTCTCTCTCTCTCTCACTCACACACACACACAGAGAAACCACATACTGGCCTTCCTTATCATGGTCTCCCCAAACTGCTTCCAACCCCAACGTGTAAAAACAAGCCTCCCTCCACAGACCGTGCACTTCCCACCCCCAAACTCACACCCCTGCCTTGGGCATGCTACCAGGGGAAACACCTGCAAGGACATGCCCAGGCCTCAGATCATGGGGAGTGGGAAAAGGGATAGGATGAAGACACTCACTGGCATTACTGTCAGCCAGACTGTTGAGGCTACTAGAAATGTCCCTTCGCCGGAAAAGACAGACAACCTTTGCTTCCACATTTCCATTTGCAGTCTAAGGGGTGGAAAAACGTGGCAGTGAGAACTTGTTTGAAAGTGGAAATGCAAAAGGAAGAGACTAACAACAACCAATAAATTTCTAAGGGCCCTAAATAAAAAAGCCCAAGAAACTACCAGTACCATCAAGGACAGAATTCCAAATCCCTTCCTTTGCCCCCAAAAGACAGAATAGCAAAGTCCCCACTAAGCTCTTCCAATAGCATTTCCTAAATACATCTAACGAATGAATGGATATTCATTCAGATAGGCTCTTCCCTTCTACCTGAAGTTAGAGATCCTAGAACAGACCATAGGGGCAGAGGAGGGGGTCTGCTCAGACTCACCTTATTGAGCTCCTCAATCCGTCTCACCAGGTAAGGATTGCTGGAGGAGTTCTCAAAATAGACATAATCTGTAGAAGGGGGTGGGGAAAACCAGAAAGATCAGGATATGGGAGAGCCAGAACAGGACAGAAAGTCGGTCTGAGTGTACCAAAAGGAGATAAGGATCCAGGTAGAGAGGACACTGAGATGTGGAAGTGGAGAAACTAAATAATAAGGATGTCCCCACCCTAGCTGCACTAGTTCCAAGATCAGGTCTTCACTCAAACCTGTGTCTTAAGAAAAGAGATGAGAAAGAAGCAAGGGTTCCCATGCAATCCCCACAACTCTACGATAGAGTAGTACCCCGGTGTCTCAGAAGTGATCAGTTGTTCACTCTAGCGTAGGTGGGGCCCCCACTTCCCGAACAGAGGCGCACAAAACGCCTAGGGAGAGAAAACCTCCGGGTTGGTCCTTCGCAGGTGGCCTAGCTGTCGCGCCCGCTTCCGCGCCCCCTCGGTGCCTTGTCAGTCCCTTCGGATCCAGTTTCCCAAGCCCACTCCCAGCTCAAGGGGCGGGGGGGAGTCGAGGCAGACCTCAGAGGGCCATCGGGCTGCCCGCAGCCTCTCCGAGACTCGGCGCCGGACCGCGTCGCCGTCGCGGCACCGTCGCTCCTCGGTTCCGGTTCCGGTGGGCGCTCGGGTCCCTACCGCCCCAGACGTGGCTCCCCGCGCCGCCGGGTGCTGAGCTTCTCAGGTCCCGGCCCCCAACTTCCCCTGCCCCGATTCCCGCACCTCTGCGCCGGATACTCACCTCCCACCCGGTACATGTTAGCCGCCATGGCCGTTCCCGCCGCCGCCTCCGGCTGCACAAAGAGGACAGGACTCTGCTCGAGACGAAGCCCCCAGCGCGGGGCTGGCACTTCACGGGAGTGTAGATGGGGCTCGCGCAGCCGGCACCTTCCACTGCCTCAGCCGTCGCGGTTCATCCCGGCCCGCGCGGTTGCCGCGGCTGCTACAGCCTCACTCCCCGGACGCCTAGGCCGGCGCTGGTTTGCTCGGCTTCTTCCGGAACGAGCTCGATTCCTGTCGGACCGGAGCCAGGCTCCGGCTCTCCCCCGCCCTCGCTGAGTCCCACCAGACGTTGGACTCGGCCCGCCGCAGAGAAGGCTTGCCCTGCCCGCCTCGGGATTCGCCTCCTTCCGGAACACCTTCGGCTGATCCGGAGAACAAGGCCCGCAGCTCGGCTCACGTCGGAGAGCTAGATCTCACAAATCGGTCGCTTCCGGAAGAGGTTCGGCTCCTTTCGGCAGCCGCTCGGTTATTTCCGTCGCCGCTCGGCCCTCCCACCACACTCTCCCTACCCCGAGAGCAAGAGAGGAGCAGGGCTTAACTCTCTAGTTTCCGGAGTTCGGACTATGGCCCGAAACGCTAGCGCGTCCTCGCTGTTCTATTTGCAAGCGGTTTTGCATGTTATTTGCACGATGGGTCTGTGTTCCCTTACCCTTTCTGTACTCTACTTTTTCCCTTTATCCCCACCCCACGGGGCCCCTAAGGCGCCCAGCCGCGCTCTACCAAAACACCCGGAGGCGAGTTTGTTTTCTGTTTATTGCCCCTCAGCAGGCAGCGGGAATCAGGGCCAAGGCTGGGGCTACCCGGCTCAGACAACGGGTCTGTACAGTGTGTGCAAGGGTGCTGCTCGCCCTTTCCAGGGAAATGCGCGATCGGGAATGTCTCGAAGTCGATGAAAGAGTCGGTCCAGGAAACGTCGGTCCTTGGTCCTGGGGGATTCGGTCAGGACGGGGCCACGCCGCAGGGCCAGTCTAGTCCCGCAGCGATCAGACATCGAGAGAGGAGGCAGGGGACAGGGAAGGGGTTCGAGAGGGCGTGGCGGGCGCTGACCCTGCGCCTCCAGCACCCAGCACTCGCCACTGGAAGATGCTGGCGTCCTTGCCGCCTAGCGAGACGAGGTACGAGTCATCGTGCGTGAACCGGACACTGGTTACGTGGCTGCCATGGCCTCCGTACATGCGACTTGGCGCCTGGGCCAAACAAAATCTAGTTGCGACAGCGGAGCTCTCTGGACTGTCCGCCCACCCCAGCGGTCCCCACCAGCCTCACCTTGGCGCGCGCGCACGGGTACTGGAAGAGATGGACTTTGCAGAAGTCATCCGCCACTGCTACCACACGCTCATTATGTGAGCGGCACAGGGAGTTGATGTCTGTCCCATCGGAGCCGTCCGGCCATACGCCTAGAACAGCGGCGGTCCTCAGCCAGGCCTCCTCCCCGACAACCAGAGCTTCACTGTTTCCCGCCCCGCCTCCTGCTCAGACAGCTATGGCCACCCACAGGCTGCGTTCCCAGCAATCCTTCCCTTTCCTGAGGGCTGGAGGGGCCTCCTGGGTCTGCTGGTTTCTTGATGCTCACCCCACAACACACGTCCAGCATTCAGAGGTCAGAATCATCTTCACCTTGTCTACAGACCGCTCCCGCAGGGATCTGCGTCCCTGTACTACTGCTCACCATATACGTGGAAGCCCAGCACACAAGTGTAGGTAGCCCACTCTCTGTCTCGGCTCTCATAGCGATTCCTTAGCAGCTTGCAGCCTCCAGCCACGTCCCCTGCACAGAGGAAGCCCACCCAGCTCAACTTTCATCCTTCCCTTAATCAAGAAGATGCAAGGCCAGGTTGGAAAGACTGGCTTGAGGCTAGAATTGCAATGTGGTCACAGCATAGCAGACATCCACCCACCTCCTTGTGTGCTTCCTGAGTACTCCTGAAGTTCTCCTAACAGCTTCTCTCAGTCCCTCCTCCCAAGGTAAGTCAGCCTGTTCACAACTACCATGAGAAACTTCCAAAACAATCTTTTCTTAGCCCATTTTTCAACTCCCTTAAGTCCTTGTGGGAAAACATGTCATGAAATTGTGTGTGTGTTTTCCAAATCACATAATTTCAACTCCACTTTTTTTTTCTTTTTTTGGGGGTGGTGGTGAGATTGGGTCTCACTATATAGACCAGGCTGGTCTCATACTTGCAATCTTCCTGCCTCAGCCTCCCAAGTGCTAGGTACTGGTATCTAACTCCACTTTAAACCCCATCTCCACCTCCAGATCTGTTGCCCCCTCTGCCTAGATCTCAAGTATGGATCTTCCCCTAACCACGAGCCCCCCGCCAAATAAAACCCATTCCAGTTACCCTCTCCTCATGTCCTCCCCCACTGTCACTCACAGTAAAGAATTTCATAGTCCCCAGAATTGGACATGATGAAGTTCCCATCTTTGGACCAGTCAAGGTGAGTAATGAAGCTGGAGTGACCCTGGGAACAAGGGTCAAGAGTTTTAACAATGTAGCTATTTCCCATCTCCAGATCTCCCCTTAATGCATCAGACTCCTGTGCATGCCCCTTGTTACCATATCCCACCCTCCACGCCCCCCCTTCCTCACCACACAGCGGCCAAAGCGGCTGGATTTGGCACCATCACTGGAAACGCTATAGATGTAGATCATGTTGTCATGGGAACCGATGGCCAGGTACAACCCATCTGCAAAGAGAGTCACTCAGACAGAGAATGGCCAGGGAAGGATCTGAGACGAGGGTGGGGGTGGCTCCCACCTGGGCTGTACCGGACAACTGAGAGCTGCTCATTGCCATCGGTAACATCAGACACGATCTCCCTGGTCTCTGTGTCCAAAACCAACCACCTGGAAGGAAGGAAGGGGGGGTAGAGAGGGAAGCAAAAAGACAGGATATAAGGTGACCTAAATCAGAGAACTTCAGAAATGCCTTGATATAGAAGAGAGATTACCACTGCATTCTTAAGCTAGGGAGTGAGAAGAGGCTGGGGGCAGATAAAAAAAAAAAAAAAACTGAGGGGCTTCTGATGCATCTGGAAAAGAAGTCAGAAACTACAGACCAGGCCAACCATAAAGGCCTTGTAGAGTTAGTAAGCCTGTCACTTCCTGCACTTCTCCCATTCCCACTGCTTCCCCATCCTGGGCTGCCACTTCCTCTGCTCCCAGGCTCAGAGAACAAAGTGGCTGGAGAAGGGTTAGAGAGTTACCACAAGACAGCAGAGGAGGAGAAGAGCAGGCCACAGGGAGAAGAGGAGTAGAAAGGCACAGTTGGACTCCTGAGCAGCCTTGGTCACCCTCATCCACACCCCCAATTACCAGGAACCTTTCCCAGACCTCCCTGCTTTCCCTCCCAGGAGTCCTGGTGCCCTCTCACCTCCCAGTGTTCAGTCCTACAGCCACGACTGCCCCACTCGGATGGAAGTCAGCACAGAGACCCGTCTCCTGGGAGAGAAGAAGAGAAGAAAGTGAACTCAAGTTCCTTTCTAGTGAGGGAACTAGGACAGACATCTTGTTGTCCTGATAACTTCAAAGCCTCCTTCCAAGGAGAACATGGGGGAAGAAGGGACAAGAAACCTGGGATGGAGGCAGGGTCACTGGAGCACCAACAGGGATGGCTAGGGAAAAATCCCTAACCATCGAAAGGGAGGCCTCTATCTATGCTACAGACTAACCATTTAGCAGCTGCTGAACCAAGAAGAGGCCTGAAGGGTGGGGGAGCAGTGCCTAGGCAACACTAGGGACATCAACTTTTAATAATCTGTACAGAAGAATTCATATTTGAGTAGCTTGTGGAGCCATACCAGTACAATTGGTTGTCCCTGGGGGGTACAGAAGAAAAGGTAATGTTGGGGAAGGAGTGGTAGCCACAGGAGCAAAGGTGGGTATGGCATAGGGGATTGATTAGGGATAGCTGGCTCTACCTTGAGGTCGATATTCCAGGCCAGCGCATGGCCCTCCCCATCCCATAGGCAGAGCTGCCGGTCATGGCCACAGGTGAGGAAGCGGTTCTGGGAGGGATGTGTGCAGAGACCCCAGAGCTCATCGGTGTGGCCCTATAGCAGAGTATGGCCTGTCACTGCTGCCCTTCCCCAGTACCTACCTCTTCCCTCCTTCCTCCTCCAGCTCTTGAGCCCCCTACCTGGATTACAGGTGAGAAGCCCTGAGCCAGATCTCCCCTCAGCAATGCATTCTTTGTGGTTCCCACCAACAGCTCGGAGCCAAGCCCTTCAGCAATGGCCCTCACAGCCCCAAAGTGTTCTGGAATCTGCAAAGTGGTAATAGAATGTCAAGAGCCCACTGACTACTCCTATTCTCCTTCCTCCCTTGACCCCAGCCCAGCCCTTACCTCAGTCTCCTGGAGGGCCACCAACCCAGGCCCCCACTGTACCAGTCGGCGGTCCCGCCCACCACCACTCAATACTGTCCCGTCCCGCCGGACACAGAGTGCGAAGATGGAACCTTCATGAGCATGGGCCTGGGCCACAATCCCGTAGGTCTCTGTTGAAAAGCCCCAGGTGGGTCATACTCTTGGGGTACAAGGGATAGGAAAAGGGACAGGCTAGGTAGAGTAATAACTTCCAGCTATTAAGTGCCTACCAAATACCATCTCTGTTCCTTGTGACTGCCAACACAGCTATCTTCCCATTTTACAGAAAGCACAACCTAGGCTCAGAAAAGTAACTTCGTAAAGGCCTATTAGCAAAAGTGAGCTTTGACCCTGAGATATAGCAGATCCAAAGTCCCAGCCCTCTCTCCTTCGCCATGCTGACCCCCAGAAACTACCAAGGTAGAAAGATGAGAAATCCTCTCCTCTGTTTCCACAGATGTGCGGAATGACACCCCACTTGACAGGCGGAACCACATACCTTTGGCCCCACCCCTGCCTGGAGTTCTGGAATCAGAGAGGCTCCGCCCCCAGGTGAGAATGTTCCCCTCTGAGTCCCCAGTGAGAATGTCTCCATCAGGAAGGAACACAAAGCAAGGAATAAACTTGGGTTTCTTGTATTTCTGAAGAAGCAGAGAACAGAGGTCAAAGACCAGAAGTCACAGGAAGGTTGAAGACTGGGGAGCATTAGGTTCTACAGTATTCAGACCAATTCTTCCAGCCCACTCTGCCCTCTCCAGCACCTTTCACTCATCCATGCCTCACCCCAAAGACACCCTGTTTCCGGGCAAGGGTTCCATTCCCAGGAACCCCTGCTCCACCATTCCAGTTCCAGAAGTGGACATGAGATTTCCCGCTGGTGACGATGCAGCTGCTGTCACGAGGGCTGAAGCCAACAGCCAGAACTGAGTCATTTGTACTCTAAAGGAGGGAAGAGACTAGATTCAGTCACCCCAAGCCCTTGAGCACTCAATCTCCTTGACTCTTCAATTTGTATCCTGACAGACGGCCTGCGAAAGTCAACAAGCCCCAAACAACCCTTCCTCCAAGGCCCTAGTCCCAGGCTGGGGATGTAGCTCAGTGGTCAAATGCTCACCTGGCATGCTCAATACCCTGCCTGGGACCCCAACACTGGCAGAGGAAGAGGCGGGGGAAAGTCCCCTAGGGCCTTGATTCTCCATCAGAATGTCTATAGTCCCCACTTCACAGACAAAGAAGCCAAGGCTGAGAGAGGACCAGCCAGAAAGGAAGTAAATGTATAGATAACGCTGGAGCTATCTACACTCCATTTTTCCCATGCCACATCAACCTCAAAGCCCCCCAGACCATGTGGCCTCCTCACCTTGATCTCAGCCAGCTTTATTCCCCGGCTGCAGTCCCACACAGACAGCATATGCTCATTGGAATCATCCACCACACAAAGAAAAGCACCCTGATCCTGAGGATGGGGACACAGTGGAGGGGCTGAGTGAGCACTGGAAGCCTGGGGATTTGCAGTCAGTAGACAGAGGGTTCTAAGATAGGTCAAGAGGGCAGGAGAAATTGATATATGCCCCTTTCTCAGGAGAACTGGCTGAGTGGGGCTCATGAAGTGTAAGAATGGGGTTCCTAGGTAAGAACAGGGGTCTAAAAACTTGAGGCCAGCTCACCGCTGCTGAAAAAGCCAGGGCCCCCACACCACGCTCAAAGGCTCCCAGTCCAATCTCCTGCAGCTTCAGCAGTGTTTCTGAGTCCCACACATGAACTACAGGCTGCAAGGGCTGGCAGAGGAGAAGGGGTCAAGGCTATGAAGGAAAGCTGGGCTAGAACTTCATCTCATCTGCCTGGTATTGACTTCAGTCTTACCTTTCCATCCTTGTCCACTCCAGCTGTCTGTCCCGAGGCTACACGAACACCATCAGGATGAACAGCAAGGCTAAGTGGGGGAGGAAACACTCTAGGGAAGGGGGTCTCTCTAAAGACCACCCAAGACACTTTCTCTTTGCTTGCAGATTAGCAAGGCAACTCTCCACACCCAGCCAGACCCACTTCCTGCCAAGCCCACCATCCCCAGGCCCTAGGCCCCTCACCATCGAACACAGTCTGTGTGCCCCCGGTAATGTCTCTGGCCGCCACCTCCAGGACCCCCTGGGCCTCCCCCAGGCCGGTACAGCACCACCACACAGGCAATGAAGTAGACCACCTCCCCAGAGCGCAGCACAAACAGATTAGAGCGGGAGTCACGACCCCTGTACCCATAACTAAGATCGGGACCATGGTCAAGGAAAGAGTCAGACCAAGGGAGGGATGACAAGGCTTCTAGCTGGCAGTGCCATCAGCAAAAGGATGGTAGGACAAGATATAAGAAGGGCTTTCTGTTCCCATAGGCCCAGGAGGAAACTATAAAGAAGGTGTGGGGGGGGGGCGGGTTCCTGTTGTGGGAAAGGTAGTTCCCATGGGCCTGGAAGGAGCAGGATACACCCAATCAAGGCTGAGGGTCTCCAGGGGTGGGCCGCTGGGCAGCTCCTCAAGGCTACGGATGCCAGATGGGATGTACATGGTAATGGGGCGGCCACGAAGGAACATCTTCACAGAGATGCCTTCTACAGAAAAAAGGGTAGTGTCAGCCTCCCTTCCAGAAAAGCCAGAGCAGAACTCCACCCACTACACCTCACAGGTCCCTCAATATAGCTCCTGGGCCTACAGCCCAAATCCTAACTCTATCATCCAAGCTCCTCCCTCCACCCCTCTGTACATACCCAAATTGTAATTGCTTCTCCGAGATCCAGGACCCCCAGGGCTAGAGAGGGGGTCTTTGCCCCCACGGCTGTTGGAAAGAAAAAGACAGGTACTAGGGTAAGGTCCCAAGACCTGGGGGGAAGAGGCAGAACCCAAGAAAGAAGGTTCCTCCCGAGACAAGTCACCCCTGTAGGCATCATGGGTGTCAGGGCCTTAGAGTAGATGGACACTTTTAGGCAGGCGCTCTACTACTTGAGCCACTCCAACAGCCCCCAGATGGGGACTTTTAATCTCATTGAAGAGATGAGAAAGTAAGGCCACAAAGCTTGTAAGAGGCACTGCAAGTGCCTTTTCTCCAATCCTCTATCAACTTGTTTATTTCCCCATCTGTAAAATGAGGCCAAAGTAAATCCAAAATGTGGACCAGTCCTACCTTTCAGGAATGTGTGAGGCAGGCAAGAAAGCCCTTATCTCTCCAAAGGAAAGAAAGTGACTGATGAATTTCCACAGATCACTATCATTGGATGATAATAAATTGATTATCTGTCTTCAGAGAATAAAGCAGAAGCCAAAGGAAAGAGCTAGAAGGAACATTCAAGTATATACTCTGAGACAACTATGCTCAAATGTTCCCTTGCCCACTAGGAGTAAGTAGAATGAGATTCAGTAGATTTTGGGTAAAAGGGGAGGCTGAAGCACTGAGAACAGGAGACCATGAAAATCATGACATGAGAGCTTTTGGAAAAGCCTCTTAGAATCTTGGAAAGTGTTTTGTGATATGATGGAAAGGGCAAGAGAACTGGTATCAGGAAGAGTTTGGTTCAAATTTTCATTAGCTGTGTGACCTCAAGCTAATGATTTACCCTCTCTGAGCCTGCTTCCTTACCTGTGCAATGGACAGCATGACACCACCTACCCCTCAAAGATGCTGTGGCAACTGAATAATGGAGGAGGTGGAAAGTTTGTCACAGTGCCTGGTACACAGTAAAAGCCACTAGAAGTGCTTATTCCTCTCTTCCTGTTGGATAATGAGATTCCCCACCCCACCCAGGGAAGTGAGGTGAGGGATGTGGAAAGTCAAGAGCCTGAACCTGGGGTAGGGCAGGTTGACGGGGAACCTCACCCACCTCTCTGTGCTCCCTGACCGCAATAGCAGGTTGGCTGAGGAAGCTGCCTTCCTGGAGAGTTTCTGCCGGGGCCGCTCAGAGGGTGAGGAAGAGGAGGAAGAATTTCTGCGTGGCCTGGTGGGGATAGAGTAAGCAGGTGAAGGTCATGCCCTCCACTCCTGCTCTCAATCATCCCACCCCTCCTAGCCTCCATCGCAGAACACCTACGTTTCAACCCGCTGCAGGGGCTGCACAGGCCTGAGGATCCCTGGGGGACCAGGAGAGCCAGCCCCACTGCTGCTGCTGCCGCCTCCTTCAGACTGGGTCCCACTAGGCTCTTCGCCACCCCCCTGAGTGGCTGCAGGCCCATTGCTCAGGCCAGGGAGTCCAGGGGATGGCTCCATTTCCACCTCTGTCTCTGTCTGGGTGCCTCGGCTCACCAAGGAGGGGCTGCATGTAGGTGGCAGTCCTGGGGGGACTGCAGGGCTGTGGGGAAACAATGAATCAACCTGATGCCCAGAGGCCCCAGGAAGGAGGAGGAAAGGAGTGTGCTGACATGCATACCTGTCCCTTGTAGGACCTGGTGTGCCAGAGCCCTGTAGGGAGGTGGGTGGCCCATGCAGACGCAGTAGGCGAAGGGCTTCTGCCAGGGCTGCCTTTACCAGCTCCATCTCCTCCTCCTGCACCCTGAGCCGCTGGCTCAGGGACTGCAAGGCCTCCTTCGCAGAGCCCTCACCTGAGAAAGGGGCAAGAAGCATTCAGAAAGTATCACTACCTTGAAAAACCCCTCCCCCCGCCGCCCCAATTTTACAGTTGTCCTATAGGACAGCCCCTTTCAAGCAGCCCCAGGTATACAGGTTCAACCAGAGAGAAGGATTTGGGTGGTAGAGAATCAATTGCCTCCTTCTGGCAGGGCAAGCAGGCAGCCTGGCAAAGCTCCCTTCCTGCTGCTTTCTTAGCCTCCGCAAAGACAGGGAGTATCATGGAATACTACGGGGTAAATATGGAGTACTTCTGAGGAACGTGGGAGCCAGAGAGAGGCACACTGTCCTGTTGGGGGACTGCAGCCCTCCCACTGCGACAGCAAGCTCAGGTGTCACCAGAAGCACAGTGACAGGGACACCTGGAGAGAGTTTTGAGTAGGGGGTAAGACAGTGGAGTCATACTGAAGACCATAGTACAAGGAAAAAGTGATGGTAGAGGGACTCAGCAGTGAGCAGAGTCACAGTGAACGTCCCAAGGTAACCGTGGGGGTCAGAAGTAAAAAGACCCGGAATTCCAAGGGAAGAGGCCCAGAGTAACATAGGGAACAGGAAAACTTCCAGGGCCCCAGAATAACATGGGGGTAGAATGACGTTAAGGAAGTCTGAAATGACAGGAGGACCCAAGGAACTAGGGTGGGCGACCTGAAGAACTGTGGAGGATGCACAGAGCCCCCTTAGGCGAAGAGCACGCGGGCAAGCCACCAGACTGCTGTCCGGCGCAGGCAGCGCCCGACGGGCCGGCGCTCCGGGAAAGGGTACGCCGCCCGCCCCGCCCCGTACTCACCGGGCCCCGCAGCCCCGTCCATCCGGCCCCCCGGGTTGCTCCTAGCGTCTAAGCCGCGGGGGCCATGGCCGGGGAGAGGGGAAGGGGAAGCACCCCGGGGCGCGCGTGATGGGGTGCCGTGCCACCCCTCGGGGGCGCTGTCGAGCTGCGGAAAGGGCCTGGAGGGGGCGCTGTGGAGCCGGGGCCCGCCGGGGCCTCGGACTCTTCCGGGGCCGCGGTCGGCTCCCGGGGATGGGGTGGCGGGGCCGTCCCGGGCCCCAGCGCCGCAGCACAAACAGGCGCCGGACGCACAGCCGCCAGGAAGCGCGGGAGGGGGGGGCGGACCCGGGGGGGGGGCCCGCCTGGTAACCCCTCCCTGTCCGGGCCTCGCGGCTCAGGGCGGGGGCGGGGCCAGCCAGCTGACCCCCTCACCCCTCCCAGCCTCAGCCTCTTCCGCTAGGCCACTCTCCGGGCTCCCAGGGGATTTGGGTGCGAGCGCGGGCACTGAGGTCTCTGCTCCCCAGCCCCTAGCCCCTCTGCGCTGAGTCGACCAAACCCCGCACTTCCGCGAGGGGGCAGGGCAGGGTCATGAAATGGGCCTTCTGCCCGAGGGCGGAGCTTTTCCAAAGGTGCAAGGCCAAGGCATCCTGAATTGGGTCTAGCGAAGGGTTATTAAGGTGGTGTGGGAGGATGCCCAGGGTATTGGGGTCAGGATGGCATTAGCCCAGCTCAAGCCGGGCCAGGCTGACTCAGCATCCTGCCCCGGTCAGCCCCCATCCCCGACAGCTCCACAGTCCCTCAGGCAGAGATGGGAGATGGCGCCGGTATTGCCCCTGGTGCTGCCCCTCCAGCCTCGCATTCGTCTGGCGCAGGGGCTCTGGCTTCTCTCCTGGTTGCTGACACTGGCCGGTGGCCTCACGCTCCTGTCTAGTGGCCATCTCCTGGTTCAGCTACGCCACCTTGGCAGCTTCCTGGCTCCCTCCTGCCGGTTCCCTGTCCTGCCCCAGGCTGCTCTGGCAGCAGGTGCAGTGGCTCTGGGCACAGGACTGGGGGCGGCAGGGGCCAGCCGGGCAAGTCTGGATGCAGGCAGATACCCTTCCTGGCGAGGGGTCCTGGGCCCGCTGCTGGTGGTTGGCACTGCAGGAGGCGGGGGCCTCCTGGTCCTTGCCCTGGGACTAGCCCTGGGTTTGCCTGTGAGTCTGGACCAGGGACTGGAGGAAGGCCTGGGGACTGCTTTGGCTTACTACAAGGACACAGAGGTGCCTGGGCGCTGTCATGCCAAACGACTGATGGATGAGCTGCAGCTGAGGCACCACTGCTGCGGACGCCATGGCTACAAGGATTGGTTTGGGGTCCAGTGGGTCAGCAGCCGATACCTGGACCCCAGTGATCAAGATGTGGTTGAGTGAGTGATTTGCTTCTTCCGTTCTCCTTTTCCTCTTCCTCCCCAGACTCCCTCCTTGCTGCCTTGAAACTCTACCTCTCCTCACCCAGACAGGCAATAAATGGAGCACAGTGGTTGAGAGAATGGGTTACATACATTTCCACCCCCAGGGGCATGTTGCCAAACCACACTGGGCCCATTTCCTCATCTGCAAAATGGAGATAACAGTCCCTATCATACAGATACCATATGCTTAAATAGTTATGAAGATACATGCATTACACATGCTTCGCATATTCGTAAAACAATCTGTAAATGTTTTACTATTTTTCCCTCTCAACTCCTGTGGCCCTGAGCTTCTCTTCCTAGGCTTGTTTGCTGATATCTTTGCCTCTCCCTCTTGCAGCCGGATCCAGAGCAATGTGGAAGGACTATACCTGACAGATGGAGTCCCCTTCTCCTGCTGCAACCCTCATTCACCCCGGCCTTGTCTGCAAAGCCGACTTTCAGACCTCTATGCCCACCCTCTCTTTGATCCTCGACAGCCCAACCTAAACCTCTGGGCCCAAGGTTGCCATGAGGTGCTGCTGGGACACCTGCAGGGCTTGTCGAACACACTAGGCAGCATACTGGCTGTCACCTTTCTGCTGCAGGTAAGTCAGCAAAGTGCCCTGGGCCCACTTCCAATCTGGGACCCTGCCCTGCCTCCAGCCTGAGGCCCTGGGAATCCCTGACCCACCTCCACTTCCCTTGCTTTCCCCACAGGCTTTGGTGCTTCTTGGCCTTCGGTACCTGCAGACAGCGCTGGAGGGACTTGGAGGGGTCATAGATGGAGAAAGAGAGACTCAGGGCTATCTCTTTCCTGGTGGGCTTAAAGACATGTTGAAAACAGCATGGCTGCAGGGAGGGGTTGCCCATAGGCCAGCACCTGAGGAGGCCCCACCAGAAGACGTACCTCCTAAGGAGGTTCTACCTGAGGCCTAGTGGATCTAAGGTTGGGGGTGGGGCAGAAGAAGAGGGAGGGATGGCTGAGTGTGTAAAACTCACAACTCCTTACCAAAGCTCCAGGAGGGAACTTCCTGAGATTAGAGGGGTTATGGATAGTAAGCAAGCTAGACTGGGGTGAAAAACAAAACCAGGTATCCTATTTCCTAAAGTTCAGGAGATTGCTTCAGTGCAGGCTCTTTAATAAAGTTTTTGAATGAAAGCCATTGCTCTTTTTTGTCAAGGGAATGGATTTTTGTTGGTACTGGGATTTGAACTCAGGGCTTTGTGCTTGCTGGGCAAGTGCTCTTCCACTTGAGCTACACCTCCAACCCAAGAAAACTGATTTCTGTGTGAAAGAAAAGCAGCACTCCAGAATTTTAACTCTGGCTCGGCCTGTGCAGGAAAAGACGCCCACGTCTGGCAAAAACAAGGTGTGCCAAGTAAAGGAAAACAGGAGGCCCCTCCAGATTGAGAGTCTTTATTCTGGAGGTAGGAGGGGGTCCGCATGCTCAGGTGGGGAGGGTCCAGCCTAACTTCTCCAACCCTCCAGTGCATGCCCAGCCCCAATAAGTTACCCAGTTCCTCAGCCACCCTCCCTCCTGAGTCCATCTGTCCTGCTCCACCCCAGATAGAGCTGACCTGGCTCAATACAACGGCTGCTTGTCTCCAGCCTGTGGGCAGTGCCACATGGCAGGCTGAGAGAAGGGAGAAGCAGCTGGGCCACACCCTGGGGCCAGAGGGGCTGCCTCTGCTAAGGAATCAGGACATAGAAAACCACATCCTGGGCAGACCTGGGGCCTAGTCCCACAAGGTCTGTGTCTGAAATGAGGTGGAAGTTGGAATGAGAACACCATCACACCTCAATGTCTGGATTTGAACCCCGGCCCTGTCGCTGGAGCTGCTCCTCCTGCTTCATCTTGGGCTTCTCCGTCCGTGTGTGCCACACCAGTACCTGTACCAGAGAGTTTCAGTTAAGGAACAGCCATAGCCAGGCCTCTAGCTCAGTGTAGAATGAATTCTCTGAACCCCTCTATATTCAGTGTTGGCTGCAAAGTGTTAAGTGCGGGGGGGGAGGGGTAGAGGGATGACAAGTGCCTCTAAAATGGGGCTTTGTCCCCTTACCCTCTGTGTACCAAATGGGTTCCCAGAAATCTGTGAGATTCAGTGACAGGAAACCACTCTCCCTCCCAAGAAGCTACCCCCTCGGCAGAATAAACAAGGCTGATCAGAGATCTTGAAGGTTTCTCCTGGATCAAACATCCATTCCCAAGGATCTCAACCCACTTCTCCCATCACTTGTCCATCCCAGAGCCAGGTTTCTTTGCCCACCTCCATCTCCTTACCCGAGTACAGTTGGCAGCCCTTGGCTCCAGGTCCTTGGGATCCACAAGATGACTTAGGAGACTGCTCTCCAGGTGGCCCCGGGGAGCAGTAGCATCAAACTGGGCATTGGGCTTAGCCAACAGCAAGGGCAGGGCAACAGCAAATCCTGCCATGTCCATGGGGAAGGGCCTGTTGGGTTCCCATGCCGTGTGGAAGCCCACAACCCGGCCATCCTGTACCTGTGGGCCTTCAAATCGCAGGCCGCCCACCAGCCCTACAGGCCATACTGAGACACCATGGGTCCAGCGCATCTAACAGAGATCAGAAGAGAAGAAACAGAAGGGTGGCCCAGGGGAAAGGAAACAACAGAAAGAACCACTAGGCTCACTCCACTCCACTGCTCCCCACTTCTTACCTAGAAGCCTACAGCAACACTGGTAACCAAGGTAATAGAAAAAGCTGGTGCCACTTGAACTTTTTCCCCATCCCCATTCCAGGGCTCACCTCCTCAAAGAGTTCCTGGCTGTAGGTGTTGTCATCATCAGCAAAATACACGACTCCCTGGGTCCCTGGTGGTGGTGGGTCCTTCTCCCCTCCCACAGCACCCCCTCTACCCCGGAGCCAATCCAGAGCTTTGTTCCGCTGCTCTACACCACGGGGCCGAACCCAGCCTGGCTCGCCTTCCCGAAGCCGCTGGGCCTTGGGGGTGAGGACTGCCAGGTGTGTAAAGAGGAGATGGGAGGCAGCCAGGAGCTTGGACACCAGAGGGGTAGGGCCCTCAGCGTCCTCCACCAGCAGCCAGTGCAGCCGGGGCACCAGGCTCAGGGTCTGGGATAGTCGTACCAGTTCTGCCTTCTGTACCAGCCTGCAGGGAGAGACGCAGGAAGGAAAGTGGCAGGCCAAGTGTCCTTGGCCCACTGTAGCCAGGACAGCAACAGATTCTCCTGGGCAACTGTTAGCATCGACTCTCCCACCAGTACCCAAACTCCATCCTTCTTGACTGTCAACTTCATGCTGACACTCACCTGCCCTGCCTTTCCAATCAATGTCCATCACTCACCTCAACCCAAGCACTCTGGCTGGGGAAAGACTGTAAATTACTGGTATAGGCTTTGGGATCAGATGGATGTGGGTTTGAATCCCAGCTTTGTAATTTATCAGGTAAGACACCTTGGGAAATGGCTGAGTCTCAAGTTTACTCAGCTGTGAAATGGGAATGATAATACTTTATAACAGTATTATTTTTAAAAGTCAACAAGATGACTTTTTAAAACACTACTGGACCAGGTTCTTTTCCTTCTGTGCTGGGTTTCCAGGGAAAGGGATTTTAGAGGAGATCCTTGGCCATTCTTCTCCAGGGAGGAAGTTATTTCATTTTAGAAAAGGCCCTGGGCGTGTATGTGGCTCAGCTACTTTTGGACTTCTTCATTATTTACATCTGTCTGCCTGCCCCAGGGCTGGTGGTGTGTACAAGTGTGTGTATGTGGGAGGAGGGTTCTAGAGCTGCCTGGATCTACTTGGATCAGCCATCTGTTTCCAGGGAGCCATGTTAACAGTCCCTTTTGGCTTCAGATCCAAAAACCACATTCCCAAATTGTTTTTTTAATCAGTAATAAAGCTACACTTTAACTTAAAAACAAAACAAATATCAAGCACTTAACACACTGATTGGTAAAGAGTACCATATATTGTAAAGAAAGTTTGTGAAGTCATTTCTAGAAACTGTCCAGTCCTGTTCTACTTTTTTTTTTTTTGGTGGGACTGGGGTTTGAACTCAGGGCTTTGTACTTGCAAAGTAGGCACTCTACCATTTGAGCCACATCTCCAGCACATTTTGCTCTGGTTATTTTGAAGATGGAGTCTTGAAAACTATTTGCCTGGGCTGGTCTTGAATCTTGATTCTTCGGATTTCAGCCTCCCAAATAACTAGAACACCTTTTTTTTTTTTTTTCAGTGCTAGGAATCAAACCCAGGGCCTCATGCCACTGAGCTACTTCCCCAGCTCTTTAATTTAAGTAAGATTTAAAACTTTTTTCTCAACAAAAAATTCCTAGGGAGAATCAATTTTTCTTTGGATGTTTATTATCCCATTTTAAAATTTGGTAGGAATTTTGTAATCAACTTCCTAGTATTACCTATGTTACTAGAAAAACAACCATCTTCCCACAAAACTTTTGAGTCAAAACATGGTTCATTTAAGGTGTTGCTTGGCATGCTCTAGTTTAAGGAACACACTGTAGCCCAGTGCCTCCCCAAATTCATAAACCCCAACTTCTAGGTTGATATTGCCCTCTAGGGTGCACCACAGCCCATACCTGGCATAAGTGGGGGTAATGACATAGATAGTAGGCAGGGCCTCGGGTTCAGGAGGCTGGGCAGGGGCAGGGGGTGGGCGTCGGAGGTTCTCTTGCAGCTGGGAAATCTTCAGATCCTTCTGGCGAAGCTGCTCAGCTGCTGCCCTCAGGGGAAGGAGGCAGTCACATGGCTGGCCTGGTCCCCGGAAGCATCAATAGGAAAAGGGAGTGGAGGCAGAGAACCATAAACTGTTCAGCAGCCCAATGGGCCAAAAACTTTTCATTTAACTCCTAGTCAAAGCAGGACTCCCCTTACGGTTTCATTTTAGCATTTTCTCAGTGCTTCAATTAGCATTTTTTTTTCCATTTTTTTAATTTTTATTTCTTTGAGAGAGTATTACTATGTAGCCTAGGCTAGCCTCAAATTCTTGATCCTCCTACCTCTGCCTCCTGAGTGCTGGGATTACAGGCCTACACCACCAGCTTTCTTCAGTTTTAATAAATTCTGGCCGCTACGTGTGTGTGCGTGTGAGATACTCGGGATCCAACCCAGGACCTTGCACATGCTAAGCAGGAGCTCTACTACTGAGCTACTCCCGCAGCCCTGTTAGTTTTAATTTGAATATTAAACTGATTATCTGTCTCCATCCTTGCTACCTGCTGGCCCTAACTTTTTACCATCTAGGTTCATAAGGAACAAGTCAATATCCTTTTAATAGAGCAGTCTAAAATACCTGAGGATCATGCAGTGACACCATCCTTAAATCCCTGCTTTAGAAGCAGGGTTCAAGCTGCTCCCTTGACTGTGTGACCACAGACTTGTCATTCCATTCACTGAATGATTCCATCATCGGATAAACAATTGAATACTACTTGAGGGAAGCACTGCCTTAGGTGCTGGGGGTACAGCAGGGAACCAAATACAGACCCTGCCCTAATGGAGCTTTCACTTTAATGGAGGAAGCAGACACTAAGCAAAGAAACAAATTGTAAAATTACCACAAATTGTGATATGGGCTATGAAGGAGATAGAGAACAAAAGGGAACAGAGATAGTAAGTATTACTTCAGCTCAGGTAGTCAGGGAAGGCTTCTCTGAAGAGGTGACATTTGAGGGAAAACCTGAAGGATGAGCAATAGGTGGCCTAGGCAGAGCAGGCAGAGGGAGCAGGTCAAGAGTTCGAGAGACTAATGCGCGGGGGTTCTGAGAACCTGTCAGGAAGCCAGTGTGTTTAAGGCAGAACGAAGGAAAGGGGTAGTAAATGGGGGCGGACGGCAGGGTCGTACGGGGCCTTGCAGGCTCTGAGGAGCCTGGCTTTAACCGAGTTGCCGCGGGAAGCCGCGGGGCGTTCTACAGGGGAGCGCGAGGGGCCGCAGAGGGCTGTGCGGGGCGGCGAGCGGGAGGAACGGTGTCTGCGCAGAGGTGCTCGCCAGGACGGAAGGCACAGCGGCGCGCCCCCGGGCCAGCCCGCCGCAACCCCGCCCCGCCCCGCCCGGCTCACCGAGCTGCACCAGCGCGTAGAGGAGGCCCGCGATTGACACTAGGAAGTAGGCGAGAAACACGTTCTTCAGCTTCAGCTTCATGGCCGCGCCGCCGCGGACGTCGGAACAGGCGGGGTCCCGCGGGGAGGGAGGGCCCCCGCCCCCCGCCCGCCAGCCCCGCCCCTGCGGTGGTCCCGCTCTGCGTCCCGCCTTCCTCGAGTTTTTTTGCGTGCCCCAGGGAGCCGCGGCTGACAGCGCCGCCAGGACCCACTTCCGGTCATCGGTGTCACCGCTCCCAGAGTTAACTTCCGGTCCCACCGCCTGGTTCCGGAAAACACACGGTTGTGACGTCATATCCGTCCTGTTAAGCGCGCGAAAACCTTGGTGGGGAGCTCTCGGGACCCCCTCGGCACCTGCCCTTTGGGCACGGAATTGACGAGAACTGTAACATCCGCTTCTAGACTTTTCTGCTTAGTTTCATCCATCCGTCAGTCACAGCACCCAATAAACTGCTCAATACTTGCTTATACAAATGAATGAAATCTAGGGCCTACGGCTGATCCTCTTAAATGTCCCATAAATTCTCGCTCTAATTCTTGGGGATAGATGGAACTGCCCCCATTTTAGATAAGAAACTAAAATATCATCATAGACAATCTTCATGTTCCTACTTTTCTTTTATGTTGTTGGGACTGGGGTTTTAATTCAGGGCTTTGTGTTTGGAAAGGAGGCACCCTTACCGCTTCACACCTCCAGCCCTCCATGTCCCTCCTCGATATTCCAGCCCAGGACCTGTACTGTTTCTTCTGGCTCGTTTTTTAGCAGGTAACTGTGAGGGTAAGAAGGTGCCAAGGTGCCTGGCATCAGTGGCTCATGCCTGTAATCATAGCTACTGAGGAAGCAGAGACCAGGGTCTGTTTGAGGCTAGCCCAGGCAACAAAAGCCAGACCCTATCTCAAAAACACCTAACACAGGGCTGGGGATGTAGCTCAGTGGTAGAGCGCCTCCCTAGCAAGCATAAAGTTGAACCTGAGTTCAAACTCCACCACTGCAAAAAAAGAAAAAAAAAAAGTGCTAAGACAAAGCACAACATCCTGGGGAATTGAACTATTTCCTGAGTTGAGAGATTCCATGAGCTTATCCTCTAAGTGAGCATTAACAAGCATCTTCCTCTAAAAGTTTCTTATAAAGCAACCTCTTGCTGGTGGAGTGGCTCAAGTGGTAGAGTGCCTGCCTAGCAAGCGTGAGGCCCTGAGTTCAAACCCCAGTGCCACCAAAATAAGAAAATGAACAGTAATAAAACAAGTAAATAAAGCAACCTCTTGTGGTCAGTAAAAGTGGGAAAAAACTTTCCTGTTACCAATAGATTTTCTGGGGTATCTACTTGTTGTTTCAATACAGGTACATTATAACATTCAAACCAGACAACACACCTTTCTCCTTTTTATCTTTTTTTTGGGGGACTGAGTATTGAACTCAGGGCTTTGTTTGCCGAGCAGGTGCTCACACACAAAGCAGGCACACTACCACTTGAGCCACACCGATTCATTTTGTTTTGGTTACTTTGGAGATGGGGGTCTCTATTATATCCTCAGAATGGCCTCGAAATATCCTATCGGATCACAGTTCAGATTACAGGTGTAAGCCACCTGCACTGGGGTCTCGAGTTATGAAAACAAAGTCCTTGTTATCTATTTTTACACTACTATGTATGCAATAGAACATAACTTTCCTTCTAGTTAACTATAATTTAGTACCTGCTGCTCAACTTTTTCCCAACCTTAACTACTCTAACAACTGGAATTTTTTTGAGAGGTCTTACCATATTACCCAGGGTGGCCTCAAAACTCCTGAGCTCAAGATATCTTCCCACTTCGGCTCAAGTGGTAGAACACCTGCCTAGCCAAGTGCCTTGAGTTCAAAACCCCAGTACTGCCTCCCCGCCAAAAAGCTCCTTATAAAGTTAAAAAAAAAAAAGGATGGCAGAGTGGCTCAAGCATTAAGAGTGCCTGCCTGGCAAGTGTGAAGCCAAGTTCAAACCCCAGAGCCACCAAAATACATATATATAAAATCACTTTCAAGAAACAAAAATTTCCACTCCTGTCTCCAGAACTGGGACTAGAGCCTCATGCCAACATCTACTTACATGCTCAGATTAATGGCAGATTTTAAGACGTGCCATCAACTAAAGAGAAATAGCTTTTAGTGTGAGACCATCTGACCTTATGGTTCGACTGAAGTCCCCATCCATCTGATCTAATTCTATCCTAGAGACTCTGATCACCACTTACTAACCAAGCCTGCTTTAAAATCTGATAGCTTTCCCGGCATCTAGCAAGCTGAGGAAGGCTTTGCTTATTCTGCTGAAATGAAGCTAATGCTGAAGTCAGATGAAAATGTCAGGCCCTTGGGTTTTGAGGGTATATGGCTCAGGCTAGAAATAGAATTCAGACACCTGGTACTTATTTATTTTTATTGTTTCTCCTTTTATCAAAACCTGTCACAGCTGGGGGCCCAAAGGAAGTAAAAAAATTCCCATAAGTATTCTCCTCATTCCCTGTTAGTTTTCCCCCAACTCCCTGACCCAGAGCTTCTGGCCAACCCTGGGTACACATGATCATCTCCACCCCCCACCCAACCCCCAGCTTTCTCCCAGCAATAAATACAGGTGACCGTGATTCAATGAAACCACAACAGATTTCTCCATCTTGAATGCCCAGGGGAACAGAAGGGGGCAAAAGTTTAATGCCCATCCCCTCTTTAAGGAGGTGTGGAAATGTTTCTCTCCCAATGGACAAGGGAGGTAGAACTGCCTCTGTCATAACTGCAACTCTGAAAGGAATTGTGGAAAAAGAAAATGTTGGGATGAGAGGGAAGAGGACATTCTCCAACAACCTCACTTTTGATCCACACATCCCTTACTAGGTAAGGGGTGGTCCCAGTGTTATCAGTGGGGCAGAGAAAGGGGAGGGCTGTCAGAGTAGAGCCAGGGAAAGCAAATAAAAGACAGCAGGGCAGTTTGGTAGGAAAAGAAAAGCAAGCAGAAAAGGAACACTAAAATTCATTGCCCTCATCTTCTTCCAAGAAATGGCACCAACACACAAGAGGCATAAACGGATGGGGTAGAGGGAAGAATAAGGGCCCTTAGGAAGGGAGAAGAGAGGCAATAGCCTTGTGGTCCTCAGGTCTTCGAAAGTGAGTATGCTCCAGAGTTAGAGCAACCAGATGTTGGGTGGATGAAAGGAAAGGCTTGGTATCACAGAGCAGAAGAGATCAAGAGGTCACAAGAATTCAGAGCTCAGGGACAGCTCTGTCATCCTGCCCAGATGTTGACAGAATCTGGGTCTTGGGATAAGGTGAAGTCTGGGGAGGGTCAAACTCCAAGGCAGAAGAAAGGGTTAACTCGTGCCACCACTACACCCTTCCCTACAACTCAGAACACATTCCATGGGTTATCGTAGGTGAATACTCCAGTCAGATGCCACATTGACACTAGGCTTCCTCAGAATCAACACAGAGGTTTCAGGGTCATGCTGGAAGGATAAGTGGCTTTCAGGAGATCCTGGGAAAGGGGGGAAGAGCATCATAGTCAGCAACAGGCTAGATCCTTATAGTCAAGACCACCCCCAACCTTGCCAACCATGCCTCTGCTTGCCTTCTTTTCCCATAACAGAGCCAGATCAATCACTAACCTTTTCTCTGGAGCACCACAGCTGCTGGCTTTCCAGTCCCTATTATCACCACTCGCTCAATCCAGACTGGTGTCTCAAGATGTCCTTTGGGGTCTGCTGAGCTGGAGGTAGCAAAAGCAGATACACATCAGGGGGAAAATGTTAGAACAGAAAGAAGGAGGTCACTCGAAGCAAGGTCAGGAAATGAGAAAAGAGCACAGTGAACTGTGAGCATCCCTGAGACCCAGCCCCATCTAAAGAGCACCTTTACCTAGAAACAAGGGTGTTGCCAGAAAATGAGAACCGACGCAACAGGAATTCATGGCCAGTCTGATAGTTGAATGTGTGCCCATCATCCAGAAAGAGCTCTCCTTGGGCTGTACCCTGAGCAGAAAGTAGGGCAGTTTGAGCACCTAAGCCAAAGAAGGAATCTGGTACATTCCCAAGGGACTGAGTCCTAAGAAGGTAGGCAGGTGGTTGAAGTGACTCTCTCTTCCTGGACACTCACCTGCGGGCTGAGTGCAACAAAGAGAGTGATGGGGTCATCCTTCATACAGTCTGAAGAGCGCCTCACACGCATCCATCGAGGTACAATTGTCCCTCCACGCTGGAACACAGGGATCTAGGGCAAAAGCAGTACTGGCATGAAGTCTCCTCAGGTTCTACAGTATCTTCTGCTTTTTCTCCTCTTTGCCCACAGGTACTGGACCTCAAAGGATACACTGTCTCTCCTTCTGGAAACCTACAGACAGATGGAGCTGGCAACTGGGCAGGCATACTCACACTGCTTAGAGTTACAGGCAGGTACAGGGTCTGGGGACCTTGATGCTTCTGATAGCTTTGAATGTCGTACCATAACTGTGGGTGACAAAAAAAGGTAAGATTATGGGTCACTCAGTGCATAGCGGCCACAATCCTGTTTGTTTCCTTTGACTATACCTTTTTCCATAACTCACCTCTCCTTGGCCAGGCAGATAAACCTGCACACCATGGGCTCCAGCATCAGATACAGGATGAACCAGGAGTGCATCCCCTAAAACACACCAGAATCAATCTAGAACTGAGGGGGTCAGTTCCCAGGCAAGGGAGCACCAAAGCACCTGCCCCTTGCACCACCAGCCATGTTCACGCCTCCCTTTCTGGGCCTCTACAGGCCCAGGTTCTACAAGAGCTTCTCAGCCTCAGCCCAACTCTCCTCCCATTTCTCACCAAGCATGAACTGATCATCTATACTGAAGGTGGTCACATCCTGAGGATACTGCACCCACAGGGGCCTAGGAAGGAAGCAAGGTAAGAGCAGAAGACATTAGTTGTTCAAGCAGGAGTTAAAGATGCTCTTCCAAGAACAGGTAATAATAGCAGCACAGCAGTAAGACCCAGGAGCTTGAAGGCAGTCGACACAACCCCCCCTTGTCTGATCACTTCACTTCCTGTCTCACTTCCCTGTCTTCGTTCCTGGCAATTGCTTTGTACGGCAGCCTTTAGTGGCCTTACACACTTGAGTGCCCTGCCTTGTAGGGCCCTCCAGGCCACTCCTGCTGGTTCCTTACCCAAGGCATACTGGGTTTTTTGTTTTAGTTTGTTTTTGTCTATTCCTAGAACACAACAAACTTACTTCTACTTTAAAATTTTCACATTTGCAGTCTCCTTTGCTTGGAGCATTCTTCCTCAAAATCTCAAGGTTTTGCCTCACTCAGCACTCAGGCCTCATCTTAATGGCATTCTTCTCAAAAAGGTTTTTTGTGATCACTGAATCCCACTACCCTGTTTGTTTTTGGCAGTACTGGAGTTTGAACTCAGGGCCTCATGCTTGCTAGGCAGGCATTCCACCAGCCCTTTTTTGCATTGGGTATTTTTGAGATAGGATCGCATGAACCTATTTGCCCAGGCTGGCCTTGAACTGCAATCGTCCTGATCTTTGCCTCTCAAGTAGCCAGGATTATAGGCGTGAGTCCTCCAGCCCTTTTTACTTTATTTTTCAAATATGATTTTGCATTTATGGCATGGAGATCCTCTTATATATAATTCCCATGTAGCTGGAATGACAGGCATGCACCACCAACCAAGCTTTTATTGGTTAAGATGGGGGTCTCATGAACCACAACTCTCCCCACCTCCACCTCCCAAGTTGCAAGGGTTAATAGGCTTGAGTCACCACATCTGGCTTACCCTCTTTTATTTTTGTGAAAGAGCTTAGCACTATTGGTAATTTTCTTCAGACATTTAACACTATTATTCATTCCTTTAGTCTTGCTTTCACTTTTTTTTTTTTTTGGGGGGGGGGGTGTGGAGTTGGGGAAGAGGCTAGGCAGGGTCTAGCTATTTATCCCAGGCTAGTCTCAAATTCCTCAGCCTCCTGAGTGCTGGGATTACGGACATGTGTCACCTTGTACACTGTCCCCTTCACTCTAGATCTTGATAACAGATTCCCTCCAAGATTCTAGTGAGTGAAAAAAGAGGCCCAGAGATGCACCTAGTTCCCACTGTAGGCGAGAGCCTACTGAATGCCTTACCTCATGACAGGAAACCCTTCACGATGGGCCTGATAGAAGAGAGTATACCAGAAGGGCAGCAAGGAGTACCGCTGGCCTAAGGCATCTCGGATTATATCTTGGTACTGAGATGCTAACAGCCACGGCTCTCGCCGCCCAGTGTCCAAGTGGGCATGAGCCCGGAAGAATGGCTGGTAGGCACCCATCTGGTACCAGCGAACAAGCAGCTCTGGCTCTGGATTCTTGAAGAAGCCACCCACATCCGCTGGAAGAGGGAAGGGAGGGTACAGGTTGGGAAACAGGGTGGAGAGATGCTGCGCAAGCCAAACACCCATGCCACCCAACTCTTGGCACTTTGATTGTGCTTAGGTCCTGTGGCCTCTACTTTGCCCCCCTTCTACCAACCAAGCCCCAAAATTCCTCCTCCTCTTACCCCCACAGAAGGAAAGTCCCACCAGCCCCAAGCTGAGACACATAGGAATAGAGATCTTCAAATGGCCCCACTCAGCACTGTTGTCCCCTGTCCACACGGCTCCTGAGGAAGATAAGATGAAGGGAGCGTGCACAAAATGAAAGAGCTCAGCATTTTACACAGGTGACCACATCTGCTCTGGGGCTTCCAGGATCCTTGGAAGATAGCAGAGTTCACAAAAAATCCTGAATGGGAACTAGACCTCCCCCTCTCTCTGGCTCCCCTCAAAGTGCACAGCTGGGAGGATTCAGTGTACAGCTCTCTAAGAGACAGTCACAGGCCATGGCTCTTCTGATCTGGTCTTCAGATCTCTCTGCCACAGCTCTATTCTCCATGTCTTACCAAAGCGCTGGGAGCCAGCGAAGAAAGCCCTGCTTAGGACAAATGGGCGTTCTACACCACCAGAGCGCTGTATTAGCCCATCAGCAGTTGCCATGTGCTGGGTGGGGAGAAGAAAGAAAAAGGGAACAGTGAGGAGTAATAGCTATCTGTCATGTTACAATTTGCCTAATCCTCAGTCTCTGGGCCTTGTCTTTCCTCTTTCCACCGACTGTCCTCTCTCAGTCCCTTACCACATAGAAGCCATAGATGTTATGGACATCCCGGTGCTCCCAGCCCCCATAATGCTGGGCATCCTTGAGCATGGTGACTTCAGGACCATTGAATACAGATGGTTCATTCATGTCATTCCAGACATAGAGATTGGGAGCTGAGCCCTGGGAATAAAAGCAGAAAATATGGACAAAAGGACAGAAAGGAGAAAGACAAGCAGTGTCAGATTGAGAGCTCCTAGGAATCTAGAAAGATGTATTTTTCAGGGTCCTCCTACGATCACTAAGGCAGCCTGAAACAGTACGGGCAACCAACCAAACCAGGGTTTGGTTCTGTTTGCCAGGGTTGGCAAACAGAAAGGTTATCTATGAAAGCAGGGTGAAAAAGAGACCAGCCAGGCACCAGTGGCTCATGCCTATAATCCTTGCTACTCAGGAGGCAGAGATCAGGAGGACTGCAGTTTGAAGTCAGTCCGGGTAAATAGTTCTTGAGCCCCTATCTCAAAAAACCCTTTACAAAAATAGGGCTGGTGGAGTGGCTCAAGGTGAAGGCTCTGAGTTCAAGACCCAGTAATGCAAAAAAAAAAAAAGACAAGAGACCACAGGAAGTCTTTCCTACCTCATAATTATCAAAGCTGAACATGTTAGCCCACCAGTCCCTCATCACAGGATTAGTGAAATCAGGGTAACCAGCTGAGCCTAGGAGAGGGTAAAGGTGGCAGTCAACCCCCAAGAGACAAAAACAAAACAAACAAACAAACAAAAGAAAAGCTACCATCATACCTCCCTGGCCTCCCGACTGCCTCTCCCTCAATTCTGGGCCCACCTACCTGGCCAACACCAACCCTCATAGTCAGATCCATCCCGGGTTTTAACATACAGGCCCTGTTTCCGAAGCTCTTCATGAACTCGATAGCCAGAGTCCACCTTGATGTGGGGGTCCACAATGGCCACCAGCTGAGAGCAAGGAACACAAATGGTCAGAGCTCTCCAAGACTATCATGTCTCAACCTTACCCTGAGATGAGTGATCATGACTTCAGCCCCTTTACCTTCCGCCTCTTGGAGGCTAAATGCTCAAGCATGGTGAGGGGCTGAGGAAAGCGGCTGGGGTCCCAGGTGAAGTACCGCTTGCCATCAGCATGTTCAATATCCAGCCAGATGACATCACAGGGCAGGTTGTGATCATCAAAACCCTGATCCACTTCTAGCACATCAGCTTCATCCCGATAGTTCCAGCGGCTCTGGTGATAGCCGAGGGAGAAGAGCGGGGGCAGTGCTTGGGTCCCTGCAGGTTTATTAAGGGATAAGGGGTCACAATGGGGGATTAGACCCAACAAGGGACCAACAGGAACACCCAGAAATTGAAGGAGACTTATTGAGGCAGGCTAAAGGGTACAGGTTGGAATATAGGACTTCTGAAAATGCACTGGATCAATCCTCTTAAGACAAGAGCAGAAAAATGAGGTTCTCAGCTAGCAGAGTAAGAACATCACCTACCCGTGAGACTAGCATACTGCCGAAAGACATCAAAGGCTGAAGGCCCAAGCAGCAAGAAGACATCAATGATGCCACTCTCTGACATCCAACGGACATCTGTCTGTGGGGTCTCCCCAGAGCCCTGCAGGTAGTCCAGCATCTTCCCAAACAGGGTCTGTAGAGGGGACCAAGGGGAGGTCATCCACCCTCTCTCATTTTCCAACTACAGACAAAAGCAGCAATATTTTCCTAAAGATCTTCACAAGCTGATTCCTAATGCTTCACTTTGATCTCAGATTAAATGCCACTTCCTCAGGGAGGCTTTCATGGACCACACTATCTAAAGCAGCACTGTCCCCAACCCCATCCCATTACTGTTGCAGTGTTAGCACTTACCACCCCTGAACTCATCTTGCCTTGTAACTTGTTGACATCTGTCTTCCTCCCTGAGAAGGGAGATCTTTTCAAACTCAGTAAGTATATATCCCCAGCACCTAGATGATGCTCATTCTCTCAGGTCACAAAGGGTAATAGGAGTGTGCATCATCTGGCAGTGACTGGGGAACTCAAAAGTTTTCTACAAGGCCCAGGACCAATTCCCAAACAGGCTACGCCATCAGCCTCTTCAACACTCATGCTCTCAGCATCCTCGTCTGTCTTAAGACCTACCAGACTCATACCCTCCTCACTCCCCATGCCTGTGCTCTCACCTTCCCTGCAGTGTTGGAGGATATATCAACCCAGGTCTCAGCAGCATTGAGCCAGAAGATGCCCAAGTCTCGATGAGAGTTGTGTGCCAGGAGCATAGGCACAGAACCATACAAAGCCATGGGGTTGTCCAGCTCATACTGGAACACATCCAAGTTGTACAGGCGATACGGCTCCCCACCTCTGGTGGCAGATAGACAGACCTAGGCTAATGACTGGCTCCAGGTTGCAGCACATGGAAACCCCAACAGACACAGGTGACTGATAAGAACTGACTCCTCTGTCCTTTCTCAAAGAACTTTCTGACCAGAGGCCAGTGGTTCATGGCTGTAATCCCAGCTACTTGAGAGGCTGAGATCAGAAGGATCAAGGTTCAAGACCAGCCCAGACAAATAGTTCCAGAGACCCCATATCCCAAATAACCAGAGCAGACTGAAGGTATGGCACAAATGGTAAAGCAACTGCTTTGCAAGCACGAAGCCCTGAGTTCAAACCACCCCCCAAAAAAGAACTTTCTAACAACCAAAAGTGATCAAAATACAGAAAGTGACCAATGTTTGTCTGGAATATCTAACTGCATGCACATCTGTTCCAAAGCTCTGACTTACTTCTGCTCTTCCCTCTCCCTCCCCATTCTGATGTCACTAATGGGACTCACTCAGTGACCTTCAGCCTCAGGTTGTCTGCATGTTCAGGAATCCCATACACATGCTCCATGCCTGGCAGAGAGAAGTCCAAACCCACAGATGTGGGGCCTAAAAAAAAACCAAAGGCCGAGCTCCAGAGTGACTGCTTGGTAAGGACTCTACATGCCCCTATCCAGGACTCTCCCAGTTCCTCACCATATGGCTTGCTGTCAGAGTGAGTTTTAAATGTCTCCTCCCAGGCTCCTGGCTCATCTTTCTCTCCTTTTCCCTGGGTCTCCTCTGGCTGTAAGGAGGAAAGCAGATCACTACCAAATCATACACCAGTTCTCTTCTCCCTCTCATCTTCTAAATCCCATCCCTGATGGTAAGACTAAAGCTCAAATTTCTTGTGGGCCTTTCCCCTCCAGCCTCCCACCAATCCTAATCTCTAACCACCACCACATCAACCCCCTCTCCAACTTGCCTTGTCACCATCCCCAGGCGTTTCCTCAGGCTGGGCCCCATCGCCCTCAGCTGGGTCTTTTGATCCTTGCCTGGAAGGTAGGAGAGCTGTCTGCTCCAATCCAGAGGGGACAGGGACGAGGGGCTAGTGGAAGGAGGGGTGAGGGAATAGAGAGCCAAGGGTCCAAAGGAACGAAAGCATTGGAGGAAGGGACTGAATGTTAAAGCTTGGAGAGGGACCCCAGGGAACAGTTAAGTTTTCAAAGGATGGGAAAAGAACTGAGAAAGGGAAATGAGGAGTAAATACCACCAGGAAGTGCCTTCTACACATAGGCACAAAACATCAGCCTCTGCCAGCATCCAGAAGAGACAAGCAGGGTGGTTCAGGGGCTTGGGTTCTGAATGCCAGTCCCAGCTCTGCTTCATCCCAAGACTGTAACCCCAGTTGCCCTAACTGTGCCTCAGCCAACTGGTCTGACACAGGATTTTGCAAAGGTAAGTGGGTCAAACCACAGCAACCCTCTCCAGATATACACAGGGATTTTAAGAGGTTCTGCCAAAGAATGCTTTCAAGGGCAGATGGCAAGTAGCTCTGTCAAGGACCTCAACTGTATCCAAGCCAAGAGCTAGGAACCCCAGAAATAATCAGTGTCCATCTAACCCTTGACAAAACAATAAGCTCCCTACATTCCTTAAAGAGTTCCAGTACTTTTTCTTCACCCAGGGGCTCCAAGCCAGGGGCATAGGGAACTAAATACCACATAGTGGGGAAAGGGTAGAGGGTAAAGCGTAAGGTATGGAAAGGTCTGAGGTGCCTTTCCCAGAGGGCCAAAGTGAAGGATAGGTTAAGGGCAGAGGAACAGATACAGTACCAGTGGCCATTGATTTACCTAGAGAAAAGGTTCTTGATCTTATCCCATATGCTACCGAGCGTGAGACTAACTTTATCCGAGAAACTGGGGCAGGAGGAGATGAGTAGGGAAGGGGAAAAGGAGGCACAAAACCAACACAAAAACAGAAACATAAAAGTGAGTTTCAGTTGACAAACTTCCAGAGATGGGGGAAAAAAGAAACAATAAAATAAATAAATAAATAGGAAGGAAATAAATTTGGGGGAATGTGATGATGCAAGAAGGGGAAGAGGGAGAGGCAGACCCAGGCAAGCCTCCCAGAGAGGTGCCAGGGTACAGCTCAAGGACAAAAGTGATGGCTTCCTGGTCTGAACAGGAAATAAAGAAAACTGCAACCCCAGATCTGGTTCCTACCCTCCCTGACAGACAGCTTCTCCCAGTCTTCAGCCCCTGCCTGACTGTCCTACCTCCCAGTCTCCTCCCAAGAACCAGGTGCCAAATCCCAGAACATCCACAGACTCTTACACAGATCCCCTGCAGTCCCCCAATTCCTGTACTCACGGGACCCTGGGAGCCCTCTGGTGCTCAAATTCCATGAGTCCTCGGGCATTAACACTCAGCAGAAGGCTGCGATCCTCTAAGAGGTCAAGGCGGAATGGGCGAGCTGTCAGGATGATTTTGTAGGGTCCCTCAGCCACTGTTAGCTCCACACTGTTGTCATCACGGCCAGAGATAGAAAGTCTAGGAAAGAGATCAAAAAGGCTATAAAGAAGGGCAAAGGGTCAAGAGTAGACCCAGCCAGGCGCCAGTGGCTCATATCTGCAATCCTAGCTACCTGGTTTGAAGCCAATCAGGCAAGTAGTTTGAGAAACAACCAGAGCTAAATGAACTGGAGGTGTGGCTCAAGTAGTCAACACCTGCTTTGCAAGAGTGAAGCCAAGAGCTCAAATCCCAGTCCCACCAAAAAAAGACTAGTCCGAATACTTCAGAAGAAGGGGGGACCTGTTAAGAGCTACAGCAGGCCAGGCATCCATGGATCACGCCTGTAACCCTAGCTACAGATCTCAGTTCAAGGCCAGCCTGGGCAAACACTTAGAGACACCCTATCTCAAAAATACCCAATATAAAATAAGGGTTGGTGGAGTGCCCCAAGTGGGAGAAAAAAAAAGAGCTACAGGCAAAGGGATAATAGTGCAGGGATAGACAAAGAACCAAATAAAGAGCCCAGAAACAAACTTAAGCATTCTTAGAACTTTGAAATCTAACAAAGGTAGCATGACAGATCACTGAGGAAAGGAGTGATCTGTCACTCCTTTTTTTCTTTCTATAGAAGAAAAAAAAAAAAGTCATATTGTTACCTCATATCTGATACAAATATCAACTATGGAAAGATGAAAGCTTCAAATTTATAAGTAAAAGCTTTATAATAAAACATAAATATTTTTCTGACTTTGAGATAGACAGGTATTATTGTCTTCCTTTGAGGCAATATTCCACTAAGTAGTCCAGTTAGCCTCTTGTTTTTTTGTTTTTGTTTTGGCAGTACTGAGGTTTGAACTCAGGGCCTCATGCTAACTGTTAGGCAGGCATTCTATACCTGAGGCACTCCACCAGCCCTTTTTTTTTTTTTTTTTTCTCTTTTATTTGTATGTGCATACAATGTTTGAGTCATTTCTGGATATTTTTTGAGATAAGGTCTCAAGAACTATTTGCAGGGACTGGTTTCAAGCCTCAGTCCTCCTAGTATCTGCCTCCTGAGCACCTGGGATTACAGTTGTTAGCCACCGGTAACTGGCTCCTAGCTAGCCTCTTAACTTTTTCATTGTCTTTTTTTTTGGTGGCACTGGGATTTGGATTCAGGGCCTCTATCACTTGAGCCAACTCCACCAGCCCTTATTTCTATTGAGTATTTTTGAGAGAGGGTCTCAAGAACAATTTTCCTGGGAAAATCTCAAATATATGAGATTATCAGAATGCGGCATCATGCCTGACAGAGGGATTAAACACAGAGAGGAATTAAACACAAAGCAGGACAATGCTAAAACCAGAAGGTAGAAGACTGACACCTGTGACAACATTAGAATTAGGTTTTTGTTTTTTGATTTTTTTTTTTTTTTTTTGCAGTACTGGGGTTTGAAATCAGGGCCTACCCCTTTGTAAAGGGTTTTTGTCAAGATAGAGTCTCGCAAACTATTTGCCTAGGCTGGTTTTGAACCATTATCCTCCTGATCTCTGCCTCCTGAGAACTAGGATAACAGGCATGAGTCATGGCGCCTGGCAGCGTTAGGTACTTCTACTTATCAAAAGACACTGTTAGGATCATCAAAAACAAGGGAAGCCTGAGAAGCTTTCTCAGTCTAAAGGAGTCTAAGAAGACATGACAATTAAATGTCATATGATATCCTAGATGGGATCCTAGAATAGAAAAAGGACATTAGGTAAAAATTAAAAGAGCCTCAATAAAATAAGGACTTTGGTTAATAATGGTGTAGTACTACCAATTCATTAGGTATAACAAACAAACCACAGTAATGTTAACGATAGCGGAAATCAAGTGCAGGGTATATGGGCACTCATAACGTTCTTCCAACTCTTCTATGAATGTAAAACTATTCTAAAATAGGAAGTGTTTCTGTGTATGTGTAGTGATTGTGCATACTAAGCAAGTATACTACCACATTCCCCCAGCCCAGATTTTTTTGTTTGCTTATTTGTGGCCCTGAGAATTGAACCCCAGGGCTTTCTGCAGACTAGCCAATCACTCTACCAGTGAACTACATTCCCAACCCCAAGTATTTGTCTTACAGACACCATTAGGAATGTAAAATAGTAAGATATAACCTGAGAAAAGACAGCTACAACACATAAATGATAAAGACTTGGTATTAAGATTAATAAATTCTATAAATCAATAAGCACAAACAATAAAGATTAATGAGCATAAGTTATAAACTACCATCTCACAGAATAGTAAACCAGAATGACAAACTTATGAGGAGATGTTCAATTTCATTAATAAACTGAGAAAGACAAGACAAGACTAACATGTGATATAGTTGTACACCTACTCTACTGACAAAAATTAAAAACAAAACTACCAAGTATTGGAGGGGATGTGGATCAATGAGGTATCTTATGAATTATTGGTATAATTTATCTTTGGAAGTTGATTATCTCTATATTCTGCAATTCTGCAGTTCCTCTCCTGGCTATACACAAAAGAGAAACTCCCGCACACACTTTGGTTCATACTGACACTTGGGACATTAAAACAACGGAAGTAGCCCAAATGCCTATCAACACAGAAATGGATAAATAAGTTGGAAAGAATTCATACCTTATAGTACATTACACAACAGTGAAAATAAATGAACTAGAACTATATGCAACAGAATAAAGTTACGTGAAAAAAAGGAAATCTCAGATCACATTCACTAAAATACTTTCTCTATAAAGCTCAAAAGCAAAACTACAGCTATGTGCCAATGGCTCACATTTGTAATCCTAGCTCCTTGGGAGGCTGAGATCAGGAGGATCATGGTTGAGGCCAGCCCAGGCAAACAGTTTGTGAGAACCCATCTCCAAAACAACCAGAGCAAAAACCAGACTAGAGGTGTGGCTCAAGTGGTAGAGCACCTGCTTTGCAAGCACAAAGCCCCAAGTTGAAACCCCACTCCCACCAAAACAAACAAACAAACCAACAACAACAAAACCCACACAATTTACTATTTTGGGCACTATGAGTATATATGCATCTATGAAAATATATACATATACATATGATACAGCCATTAAGACAAAAAAATCAGCCAAGCACTGGTGGCTCACACTTGTAACCCTAGCTACTCAAGCAGCAGAAATGAGGGGGATAACAGTTCAAAGCCAGCCTCAGGCAAACAGTTTGTGAGACCCTATCTTGAAAACATTCAACATAAAAAACAGCTGGCAGAATGGGTCAAGTGGTAAGAGTACTGCCTAGCAAGTGTGAGGCCCCAGAGTTCAAACCTCAGTACCACAGGGAAAAAAAAAAAGTGAAGGAGTGGTGGGGCTGTGGCTCAAGTGATAGCATGCCTGCCTAGCAAGTGCAAGGCCCTGTGTTCAACTCCAAGTACTGAAAAAAGAAATTCAAAATAACAATCACCTCTGAGGGACTTAGTAGTACAGAATGATGAGGAGCATACAGCTGGGTGATAGCAGGTTTATGGTATTATTTTCTAAATTAAGTACTTAAGCTGAGTGTGGTGGAATACACCAGTAATCCCAGCACTCGGAAAGCTAAAGCAGGAGGATCCAGAGTTAAGAGACCAGCCTGAGCTATACAGCAAAACCCTGTCTCAAAAACAAAAAAAAAAGATGGGCTGGTGGAGTGGCTCAAGTGGTACAAAAACTGCCTAACAAGCATGAGGCTCTAACTTCAAACCCCAGTACCACCAAAAAAAAAAAAAAAAAAAAAAAAAAAACACAGGAATTTGAGATATCCTATTCTGAATAACTGAGGAAAAAGGAAGAAAAGAAAATGGTAGGAGGGCAGAGAAAATGAAGGCAGGCAAATAGTATATTCTAGAGGTAAGAACTGAACTTTGTTTACGTCTTTTAACACTAGCACCTAGGTCAGGCCAGGCACCAAAAAGAAAGCAATGCCTATTTGCTGAATAAATGAAGATAAAGAGTGAAAGAAAGTAAGTAAAACAGAGGAACAGATGTGGAAAGGCTGAGGAAGATGGTAAAATGCTCATCAGGTATTACTCTGATGTGGGAAAGTCAGCTACCCAAAAAAGATTCATCAGAAAGGGGATAGGGCCATGAAGACAAATACGTTTCTCAGGAAAAATTTACCTAGCTGTGGGGGGATCAGCCACCAAAACATCTGGCACACGGTATCGAGGCCGCCGGGGCTCCAGTTCATCAATCCTGATCCGAGTCATGTTCTTTTGAAGCCCCTGAAGCTCCAGCACCAACAACACCTGTGGGGACAAAAGTTTGGGTCTGGAGAAACAAGAGAACTATACCATGCAAAGCCCTCTGAACCCTCCATTCCCTTCTGAAGGGTCTCTTCCTTTAAGCCTTTTGCCTAAAGGACCTCAGATTAGATTTCTTCATAAAGTTAAAGTCCCAAAATTAGGCTGGCACAAGATGTTGGCTGTAAATTCCCCCTTCCCAAGTTACCTCTTAGTCATTTTCCTACCCTCACCACTCTTCCTTATCTTGCCTGACCTTGGTGACCTCGTGGATCAGATGGACTGTGAGGGCATCAGGACCAAGCTGCACAGAGTCGAGCAAGGCACGGTATGGAGAGAGGCCTGGCCGTATGTTTCGTTGCCTCCTGCCAAGTCCAATGGTTGGGAAATAAGATGGGAGGGCACCCCAATATCCCTAGGTGCCTCTATCACCTGCCGTGTCCTTAAGCTAACATTTGTCACAGATAGCCCCCACAAATAACATACTTGCAGAAGGAACTCTCTTCACAGGTCTTAAAGTTGCTTCTATCCACAGCAAGGGTAATTCCCACGCAGACCCCTAAATATGCCAGTACCAAACCTGCCCAAGACCTATAGAGCAAAAGGACAAAGAGGGAACAATCAACATCACAGTCAGGAAGAGCCTGACCTTCCTGACATAGCCCTAGATCAGTAAAGGGGGAATAAAGATGGAGTCATAATAGGAAAGACGGCAGCGTGGGATAGAAAGTCAGTCCTGAGGAAATGGCCCACTCACATCTTCCCTTCAAGATAGAGGAAGTGGACAAAGCATCTTTGGCCTTTAGAGGCTCCGGTATTGACTGTGGTTACATCAGCTTCGCAGAGGGAAATAAAACCTAACAGCCAGTCCCAGAGGAATTGGTGGTACCATGTATGTGTATCAGAGAAACCACCAGTTGGAGCTAGAGTTAAAAAGTTAAAGATGTACCCTCAGCTAGGCTGCTAGTCACAATCTGTAGCGTCCGAACTTCCCTAGCACATTAAGAATCTGTTCTTCTGATGTCCACTCACTTCTCTATCTTCAAAACAAATCACCACTATTATGACCTAAGGCTGAAAATAACAAAGCTTAAACTGTACGGAGCCCTAAGGCACCCCAGAGACCTGGCTAACTGCTTTGTATCCCTAGCTTTCAACTATGCCTGCAGTTTTAAAAAGTATCAATGCTCTGGTCTCACCCTCATAGACTTGACTGATTGATTTATTGATTGATTCATTTATTTGGTGAAACTGGGGTTTGAACTCAGGGCTTCGCACTTGCAAAGCAGGCGCCCTATCACTTGAGCCAAACCTGCAGTCCATTTTGCTCTGGTTATTTTGGAGATGGGGGCCTCACAAACTATTTCCTAAGTTGGCCTTGAACAGAGATCCTCCTGATCTCAGCCTCCAAAGGCATGGGCTACTGGCACCCTGCTAAGACTGAAATGGAACCTGGGCATCAGTTTTTTAAAAGCTTCCTAAACAATATGATGTGCACCTGTAGTCCACAGCTACTTGAGAAGCTGAGGCAGGAGGAATCCTTGAGCCCAGGAATTCTAGACTAACTTGGGTAGCACAGTGAGAAACCCACCTCCAAAAAAAAAAAATAAATAAAATAAAGGCTCTCTAAATAATTCAAGGACTAGAGTGGCTCAAGTTGTGGAGCACATGCCTAGCAAGCGTGAAGCCGATTTCAAACCCAAGTACCGCCAAAAACAAACTCAAATAGGTAGCCAGGATTCAGACTGCTTTTAACTCACAATCCTTCTGCCTCAGCCTCCTGACTGCTGATATTACTGACATACACCACCAAACCCAGCTCCTCTTTTCCTTTCTTTTAGTGTTATCTTGTTTGTTTTGTGGTACTTGGGTTTGAACTCAGGGCCTCACACTTGCTAGGTAGGTGCTCTATCACCTGAGCCACTCCACCAGCCACCATTTTCTTGAACAATGTGGGTGATGATTTTTTCACACATGGGAAAATTGAGATATACAAGGCTCAATAATTCATTCAAGATTGAACAGCTAGTAAAGGGTAAAACTGGGATTAAACTCAGTTCTTCCTCACTCTTGGACCTAGGTATTTAACAACACACTAATCCCTAGCTGGGCAGACTGGGTCTGCGTCATGGAGAAGCCTCACCCAAGTTACCACAAACTGTCACTCTACCAAGGTACTGTTAAATGAAAGACAAAGGATTAATAGGTTTACTTAAATAAGTTAAATTTCACCAGGCAGGATGGCATACAACTATAATCCCACCACTCAGGAGACTGAGGCAGGAGAACCATAATTTAAGGCCAAAACCAAAAAAAAAAAAAAAAAGCAGCTGGTTTGAAGGTTATATTCATCTGCTGAGTAAACCCTAAACAGTGATTCTCAGATTTTAGTGTCAAGAAACATCTTGCAATGCTTGTTTTTTGGTGATACTGGGGTTTGAACTCAGCTTCAAGCTTTTAAGGCAGATGCTCTTCTACTCCTTGAGCCATGCCTCCAACCCTGGCAGTGATTATTAAATGAAGATTACCGAACCTTGGACATGTACACTTTATTCTTTATTTTTATTTTACTTTTGTGGGGCTGGGGTCAGAATCCAGGACCTCACACATGCTAGGCACTCTATCACTGAGTTACATCCCCAGCCCTTAACCATGAGCCTTTCAGCAGGGGCTCTATCACTTGAGCCACTCTTCCAGTCCCTAACATGAGCCTTTTAAACAAGTTCTTCTGGTGACTTTTTTATGTGAGTTGTATAGAAGCACCCTTTGGAGAACTGTTGCCAGAGAGGGGGAGACAGGGCCAAGGAAGATAGGCTTCTTCTAAGTAATAAAACTTTATAACCTATAATAGGGTAACTAAAAACAGGGCCAACTATACACATATCTAGCATTAGCCTTAGTAACTACTTATAAGCTAAAGGTAAAACTACCAGAGAACTGGAGATGTAGCTCAGTGGAGCGCTTGCCTTGCATGCAACAGGCCCTGGGTTTGATCTCCCCAGCAAGGGTAAAAGTAGAAGAAAATTACCAGAAAGGCAATCAGAACATAATAAGCTCTGAAGCCAGAGGAATCTGCAAGGTAAGCACTCCACACGAGGCCAGTCAGAAAAGTGAAGGAAACACTGGGCACTGGTTTAATAGGCCAAGGAGGACCAAGTACCAGCAAAACAAGCAACATAAATGTGATCAGAAAATTCAGCAGGGCTAGCAGGGCAAGTGGCAGAGTGACTGTCTAACAAAAATTAGGCTGCGTTCACATCCCAGAACCGCAAATAAATAAAAATAAAACTCAACAGCAAGGCATGCAGCCCAGGTTCTGAGTGGTGGCTGCAGCAGGAACCTTGGGCTGACCCCATGTCCACCTGCCCAAAACATCAGTAATCACAAGTTCGGTGAGTTAAATACTCTTTGGAGCCCTATTTGCAGTCTATAAAACAGGTTTGGAGAAATGCCAACAGAAACAGGATTTCTAGAGGATCTTTCTGTTACGACCTGTTGGAAGGCGCTAGGAATTCGGGGAATCCCTTGAACACCCCAAACGCGAAGTGTTCACAAGCTAAAGTCAGAATGATCTGTATGGCAAGTTACACCTGTTTATTGTTTCAGACTTCCCAGAACTGAGTTTATGGTCCACCCTTTTTTGAGGGGTGCGGCCAGTACACGCCTCTCCCACCCCAGTACATCCGTTAGGTTCTGGTACACGCTTTGTGGCGCTGATGTGTTTCAAACCTTTTTTTCGGTATATAAACTCGAGAACGCGGACTAAAACATTCGATTACATGTTGTGTTTGAGCAACATCATGCAGACTTGTGAACTCACTGGATCCTGCCCCAGCCGTGTCTAGCAACCGTGGAAACATAACTAGCTAGGACTGGAGCCCACATGAAGACAACGGCAGGGCAGGGGCTGGGGCTCGAGCTGGGACGTGGGGAGAGCAAGAAGGGTAGTACAAGTTGAACTGCCGGTCGCGGTGCTTCCAGCCTGGCTGAGGGGCCGCAGGGCAACAGGCTGCTTTATGGGAACCCGGGATGTTTCTCGTCGTCCCTCCCCCACCTCCCCCGACGGTCTGCGCCCTGCAGGAAGGAGGCGGCATTTGCTGCCGCGAGCCGCCAAGGAGGAAGGTCGGCTGAGAGCGACCAAGGCCAAAAACAACGCACAGATGCGGACTTTCTGAGCCACTGGGCGGGAGCCAGGAGCGCCAGAGGCAAGGACCCCAACGACGCGCGACGCTGGAGGAGCTTGAGGCTGCCTCCAGAACAAAGGGCCTCCGTGAGGTCAGGGGTAGCAGGATGGCAAGAAGGCATACAGAAAGGAGAAATATGGGGTTTGGGGAATCTAGGGGTGTCCGGGTGCGTCCCCGGGATCCGGACTCCTCACCGCCTCCTACGCGCCGCCACTGCCGCTACCGCCGCCATCTTGTGCCGGGTTTGCTCCTTGACCCCAAACCTCCCCTCTGATGCGCACGTTGAGCCACATATCAGAATGCCCGCCCCTTCCGGCCTCCTGATTGGTCCGGTCAGAACACGGCCGGACGTCTGTCCTATTGGCGGATCGCACACCCTTACGTGCTCCCGGGGGGGGGGGGGCGTGTCGGGAGTGGCTAGGCGCGGGGCAGGGCTTGAGGCCCAGGGCAGAACACTCAGAGCTAAGGTGCTGTTTGTGCTCTCAGCATCAGACAAGCACTGGACTAACTCTCAGCATCAGACAAACACTAGACTATCTGTCTCAACTCGGCAAATTTTATTTAGAAAAAATGGTGGATTAGGGGAGAAAGTGACAGCGCTCACTAAGTCAGGGTCTTAGAAAATAAACCTTAACCCTTCTGTAGCACCGTTAGTCTTTTCTATCACTGCTAAACCTCCCTCGGCTTCCGCAGCAGGGCAAAGCTTATGTCCCTTGCCGAAGGAGAGTGGACGGTGAAGGTGCCTGGAAACGGCCAGAGAAGAGGCCTAGGCGATCGATGTTGCGATGGAGGACACTGTGTAGCACAGCCAGATGGGGTCCTCCTTCACCTCCACCTTCCCTGGAGAAGTCCCGGATGAAGCGGCCACGCTCGGACTGAAAGATGAACTTCTGGGGCAAGGGGCCATGCTCCCGGAGAAAGCCCCAGACACTAAGCAGCAATAGACGCACTTCAAAGGGTGCCAGTTGGCTAAATACCTCATGCATATTACCTAGGGCTGGTGGCAAGAGGCTTCCCTCAGCCATGACAGCCACCAGGGTGCAAGATGCCTCCAGGTGCCAGGGGGAGTGGGCAGTATCAGGGTGGCGAGAGGCTTCCCAATGGCCCAACAAGGCAGCCAGCAGCCCCCGAAGCAGCACGGAGCAGTAGCACAGGGCGGGGGGAGCGGCTGCAACCAACTTCAACAACTCAAAAAGCAAGGGCTGTTCCCGGAAGCGTCGGCCAATACGAAGATCCCGCTCCACAGTGGCCCGGGCATGTTCCTCTGGGGGCCAGGCCAGTTCAGCTCCAGCTGCATCAGGACACACACTCTCTACTAAGGTCACTGCTACTGCCTTGGCTGCCTCTGGGCTGAGGGTGGGAGCACCCCAGCAACCCCCACATTCAGTGCCCCCTGGGGCACTACAGCAGTGCACCAAAAGGCTGAGAAGGCTCTGGGTATTATAGATCACTTCCTGCTGGTTTCGAGACTGAACAAACTTGGGTGGCTTTAAGCCACGGCCAATGACTCCAGCGTGGAAAACTGACCAGATCCCGCCAGGACCTGGAACAGCTGCAGTGTGCCGCCGATTAGTGTCCAACAGGGAGGCAGAAGCCAAAGGAGCTGAAACAACTGAGAGAGTCTCATTTTCCCCATCTACTTCCCCTCCAAACAGTTCTGTGTTGCCCCGGTGTAGGGCTCCCTCAACTAGCAGCTGTAGGACAGCCTTGAGCCCAGCTGGGGAAGTCTGAGAAAGTCGGGTGAGAAGCTGGGAGGCTGAGGCCACACCTGGAGGTCCATGCAGCCTCAGAGAGGCAAAGAAGTGATGCACCCCAGCCCTTACCAGTCCCAGGAGTTGAGAGGGAGACAGGGCTTGCAGAGGAAAGGGACAGATAGCCAGGAGAGAGGCAGCAGCTTCAGCTACTTCCTCCTCAGGATGTAGCAGGAGAGGAGCCAGGTCAGACAGATGTGCTGACGCAGACTCCCCAAACTGGGCACTTAGGGCTGCAGGGCCCTCACCACCCTGCTGTTCCCAGCCCACTAACAGTGCCAAATTGCGCAGGAACCGGGCTGTGAAGGGAGGCTGTAAAGTCCCTGCATGCACCCGAGCCAGGCAACTTCTGAAGGCCAGGGGGAGGAGGCCAGAGAGACTGACTACCAACCCTGCGTATAACTGGGTTGCCAAACTCAATTCTTCAGGGCTTCGAGCTCTGCTCAGTAGATGACCCAAGGCCTCAGGTCCACAGCTTGGCCGAGTATAGACAGATAGCAAGCCAAGGAGCTGATGCTGCCACAGGAAGCGCTTCCGTTCCAGCCGTAATGTCTCTCCACACAGCTCTCCAACATGGTTTCTTAGCGCATCTAGAAAGGGCACTGGGCGAGGAGGTGGGGGTGGGCCCAGGACCCCTTCCCCAGGAGACCCTCCCCTGTGATGAACCAGTTTTTGCAGGTGCAGCAGCAGCAGCTGGATCAGCCGATCACAGGCCTCTCGCACAGTGTCTGGCACAGCAAGGCCCTGGGTGGTAATAACTGAAGCAGGCATAGCTGTGTCCACCAGGAATTGCAACAGGCGGTAGGCACCTGCTCCAGAGGCCTGGCTCACCAGGTGCACAGCCAGGTTCAGCATGTTGTCCAGCTCCTCTCGAGGGAAGCCCTGCAGGTGTTGCTGCAGCTGGCTCAGCACAGATGGGGGCTTGAGGCAATCCACAAGTTCTCCAGAGACTGTGCCTAGCAAAGCTGGTGACATGACTGCCAACTGCAACAGGAAGGGAACTGTGGCCTGAAGAGAAGCATCCCCACCTCGGCCGCCAGTGCCTCCTGCCAGGCTATCATGGAACATTCGAAGGAGCTCCCGTCTGATACTGTCTCCATGGCGGGAAGCCAGGTGCCCTAGAATGCCTACAACTGAGGCAATCTTGGGCACCCGTTTCTCCCCAGAGATGGCAGGAGACCCAGGGAATGGATCTGTAGAGGGGGTTTGAGAAGAGCTTCCACCACCACCACCAGCTCCACCTCCAGCCCCACCATGGACACAAAAGTCCTTAAGGCCACAGGAAAGGACTCGGGAGATGATGGTGCCAGGAAAAGAGGAGCCAATATGTGCCACAACCCAGTCAAAGTGTGGAGAATGCTGGACAGACGTGTCCAACAAGGCATCCACACATGCATCTGGGCAGCTACCAATAAGAGCTGAGAGGCACTGCACGTAGATGTCCATTAACGTGCGGGTGGCCCTACAGCCCATCCACAACTGCAGCAGTTCATTGAGAGAGCCAGTGGCATGGGGGACACGCTGATGCTGGCCTGAATATGTACTGCTCAGTTGTCCCATGAGGTCAATGGACCATGCACTAATCACAGGTGCCCAGGCCTTTGGATTGGCTCGGATAAACTCAGACAGAACCTGCTGTACTTCTTGTACCACATCCTCTAGACCAGGTCCCCCAGCAGGGACATGGGAAGGTGGAGGTGGACGGAGGTGGGGAGGGCCAGCTACAGGACTTTCATCTAGAGCGGACAGGTGGGCTCTGACACTCTCATCAAAAACACCTCTCAAGTGATCCAACACAGCAGCCCGAGCAGGTGGCAAAGATCGGAGCAGCAGAAGACCACAGCGAGCATGTTCCCGAGCTGAGAGTTGGTGACCCAGAATGGGATCTACACCAGTCAGAAAAGCCTTGATTTCCTGGGACAGCTCCTGAGCACTGTAAGGAAGCAACAGCAGATTTAGAGCCCTGGGAGATGTTAGGCCACTTACATTCCTTCTATGAGCTTTAGTTTCCTTCTATGTAAAACAGGGTGAATAACTGTACCTCCTTCATAAGAGCTTACAAACTTAAATATCACATCTGGTTCACATTACTTAATTTTTCACTAGCCCCTGGTGGCTCACACTTGTAATCCTAGCTACTCAGGAAGCAGCGATCAGAAGGATCGAGGTTCAAAGCCAGCCCTGGGCAAATAGTTCAAGAGACACCATCTCAAAAACCATCACAAAGAAGGGTTGGCAGAGTAGCCCAAGAGTTAAGATCCTAGCAAATGTGAGGTCCTGAGTTTAAGCCCAGTGCCACCAGAAAAAAAAACAAAATTTTTTTCAAAACATCAGTAATAGGTAACTCTTTTTGTGGTTCTGGGGTTTGAACTTGGGGCCTTGGGCTTACTAGACAAGCACTCTACCACTTGAACCACCCCCTAATCCAGTAATAAGATTACCAGGTACTTTTTTGGGGGGGGCCGGGTTGATATGCTGGCAATGGAACACTGGGCCTCACACATGCTAAACATTTGTTTTGTCACTGAGCTACATCCCTAGCCAGTTCAGGTACTCTTTAAGATACTGTATATGTACTATTTCAGTTCTGACCACAGCTCAGTGAGGTAGGTCTACTATGATCCCATTTTACAGATAAGAAATAAGAATTTAAGTAGTAAGTCTGTATACTCCAAAAGAGTAGAAACTTTTTCTGTGCTCTTTAACACTGAATTCCCTTCTATTGAGGTCTAGTGTATGAGAAGTTCTCAATAAGTATTTAATTGAATATAGCTTATGTTTCTATAATATCTGCTTTCCGATTTTTTATCATACTTTCCTGCACAACAAAAGCACTCTGGAATCTGCTGTGAATGGAAAGAAAATCAAAACTCCTTATTAAAGACACCCTACCCGTTTTTCCCATATTGTTCAAGAATCCTAGGGCTGGTGGAGTGGCTCCAGTAGTAGAGTGCCTGCCTAGCAAGTGGGAGGCCCTGAGTTCAAACCCCACTACCGCCAAAAGAAAAAAAAAAAAATCCTAACCACCCACCACTGAATCGACAACCACTATTTACCCAGCACCTTCAATGTGCCTGAGAATCAGGGTGTCCCTGGCACAGACAACCCCTTCCCCTCTGGGAACATATGTTTTCCTTTTAGAGGTTCAGAAGACATTGTTTGGGAGGAGGCAAAATCTCCTCCCCCTTATCGTCTTTTCTATCAAAAATAGGGGCTTATAAGACTATGCCATTCCTTTCTGGTTCCTTTACAAAAAATTTTAAAAGCCAGCACAAGAGGAGGGGAGTAGGCAAGGGAAAGGCCAGCAGAAACATTCAAAGGGTTTCTGCGTCTGTATTCTCAGGGAGTCTCCACGAAGTCAAAGTCCTGGGTTTCTTCAGGTTAAAAAGGGCAGGGCGACCATCCCCAAGTTCTGATATCCCCAGGACTCTTGGGAGAGCAAAGCCAAGGGCAGGTGGGCACTGGGGTCTAGTGAGAAGGACCAAAGCCTTGGGAGGGCGGGCACTGGAGCCCAGAGTTTTTAGTGAGCCAATTCCCGAGTTCTGGGAGGACGCGACCAGGAACCTCTCAGAACCCTGAGGCGAGTTCTCGAGGTGGGATCCGGGTCTCTGCCGAGAAGACTGGGGATCGGCGCGGGGGCCTGCGCGGTGGGGAAAGATACCAGGGGCTCTGACTACCTGAGAGGCGCGGGACCGTGGGTGGCAGGGACAGGCCCGGGAGGCCCAGGGGCCCCGGGAGGGTCGCACAACGCGGACATCCCGGAGCCCGAGCCCGAGCCCGAGGCGGGAGCGGCGGAGCGCAGGCGGCGCATGCGCGCTTACGAAAAACGTGAAAGAAACCAGCGCCGAAGCCTCTCAGGAAAACGAATCCGGCGATGTCTGTGCCCCTAGCACATTGGTTCCGTATTGCATAGATGACAGCGGGAAGCCCACCCACCCCACCCACCCCAACGCAACAATTTTTTTCAAACGTCCATTGACAGACTAAAACTAGCTGCGTCCAATCACAAATGGGATTTTTTTTTTCTAACGCCAAAAATACAATTGTGGAACTCACAACTTTTTCAAAATGAAGCGCTAGCCGCGCCGTGGTGGTGTGCGTGTATAATCCCAGCACTGGGGACGCTGAGGCAGGACGATCATGAGTTGGAGACCAGCCTGGGCTAAATAGTAAGACCATCTCAAAAAAAAAAAGAAAATAGTATAAGTAAATAAATAGGGTGACAATGTGTAAAGCAATTAAAGAGGGAAGGGAAGGGGAAAGCTATACCCGCCCCCCATCTTGGGGTGGCTTGGGCTTTTTCTTTGTTTGATTTTGAAGAACCAGAGAGTGTGGCACAAACAGAGCCTCAGAGTCCAGAGAATGCTGTCTTCTTTGACAGAAAAGCCGGTAAGAGGAAGGAAAATTGCTTCTGTCGTAACCCTGCCTCCTGAGCCTCTAAGATGGAACCCATGTGTTTCACGGAGGGCAAGGGATAAAAGCCATTACTCTGTCTGTACCATGGTACCCACTGAAGAGATGGAAAGGAGAGAAAACTCATGAGGAAATAAGAGTAGAAAGGTGGGGTGGGGGAGAGTCCTAAACAAATTGGGCTAACTGGATGAAAGAGTCCGCCCATTCCAATGGAGAGACATCGTTCTATCAATCTCCAGGTTTAGGCTCACTATGGAGACCTTACTCTAACTCTCCACAAACATCTCCAAACCTGGCAGAGCGTTGTTGGTATAATGGTTTCTTCCAAACCTGGAAGAAATGGAGCACAATTGTCAACTACATACGGAGTCTGTACATCTCAGCAAGAGCCCTCACTTGAGTCAGTCTACCTAGATGAGATTCCATCTACTCCAGTTACTAGCTGTGTGTTCGACTTAACCTGTCTATGCTTGTTACCTCTTCTAAATAGCTCATAAGGTTGTTAGAAAAACTGAAGTAAAAGTTCACAGTGTAGCACATAGTGCCTACAATGGTAAGCACTGTATACGCATTAGCTATTATATTATATTTGTTGAAAATGAACACCAAAAATTAAGCTCTTTGACACTAAGAACTTTAGCTTTTATTTATTTATTATTTACTTTAGCAGTTCTGAGAATTAAACCCGCAGCCAAGCCAATCAAACCCACATGCTAAGCTTGCACTCTACCATTGAGCTACATTCCCCAGACCATGTTTTCCTCAGACTGGGATGTAGTTTATGCATGAGGTCCTGGATTCTAAAGCATCACTTAAAGTTTTTTTTTTTTTTTTTTTAAGAGATCAGGAAGACCGTGGTTCGAAGCCTGCCTGAGCAAATAGTTCATGAGATCCTATCTTGAAAATACCCAACATAAAAAAGGGCTAGTGAAGTGGCTCAATTGATAGAGCACCTGCCTTACAAGTGTGAGGCCCTAAGTTCAAATCCCAGTGCCACCAAAAATTTTTTTTTAAAAAAAGCTATATCCTTACCACCCTATAATAGTATTTACCTGGCATTAATTAGTATGTTCTTAACAAATAATCACTGAATAAATGAGAGGGAAGTAGATTTTGAGGTTTGTATTAACCAAAGTACTTATTACCTCACAGGAGGAGAAAGCTAGAATACCAGATGGTATGTGTTAAATATGCTTAAATATACTGTTTGTTTGTTTGTTTGCGACAGCGTCTCACTCTGTAGCCCAGGCTGGCCTCCAACTATTGAACCTCCTGCCTTAGTCTCTGGAATGATGGAATTGCAGGCATGTGCTACCACGTCCATCTGAATATACTATTGAAGTGATTATGCTTAAAAAGCTAAGTAAATGACTCATTCATTGTTATTTGTTTCTATTTTTAGTTCTACTTCTACTACATACCAGAAGGCACTATTCTAAGATAGTAAATACAAGGGGCAATTTCTGACCAGTTGTGGTAACTCATACTTATAATCCCAGCTACATGGGAGGCTGAGGCAGAAGAATCATTTGAGTCTAAGAGGTAAAGGCAAGTATGGGTCATAATGTCTGGAGCCTGTTTTCCCATCTGCAAAATTAGTATGATGACTCTGTGACACACTCTGTGAAGATCACTTAAGATAATTTATGTAAAGTGCTTGGCATAATGCTGGATACAGAAACATCTCTATGCATTACAATAGTGAAATAGGAAGTTTGAAGGACTCTAGAGCTAGGATGCATGGGGCCAAGTCTTTCTATCATATTCTAGCTAGTATCCATGGACGAGGGATTTTCTAGATCTTGGTTTCCACGTCTGTCAAACAGGGACAGTAACATATCTGAGGCAAATAAACATATGTGAGGCTAATGAAATAATACAGGCAAAGAACTTAGGACAGTGTTTGGGCATAGTAAAAGTCTGTATAAAAGTCATCCATTATTGGTATCTTTTTTTGGTGGTGGTGGTACTGGGGTCTGAACTCAGGGCCTCACACTTGCTAGGCAGGTACTCTCCCGCTTGAGCCACTACCCCAGACCCTTTTTGTGTTGTGAATTTTCATGATAGAGTCTTAAGACATATTTGCCCTGACTGGCTTTGAACCTCAATCCTCCAGACTCTGCCCCCTGAGTAGCTAGGATTATAGGTACAAGTTAACAGCACACAGCTAATGACTGGCACTAATCTGTGAAGTGGGACAGAAAATGAGAGGACACTGCTGGACTTTATCTGTTTCAATGTCCTCAGTGGTAGAAATGGTAAGTCTGGAGGAGGGATGAGTGAGGGTTACAGCTGAGTGGTAATTCTCTCTCTCTCTCTTTTGCGAGAGATTTGAATTCATGGCCTTGCACTTGCTCTGCCCCTTGAGCCCACTACATTGGTGCATCTACTTTTATATGTTTGAAATGTTTCCATAATAAAAAAAATAGAAATTAAAAAGCAATTTTAATTCTTTCATCTTACTTAGACTAGAACTCATATCTTTACAGGCCCTAAATTTTTTATGGTACTGGGGTTTGAACTCTGGGCTCCATGCTTACAAAGCAGATGGTCTACTCCTTGAACCACAGCTCCAGTCATTTTGCTCTGGTTATTGTTTTGTTCTTAGGCAGAGGAAATAGTAGGTGAGCTTGGAACACACTGACAGAAAGTAAGGAAGAGAGCCACACACCAGTGGTTCATTCCTATAATCTGAGCTACTCGGGAGGCAGAGATCAGGAGGATTGAAGTTCAAAGCCAGGCTGCGTAAATAGTTTGAGACCTTATCTCAAAAATACCCAACACAGGGCTGGCAGTATGGCTTAAGTGGTAGAGCACCTGCCTAGCAAGTATGAGGCCCTGAATTCAAACCCTAGGACTGCCAAACACAAAACAGAACTGGTAGAGGCTCTTCTTTGTAAATGGTCATGGAAATAATGAATCACTGAATGACAGAAAATCACTTTACAGGACAGTAACAACTAATTCAAGTTAAGACATGTGACCACTGAATGACATAATTGGGGAATGGGTATTTATATAGTTGTCAATTTTCACCCCACAGATTGCTTAATTACAAAGGGTGTTTTCCCTTTTTTCTGTAGAGCTACCATTGGCTGGGTATGGTGGCCCATACCTAGAATCCCTAGAATCCCAGCATTCAGAAATCTAAAGCAAGAGGTTCAAGAGTTCCTTCTGCACAGGCAGCTTTTCCCTTTAAACAACTCAGCCCTGGCTTCCTATAAAGATAAATATTAATATTAAAAGGGAAATATGGAGGCCAATGATGTAGCTCAGTGGTTAGGATGCTTGCCTAACATGCATGAGGCCCTAGGTGTGACCAGAAGAAAGGAAAAAAGGAAATGTTTGGTCTTTATTTAAAAACATAATCCAGCAGAGGAAGCAAGACAAATGAAGTATTTGCCCAAGCTAGTCACACAGGCAATGGTATGACCAGTATTAGGATCCTTACACATCATCCCTACAATAATCTCTACTTTTGTCATTAGGGAGAAAGGGCATCAGAAAAGCTGGCTTCTTGTTGCCTTTGCTCAAGTGAGCTCTGTGGGAATCCTGCTTCTGACTGTCTTCATCCACAGTCACAGACCCCCCTTCTCAAGGTCCATCCCCATCCCTGCACTTAAATCACACACATTATGGTCAAAACTGTACAGCTTTATTACAAATAGAGTGGACTGCTAGAGAGGCCCCTCTGCAAACTTTCTTCTGTAACCTCTTCCCTCCTAACATCCCTTCAGAGGAGCTCAGTAGGGATCTGAGGATAGTGAAAGGGTCAATGCTTTCTCCAAAGTCCTTTGAAGCAACCACCAAATCCTTCTGGCTCCAGTTGAAAATCTTCTGGCAGAAGAAGTAAAACTTTAGCTCTCATCTTCAAGGTTCTCCATGTCTACATCCTGGGGGGGTGTTATCTTCTTTTGTCGTTTGGGCCTTGGTTCACTAGTCCTGGCTGGCTTTGAAGGGGCTTCCACTGAGCAAAGGGAAAGAGGAAGGATCATTAAAGAACCCAAATAAATCCAAGCTCCCTTTCATCTCACCTGTGTGTCCCAGTCTTACCTTCCATGGCTGCCTTTTCTTTCTGGGCAAGTCGGATCTGCTGCAGAAGTTTTCTGCGTTTCTTCCCCGACAGAGTAATGTTGGCACGTGCACTGGACCTGAAGAGCAGGTAGGAATGGTTAACCTTCCTGAGATTGTCAATTGGGTCCAAGACCAAAATTAAAGACTGCGTGAGCTCACAGCCTACCGTACTGTGAGAGGCTAGCAGAGTTTAGGAAAACACACAGCAGACACACATTCCCTGCTTAAAACGTGAGCGTACAAGAAAAGCAGAGAGGTTTTGCCTCCTCTTGAAATTGGCAGCGAGGAAAAAATCGAAGGCGAGGAACAATGAGAAGAGGATCTGTTACTCACGCCCTCTTCTTGAGGTGGTGCCGCGTGATCAACCCTTCGTCTATCACAGCCCCGACTACCCGGTGTTTCAGTCGCCGCTCCCGGTTCAACACCCTCCGGCGCTTGAACAGTTTCTTCTTCAGCTCCTGCGAGGGAAAAGGTTGAGAATCAGACCAAGGCTGCACACAGTCATCGCACCAGGCATCCGCAGATCCCCCTCGATCCCATCCCGGATGAAAGAAGTCTCCAGCCGGACGCCGGTGGCTCACGCCTGTGGTCCTAGTTACTCAGCAGGCAGAGAGGGGGAAAGCCCTTCGAAGCCAGCCCGGGAAAATAGTTCGTAAGACCCTATCTCGAAGAAACCCATCTCAAAAATAGGGCTGGTGGAGTGACTCAAGGCGAAGGGCCTGAGTTCAAGCCCTAGTACAGAAAAAAAAAAAAAAAGGCTCCGAAAAGTTCGGAGAAACAAAGTCGCAGCATCCACACAGTCACCGTTCGCGGACGGTTGATCTTCCCTCCCGGCGCCCCCATTGCTGCGCAGCGACGCTCCCTCGCAGTCGGCGCTTCCGCCCCACGGTAGACACGCACGGCTCCGCCCGCCGCGGCCAATCGCTGCGCGGGGGGCAGTGCCGGGCCTATATAAAGGAGCTCCGGGGGAGCTGAAGACCTCTTGCAGGGTGGCGAGCTGTTAGGTGTGGGGGTTGCGCGGGTGTGCGGGAGGCCGGGCGGTGATCTGGGTCTGGCTTGGGGGGGGCCCTCCTTTTCTTGGCGGGGACTGGGTGTGTGGTCCCACTTCCCGTTATGTACGGAGGCAGAAGGAAAGGGCTCCGTCCCTCTCGGTGCCATGTCTTCGGTGCCGGCGGCTTCCCGTTCGCCGGTTCTATCCTCAAACGCCGAGACACGGGTGTCCCAGCAGGGCAGGTCCAGCGTCCCCCTCCGCCCGCCCCCCGCAGGATGCTCACGCTGTCTTCTTTGGTTTCAGGTCTGCGGACGCCTCCCCAAGAGCGAGAGCTGACGTTTTTCCTCCTCTCTTCCATTTACTGTTGCAATCAATAAAGGCCGTTTGTACCGTAGTAGGGCTGTGTCCGGGTTCTTTTACAGCGGGCTGAGAGCTCGGGGAAGTTGTACGCGTTCTTCAGCGGCGCGGAATTTAGAGACTCCTTTGGACCTCAGGCCCGGGTTAGGGTGCCGGCGACGATTCGCGTAAGGTTCTCTGGCCGACCCTGCGGGGACCTGCACATGGCTGCGCTGAGCCGAACGCTTCAAGTACCTGCTCTAGTGGTGCGGGCGCGCCGAGCCTTGGCGGGTAGGGAAGATAGGGACAGAGTGGGAGGGCAAAGGGGCTTATGGGAGTGTGGTCTCTGAAACTGTGGCTTTTCAAAGTAAACCCCAGAGTGCTTGTGCGCCGTTTTTGCTGAGGAGAGACAGAAACCCGACACCGGATAACACACCCTCCACCCGCATCCACAGGCTCCCTGGCCGGTAGTTGCTTGGCTGACCGCCGCCTCTGGGATCGGCTCCATGCCCAGCCGCGTCCAGGCAGTGTCCCCACCTTCGACTGGTTCTTTGGCTATGAGGAAATCGAGGGACTGCTACTTCCACTGCTGCAGGAGGCACGGGCTGCCTGCCTACTGCGGGTGCTGGATGTGGGCTGTGGAACCTCAAGCCTGTGCACAGGCCTCTACACCAAGTCCCCACACCCCGTGGATGTGCTAGGGGTGGACTTTTCTCCCGTGGCTGTGGCCCACATGAACAGCATTCTGGAGGGCCAAGGCCAAACCCTCCTATGCCCTGGGCACCCTGCATCCCGTCTCCGCTTCATGCAGGCTGATGCCCAGAATCTGGAGACGGTGGCTCCCTCAGGCTCCTTCCAACTAGTGCTGGACAAGGGCACCTGGGACGCTGTTGCCAGGGGTGGTCTGCCTGGGACTTACCAGCTGTTATCAGAATGCCTGAGAGTCCTAAGCCCCCAGGGGACCCTGATTCAATTCTCAGATGAGGATCCTGACGTGCGTCTGCCCTGCCTGGAGCAAAGATCCCATGGCTGGACTGTGACTGTGCAGGAGTTAGGCCCTTTCAAGGGCATTACCTACTTTGCTTACTTGGTTAAAGGCTCTCATTAAAGATATTTTAGTCCGACCTTAGTGTTTTCTGTTGGGCAAGAAGAAGGTTGGAGATAGTTTTGGTTTTGCAATATGGGTGCCTTCCTCCCCCAGCCCCCTACTCATCTGCAGAGTGGGAATGAAACCAATAACCATACATGGATAGTTAGCAGTGCCAGGCACAAGGTGAATGCCGAGAACAGAAGGTGCAAATGCGCCATTCCTTGCTTCAATTAACTGGAATTCCTAAAAACAGCAGATAGGAATTGTATCTAAATCCCAGCATTGGCTTGGGTGGCCCATGGCCTAACTGCTGAGGCTCACTTTTCTCATTTATTAAGAGGGGGACACTGAAACAATGGGTAGAAAGGCTCCTAAAACTAACCTAGGTGGAATGTTAGAGGAAGAGAGAACAATACTCACCCCCAAAGGTATTGAGAGATGGGAAATGGGAATATTCCACAATGCAGCTTCTATAGATATTGGAGCCTGTTGCTGGGTCCCAAAGAGGACAAGGTTTGGGGGCCTCCTGACACTCTGTGATCTCAGGAATCCAGCAGGCTTGTTGGTCTTCCTGTTCCTGCCCCCAGCTGAGTCCAGGGTTAAATATTCTTAAGGGTTCACTGGGGTCCTGTGGGCTCCAGGCCCAGCCTGGGGAGAGAGGAACAGTTAACCCATTAGCAATGAAAAAATAGATATTCCTGGTATCTTATAATTATTTTTTTTTTGTGGTACCCCAGGGACTTGCCCATTCGGGCTGTACCACTGAGCTACATCCCAAACATCTGGATATATTTTTGAATCTTTACATGGAACTTTTTATTGGCAGCACTGGGGTTTGAACTCAAAGTCTCCACACTTGCTAGGTATGCACTCTTACACTTGAGCCACTTCACCAACCCTTGAATCTTTAAATGATTTTAAAAATGAGGGCTGGCGGAGTAGCTCAAGTGGTAGAGCACCTGCCTAGTAAGCCTAAGGCCCTGAGATCGAAAACCCCTGTACCACAAAAAAAAAAAAAATTATAAAATGAATTTGTAATGTCTTTGTTTATAAAAATAATGAAATCAAGCTGGGCACCAGTGGATCATGTCTGTAATCCTAGCTACTTAGGAGGTTGGACAAATAGTTCCAGAGACCCCCCCAATTCCAAAATAATCAGTGCAAAATGGAATGAAGGTGTGTGTAAACGCCTGAATTCAAACTCCAGTCCCACAAAAAAGGAAGGAAGACAAGGGTTAATGCACCTGTCTGGCAAGTGCAAGGTCCTAAGTTCAAACTCCAGTACTGACACCAGGCCCCAGCCCCGCCTGCACACACACACACAAAGTAAGATGTTGCTCGGCAAGGTGGATCACACCTGTAATCCTGACTACTCAGGAGGTACAGATCTGGAAAATCAGGCCAGCCTGGGCAAAAAATATTCTTGAGACCACCATCTACTCATCAGGCGTGGTAACGCCGTGCTTGTCATCCCAGCTACAAGGGAAGTAAATAGGAGGATCTTGGGCAGGGCTGGGGAAAAAAAATAATAAAGGACATGGGACTCTTCCAAAAAAAAAAAAAAAAACAACAACAGCAAAAATCAGTGGAGTAGCTCCAGTGGTAGAATGCTTGTCTAGCAAGCGCAAAAAGCTCTTGAGTTCAAACCCTAGTACTTCTGGGAGAAAAAAAAAAGGACAGGCTAGGGGTATAGCTCAGTGGGAGAGTGTGTGTCCTCAGCATGAACTAGGTTCTAGATTCAATCCCTAGCACCAAAAAGCAAAGTAAGACAGCAATTTCAATCAAGAACCTTGACTTCCTCACTAATAAAGGATTATCTCTCTCACAGGATTGCTCTGAAAGTCATAAGGAAAAGGTGTTTAGCAAAGTGCCTGGCACATAGTAAATGTTTAAAAAAGTAAAAAAAGAAAAAAAAAAAAAAAAAAAAAAAGCCAGGTCCTGTTGACATCCTAGCTACTCAGGAGGTAGAAATCAGGAGGATCATAGGTCAAAGCCAGCCCTGGGCAAATAGTTCTTGAGACCCTATCTGAAAAATACCCAACATAAAACAGGGCTGATGGAATGGCTCAGGCGATAGAGCACCTGCTCAGCAAGTATGAAGTCCTGAGTTCAAACCCCAATACCACACACACACACACACACACACACACACACACACATGCATACAGAAAGACTACCTTTTATAATAATACACAGACATGGAAAAAAGTCCAGGAGGAAAGACATCTAAAACATTATTTGTACTGGTCAGATTTAGAGTAATTTTATCATCTTTTTCCCCAACAATGTAAATATTTTAAAATATTAAAAGTACAGATTAGGTCATCTACATAGTTCCAAGCCAGCCTGAGCTATATAGTGAGACCCTGTCTGAAGGAAAAAAGAAAAAAAAAAAAAAGACTGGCAGCATGACTCAAGCAGTAGAGCACCTGCCTAGCAAGTGAGGCCAAGAATTCAAACCACAGTACTGCAAAAAAAAATAAAGAAAGAAAGGTGCAGATTAGGGCTAGCATTCAAGGCACTGAGTTCAATCCCTAGAATAGCAAAAAGAAATCAAAATACAAGTACAGATTAATTAAAAGGTGTCACCCATTTTGACATCAGAATGGCTCTCTAAACCTGTTGTGGTTATACATATCTACAGTCCTAGCACTCAGCATGACACAGGAGAATCTCTAGTTTGAGGACAGTCTGGGCTGTTTCAAACAAACAACTGGGGGCATTGTTTAAATGGTAAAGTGCCTGTGCAAATGTTAGACCCTGAGTTCAACCCTCAGTACTGCCAATCAATCAATCAATCAATCCCTGTACCTGCTGTTTAATGTTCAACCTTATCAAATGTCTTGACTTTTCTCTCCAGTATTACCACGTTTATATATTTTCGTATTTATTTATGTATATTTGTATGGGTGAGTCTGGTAGTGGGGATTAAACTGAGCACTTTATCACTGAGCTAACTGCCCTCAGCCCCTTTCTAAATTTATTGAGTACCTACTGTGTGCCTGGAACTACTGACTGACACACTGAGTGTTCCATTTTGGCCTTGTCTAGAACATCCAGATCACAATGGCCCAACTAAACCAGCCACTTCCCTCACCTGGCTCTTCACTTTGGTCCTGGAAGAAGGCCTCAGCCTCCCCTTCATCATCATCAGTGAGCAGCAGCAGCTCCTCATGTGGCCATTGGAGACCCCCATGGTCTTCTTCATTCACCTCTGAGGCTTCCACCACAATAGAAGGGAGATGGGACTTTTGAGAGACAACCTGAATAAAGACAGCAGGGGAGTTGGGACAGTTTGGAGGATAAGGCAGCAGCAGGACGCAGGGTAAAAAAGTACTAACCTGAACATCCTTGTGACCTTCAACCTTGCCAATCTCTTCTCTGTCCTTCCAGAGAGTATTGGTCAACCTGGGACTTTCTGGGTGCCAGGAGTAGCCTGGGCTATCTTTAGGCCATGGTTCATCCTCTTTGCTGGTCCCTGGCACAAGGGCCATAGTGGTGATTCCAAGAGTACAGGACAATTGAACTCTAACTAAAGTACCCCGACCCAGCGCACCACGCAGACTGCTCCTTTAATCTTCTTTGGAGCTGACCCCTTAATCACTGCTGAAGAGAAGAGTATGACATGCTAGGAGATTATGGGCCTTCCAGGGGAGGGAGGTGCCCAAGAGGGGCATAGGAGCTTTATTTCTATTTACACTCTGGACACTGTGGATAGCAGCCAGGGTCAGAGATAAGGGCATCTGGATTAAAGCCCTGTGAGTGAAGAGCTGTGATAATGAACTTGGAACTTTCTAACGCCTTACTGACTTTCAAAAGATGGCTTATTTGTATCTTATTTAATGAATATTTGTGTGCTGTTTACTGTTTGCCAGGGACTTTTTTTTTTTTTTTTTTTTTGGTGGTGATGGTACTGGGTTTGAACTCAGGGCCTCACACTTAGCTAGACAGGTGCTCTACCACTTGAGTCACTCTGCCAGCCTCAAAGAAACTTTTTTTATGTGTATAGAACTTGGGATTGACCTGAGAGCCTCACACTTACAAGGCAAGCACTCTGTATCATTCAAACAATGAATGCCAGGAGAGGAGAAAAGTAAGAGGCTCTTTGTTTTATTCTACACTCCACTTTTTTAACATATTTTTTTTTCTTTCAGCGGAATCAGGGTTTGAACTCAGGATCTCATGCTTGCTTCCTAGCTGTACCACTTGAGCCACTAAGACAATCCTTTTTTGTGTTGGTTATTTTTGAGATAGGGTCTTTGGAAGCCTTTGGCTTCCAAAGGTGATCCTCCTGATCTCTGCCTCCCAAATAGCTGGAATTACAGGCCTAAACCATGCCAGCCCTGTAATCCAACCCTGTACACTTGGCTTTGAGTCTGTAGGTGTTTTTTGTTTTTTTTTTCAGTATTGGGGCTTGAACTCAAGGCCTACACCTTGAGCCACTCCACCAGATTTTTTTTGTGAAGGGTTTTTTTTCGAGATAAGGTCTTGCACAACTATTTGCCTGGGCTGGCTTCAAACCTCTATCCTACCGATCTCTCCCTCCTGAGTAGCTAGGATTACAGGCATGAGTCACCAGTGCCTGGCTTTTTCCTTTCGGTACTGGGGTTTGAACTCAGGGGCTACAACCAGCCCCTTTTTTACGTTTTTTGTGATGTGTTTGTGTGTGTGTGTGTGTGTGTGTGTGTGTTTGTTTGTTTTTAGATAGGGTCTCGTGAACTATTTGGCCGGGGCTGGCTTTGAACCAAGGTCCTCCTGATTTCTGCTTCATGAATAGCTAAGATGACAGGTGTGAGCTACTGGTGCCCTGCAGCTTTTGGTCTTTGTTCTAAAGTTAAACAGATTGGGAGGGGCCAATAGATTGTTATGTGTAAATATTCGGATGACCATATTACAAGACTAATGGTGCAAACAGGAGCTGCCTTTTTTTTTTTTTTTTTTTGGCTAGGCACCACTTTGAGCCAGTCAGTCAGCCCTTTTTTGTGTTGGGTATTTTTTCGAGATAGAGTCTTGAAAGCTATCTTCCTGATTTCTGCCTGAGTAGCTAGATTACAGGTGTGAGCCACCAGCGCTGGGAAATTTTTTTTGTTGGTGGTGGTGCTGTATGCCAGGCAAGGGCTCTACACTCCCAACACTTTTTTTTTTTTTTTTGCGGTACTGGGGCTTGAACTCAGGGCCTTCACCTTGAACCAGTCCACCAACCCTTTTATGTGATGGGTTTTTCGAGAGAGGGCTCGAACTGTTTGCCCGGGCTGGCTTCGAACCGTGGTCCTCCTGATCTCGGCCTCCCTGAGCGGGGATTACAGGCGTGAACCCCAGTTGACTGAACATTTCTATGGTCAGGTATTCTCTAGCCCAGACTCTGCTCTATGGTTCCCTCACCGCCATGCCATGGGTCGCTCTAGCCCGCGCAGGGGGCGGTGAGATGTGGCTGCCTTTCTAGGCTGCGGGAGTCTCCAGAGGGCGCCTCACTGGTCGCTAGGTCCGCCATGGGCAAGGTGCGGAAAGCGCTGGCCGTAGCTGCAATGCTGGGAGCAGGGGCTGGCGTGGGCTCCGCGCTTTTTGCTCTCGTTACCCCAGGAGAGAAGCAGAAACAAGCCATGCTAAAGGTAGAACAACTGAGAGCCCTGAGGTGGGTGGTAGATGGGAGAGCACCCGGCTGGAAGCCGGGACTGCGAACCTCCTTTCGTGCTCGCAGGAGCTGCCGGAGCAGCATCCGCTGCACAGAGACGAGAAGACCAGGACCCAGCACCTAGTGATGGCCACATTGCAGGAGGCCGCGGCTACCCGAGAGAACGTGGCCTGGAGGAAGAACTGGATGGTCAGCGGCAGCGGGAGGTCAGAGTGAGACCAGCGTTGTCCCGATGCGCGCCGGGACCTTGGCTCGAGTGCCGGAGTCCGAGGCGAGCCCTCTCCTCCGCGGGCCGGCCGGGGAACCGGGAGCCGGCGCGTGGCACCCCGGACTCTGGGACCAGGAGGCCCGCCGAGTGAGCATGTTCCCTCAAACCCTGGGCTCGTTGCTTTAACTTGCACTTAGGGGGCCGGACCGAGGCAGAGGGTCGGATGTGGCGAACCCAAGGAATCAATAAATGCTGTTCGTGCAGAGAGTGACCTTCGCAGTCGGACGCCTACCAATGCTTAGCTGTGGGGATCTGCGCTGAGAGCGCGGCTGACCGCGGGAGCTGCCTGCCACGCCCCTCTCCCAGGGAGACCGTGAAGCCCATTGGGTTTAGCGACATTTCAAAACAGGTCATGTGGTCTAAGTTTGAGTGTAGTTCCGGGTAGAACCTAGCGACATACTTAAAATCAGAACTATCTGGAAATCTTGATATCAATGAATACTTGTAAGGGACTCCTGTTCTTCGGGCGAGGTTGAAGAAGAGCATCTAGCACTTAACGTGCCCTAATAACGTGCTTTCTATGACCATTATTTAAAGAAGCTGAGAGGCTGACTTACTGGAAATGGTGAAAGGAGCATGCTTTGTGTCAGTAAGTTCTGGTTTAGCTCCTGTCCTGTTCTATAAAGATCATAACTGCCTAGAAGATTGACTTAAGTTGGAGACTTAAGGGGCACAGAACAGCCTCTCAGTAAATGTCGTTCCTCACCCACAAGGTTTTCCCTATAGTTTCCAGTGTCTGGATCCGGTACAGGATTTCCTGGAGATACCACTGAGTATGAGATAAAGTCATGGGATAGGGGTTCCCACAGTTAGGCTTGCCAGGTCACTCCCCTTTGTGTGTATCTGGGAACCCAAAGCCTCATGCATGCCAGTAGCACATATTATATACCACTTAGCTATACTCCAACCTCATATTTTCCCCCATTTTTACAGTGCTGGATATCAAATGCAGAGCCTTGTGCATGCTAGGCAAGTACTCTACCATTGAGCTGTACTCCCAGCCCATCCATTTGTTTGGTTTATACCTTGTAATTCTCAACAAGACTGAAGTAGAAAAAAGGCTGTTTTTATTAAATAAAGTCAGAACACTAAAGCTTTGTAACACTGAGGTGCAAACCCAGAAATGAGCATTGGTGCTATTTTCAGCTGCTGGACAGTGGAGTCGTGAGCTCAACCACTTGTGTGTGATCTTTCTGGTTTATCTGCTTCTCTACATAAGAGGAAGGAGTCAGAAACTGTTTGGAGGTCTAAGGGAAGGAGATCAGTAGCAGTAAGAAGACCCATCAGGGAGAACCTGAGCTCACATGAAGAATGCTGTACTTGCTACCAGGTCACTTTGGGCAAGGCTCTTGTGCTTTGAGATCCTCATCTCTAAAATGGGTAATTATACCTACACCTAGATAACAATCAGTGCCTTTATAGCTCAGTACATATAAAAGCACATAAAAGCACTTAGAACTGTGGTATGTATGAAACACTTTTCTTCTTGCGGTACCGTGGTATTAACTCAGGGCCTTCACCTTGAGTCAGTCTGCCAGCCCTTTCTTGTGATGGTTTTTTTTGAGGTAGGGCCTCTCAAACTATTTGCCCGGGGTAGCTTTGAACCTTGATCCTCCTGATCTCTGCCTCCTGAGTAGCTTGGATTACAGCATGAGCCACTGGTACCTGGTTCTACACTTCTTAGTGTTATCAGGAAAGTACCATAATGTTTGATTTACTCTACAGCAGAACACATGCAGGTCTCCTTTTCTGCAAAGGTCACCTTAATGTTCATGGAACATTAAGGAATGTTTATGGAAAGCCGTATAAAATAACCAACCCAGGCTAGGGTGTAGCTCAGTGGTAGGGCATTTAACTAGCATGCCCAAGGCTCTGCGTTGCATTGCAGCACCACACAAAAGAAAACTAAAACCTTTTGGATAGATAATACTGGGGACTGAAGTGCTACACACTAGATGGAAGCACATTATGTCAACATTATGTTTGCCTCATGAGAGCCCCAAGGAGTAGGCACCAACATCCCTATTCTACTAAAAACTACGCCTAAAGAAGACAAGGGCTGGGCTGTTGCAGTGGCTCAAGTGGTAGAGTGCCCGTCTAGCAAGAGTGAGGCTGAGTTTAAACCCCAGTACTGCATTAAAAAAAGAAAATGTCAAGGGCTGGGCACTGGTGGCTCGAGTATAATCCTAGCTACCTGGGAGGATTGATCACTGTTCAAGGCCAGCCTGGACAAATAGTTCACCAGACCCCTATCTACAAAACAGCCACAACAAAATGGACTGGAGGTATGGCTCAAGTGATAGAGCATCTGCTTTGCCAGTGTGAAGCCCTGAGTTCAAACCCTAATCCCAGAAAAAAAGAAAAAAAAAAAGTCAAGGGACATGACTAGGGGAAGTGGTAGAGTGCTTGCTTAGCAAGGAGGCCCTCAGTTCAAATACCAGAAGTGCAAAAAACAGTGAAGGTACATGGCTAGTAAGGCTTTAAAATTTATAGCTGGATGCTGGTGACTCATGCTTATAATCCTCTTTACTCAAGATGCTGAAATGGGGAATATTATAGTTTGAGGCCAGTCCAGGCAAATAATTCACAAGATCCCATCTCCAAAATAATTAGAGGAAAACTGACCAGAGGTATGGCTCAAGCCATAGAGCACCTGCTTTGCAAGCCTGAACCCTGTGTTCAAATCTCCAACCCACCTCCACCCCCAAAAAAATCATGACTGTCAACCTCCAACAAATGTCCGAGTATTCTATTTGGAAAATACCAAGCTGCTCCTCCCCGCCCACACACACACACAAAAAAAGGTGGTACCATACCACCTTACCTATAGGAGCAAAAAGTGCCCTCATCCCCACAGCTTCTCCCCCTTTACCTTTGAAGCAGCTAATCAAGACACAGAAACTGGTGTCTGTTGGAAACTAAAGATGAGAAAGAGGGTCAACCCCAAATGTGTTCCCTTTGGCTTCTTTCTCTGCCTCCCTTTTGTCCTTCCCACCATTCAGGAAGAAGCCAGGCATATATAGAACTCAGAGGGTCTATTTATTAGGAAGGAAATGTCAGTGCTTTATCAAAGATGAAGTCAGAGAGGGATGGAGGGATGAAGGTTCCTCAGCTGGGACATTTCTTGGCCACAATGAGGACAGCAGAAGGCACGAGTCCTAAAAATGGAAGAAAATAAGACTTGAATTACAGTTCTTGCTTTTTGCTCCTCAAATTCCTGGACTCACACTGTCCCCATAAAGTCCATTCTCTTTGTATCCTTTCTTTTCCTAGGCATGCCCCCAGTCCCCCAAGTCCTGTTCCTGATCCCATATGCCATACCCAGCTCCTGCAGAGGCCGCTCCATGTCAGCTTCTGAGAAGGCCCGTCTGGGAAAGCCACTAAGCAACTGCACAGGATCCTGGCCCCCTCCAGGTTCCTCTCCACGGTGGAGCTCCACATATAGCCTCACAGCTGCCAGCTGTTCCCGAGCCCGGAACGTCTGTGTCAGTGAGGTCCCATCTGGCAGCCTCACCTAGAAGGCAAGAGAAACACCCAGAGTACTGTGACAATCAAAACTGAGTGGTATGCCCAAGTAAGGAAGAGCTAAAGCTGCCCCTTCTTCCATCAGAGAGACTGAATCATTACAACTACTAAAAGCACTTAATGAACATGTACTTATGCTCTGCTTTACTAAGTATTGAAAGGTCTAACTCACTCACAATCTACGGCAATATACAAATATGTCAGGACAAATATCACGAAAATAGCTGTGTAATGAAAGAAAAATATGAGCAAATAAAAGGGTAACTGCTGAGTAAGAGGGAGGTCTGGACTTAAATATGACTGGGGCAGGTGAAATTTGATATCTTTCCTAAGAGTAGAGGAGGTAGGATTTCAAAAGTCATTTACAAAAAAGGGAGAGATTTGGCAAAGGGAACATAACTGAAAAAAGACCTGCATTGGGTAACTAATAGGCCAAGAAAAGGGTTCAGGACCAAAAAAGGAACCAGAATCAGTACCTGTATGCGACACTGGTCATACTCGCGCTTGACAGGTGGCTCCTGGCTGGGAGAAGAGGGAACAGGACCTGGCTCTGTCCCTGATGGGGATGGCTGAGAACCCACACTACCACCATACTGGAGGACAAAGTAAAACATTCAATCAGGCTCTCACCTGCCCTCAGAAGGAACAGATTTGTAAGCCCATGCTTTTCCTCTGAAACTGGAAAAGGAAATTAACCCACCTACCCCATTTACCTACAGTCTTCCCATCACCCACCTTCTTGGCTCTTTCTGCTTTGTCCCTTTCAATCTTTTCTCGAACCCTTTGTCTGGAATGCAGACAGGAAGAAAACAGGTCGGACATCAACAAACCAAATCTTGATTTCTTTCAACAGTTGACCAACATGCCCATCATCCACACCTGGCAGCTAACTCTTCAGCCTTTTCCCTCCTCCGCTCCTCAGCAGCTCTTCGCATCTCATCTTCCTGTAGTTTCTGTCGTGCAGCTGTCAGCTCTTGTCCTTGTCTCCTGCGCTGCTTTTCTCGTTCCAATGCCTCTCGCTCCTCTCTTTCTTCACGTTCTCGCTGCTTCTGGGCCACCAACTCCAACATCCTGTGTTACAGAAAGGAAAGAGCTCAAGAGAAATGGACATGGAGTGGGAAGGTGAGTTTATAACAAAGGACTCTAAACAAAATCAGGAAACGTGTCCCAAGGTGGATAAAAATAAATGAAAAACAAAATAATAAAAAAAGAGCCAGGCACTGGTGGCTCACACATGTAAGCCTACTACTCAGAAGGAAGAGATTAGGAGGATCAGTTTGAAGCCAGCCCCAGGAAAATAGTTGGAGAGACTCTGTATGAAAATATCCAACACAGGGCTGGCAGAATGGCTCAAGAGGTAGCAAGCATGAGGCCTTGAGTTCAAACCCCAGTACCAACCTCTCCCTTTTAAAAAAAAAAAAAAAGGAGAAAAAAGAGGGAGCTAAGAGTGTAGTTCACTGGTAGAGTATGTGCATGAGGTTCAGGGCTAAAAACAAAACAAAAGGACAAAGGGGCTGGTGGAGTGGCTAAAGTGGTAAGAGCACCTGATTACCAAGTGTGAGGCCCTGAGTTCAAATCCCAGTGCTGCCAAGGCGGGGAGCAAAAAAAAAGGTCAAAGGAAATGTGGAAATGTCAAGGTACTTTGACCAGACTTGAGTGTTTGCATTGGGGAGGAGTGGAGATGACCCTTAGGAAAGTGAGAATGTTCTTTAACTGTACCTCTTAGTCTGTTCTTGTCTTTCCTCTTCAGTCAGAATGGGTCTGCTTTCTCCCGCAGTAGAACCAGGTCCTACAAACAAGCAACCACTATTATTACCCCTTCTGATTCTCCTCCGGCCTCCTCAATAACCACACGATGTCTCCCTGTTCGGACCTTCAGGGTCAACTTGCTCTGAGGATGAGGAGGTGGGTTCTCGTCCCAGTACATGTCCAAGGGGAGTCTCTAGAGGCTCGTCCACGTCGGGGTCGTCTTCGTGCTCCATCAGCCTGGCAGGGAAAGTCGGCAGGGAGGTTGGCCTGGCGCCTGCCCCTCCCACCAGCCCCCAGTCCTCGACTCCGAGTCGGATCGCTCACCAGTCCATCGCAGCCTCGATGCCCTGGTTCCCTGTGAGGGCCAGAGCCTTCTCCCTGGGGGCAGAAACACCATGAGTAGCACCCAGCCATGGTGACGGTCAGGACCGGGCGCAGAGCCTGAAGCTAGGCTGGGGTAAAGGCCAGGACAGGTCCGCGGCCCCCCACCCCGGTGGGGCGGGGCTAGAGGGGGAAGGGCTCCCTTACGCGCGTCCACTGGGGAAGCCCATCTCGATGAGACTCTCCAGAGCCGTCAGCTCCGCCATGGCGCCGCCACCGCCGCTTCCGCGGGGACCTGGTGCGGCGAGAAGGAAAGCGGGAAGGGTCAGCGCAGGGCAACCCACCTTCGACGCCCCGGGACGGGCACTCGCTCACTCACCCGACTGGGGACCCGCGGGGAACACCGATCGGAGAGAGCCGAAGGGAAGCGGAAGTACTCGGATCTGTTTGAGTCACGTGGAGGCTGGCGTGGACGGGTGCCGAGAGGAGCCAAAAATCTCCCGCCCGGCCGGCCTTCCAGGACCTTGCGTGGACTGGGAGCCGCCGAGTCCCGCCTATGGCTGTGATATAGAAGAAGGATCGTGTTTAAAAGCGTCGCACTGCGTTACCCTCCTTAGATATTAGGAGGAATAGGGTCCCGTAGCGCAACTTGCTGGAAAGTTGTTTAGCAAAGTTTGTCAAGAGTCATTGAAATGTGCACGTTTTTGATTTTTTTTTTTTTTTTTTTTTGCGGTACTGGGGTTTGAACTCAGGGTTGGCACCTTGAGCTACTCCACCAGCCCTTTTTTGTGAAGGACTTTGTCTAGATATGGTCTTGTAAATTATTTATCCGGGCTGGCCTCGAACTGCGATCCTCCTGATCTCTGCCTCCTGAGTAGTTAGGATTACAGGCGTGAGCCACCGCCCCTGGCTTGCACACTCTTTTTGACCCAGTCATCCTCTTCGGGGAATTGAGACATCCTCTGCCAGATTGCCAAAGCGATCTTCGAAAAGCACAGCATCTGATCCCATTATCACCAACTTTTTAAAAACCTCCATGACATCCCAGACATCTAGGATGAAACAGACGCTTGGTTTCCTTCCGACCCCATTTTTGTTTTGTGGGGTTTTGTTTGTTTCTTGGGTTTTTTTGAGACAAGGTCTTGCTATGTAACCCAGGTTGGCCTCGAACTCCCAAGTGCTGATATTACAGGCATGTGCTTTTAAAAACACTAGGTGGCTCACACTTATAATCTTAGCTACCTAGGAAGCAGAGATGTGGAGGATCTTGGCTCAAGGCCAGCTCTGGGTAAAACAGTTTGAGGAGGCCCTGTCTGGAGGAAAAAAAAAAAAAAAATCATACAAAAAGAGGGCTGGTGGAGTGGCTCAGGTGTTAGAGTGCCTGCCCAGCAAGCCTGAGTCCCTGAACTCCCATACGGGGAAAAAAAAAAAAAAAAAGAAACCACTGGGATGTTTTTAAGAGCCCATCTATAAAGTGGAGATAAGGATAGCACCTATCTTAGGTACCTGGCAAGGCAAGACATTGTGGTGTAAATGCTGGTAGTTTCTGCCCAAGTTTCATCTACCAGTTGAGGGTAAACTCTGCATACTGTGGAAACAGGCCCTGCTCCCCCTCTTGGTCCTTGCACCTGACCAGTTCTGTAGCTGGGATACCCTGCCTCTTCTAGTCATTTTCAAGACTTCAGAGTTTGCCTTCTGAAGAAAGCCTGCTTTGACCACCCTTTTCTTCCTTCCACCTCCAGTATTTACTCCATTACACATTATTCCCCTGCTGTGTACTCATCATAAATCACTTGGTGTTCCACAGCACTAAATTTTGTTTTGTTGAAATGTGGTTTTGATTTATTGTTCAGTCTTCCTTCAAACTTGTGATACTCGATACTCCTGCCTCTGCTCTGAAATAGCTGAGATTACAGACGTGCACCATCATGCCAATACTGAAACTCATTTTATGTTTTTTTTTAAATATTATTTATTTATTTATTATTTTTTATTTATTTTGTGGTACTGGGGTTTAAATTCAGGCCTTTCACTTCCTAGGTGAGCTACCACTTGAGCCATGTCCCTAGTCATTTATTTTGAGACAAGGTCTTGCTGTGTAGCCCAGGCTAGTCTTGAACTCCCAGCCCTCCCGCCTGAGCCACATGAGTGCTGGGATTACAGGCCTGAATCACAATACCCAAATTGAAGCTCACATCAAATTTTTTTTTTTTTTTAATTCAGGGCCTACACCTTGAGCCAGCCCTTTTTTGTGATGGGTTTTTTCAAGATAGGGTCTCTCAAACTATTTTCCTGGGCTGGTTTCAAACCGAAATCCTCCTGATTGCTGCCTCCTGAGTAGCTAGAATTAAGGTGTGAACCACCAGCACCCAGCTAAAGATGATATAATTTTTTTCTTTTTTTTTTTTTTGGTGGTGTTGGGGCTTGAACTCAGGGCCTTACACTTGCTAGGCAGACACTCTACCACTTGAACCACTCCACCAACTCCTCAAATGTTTATTAGACATGGACTGTTTCCAGGCACAGAGTATGAATCATAAGTTAGTATGGAGTCAGGCAATGGTGGCTCTTGCCTATAATCCTAGCTAGTCAGGAAATAGGAATCAGGAGGATTCCAGTCCAAAGCCAGCCCCAGCAAAACAGTTCTCAAGATCCTATCTTGAAAAAACCCATCAGAAAAAAGGGCTGGCAGAGTGGCTCAAGCCACGAGAGCGCCTGCCTAGCAAGCATGAGGGCCTAAGTTCAAACCCTATTGCCACCAAAAAAAAGAAGTTAGAATGGACATTAGATATATAGAAGTTCTGAGGTCCTAGATCTACAATTGTGTGGTGAGAAATTAAAACAAACTAGAGATGGGCCATGGACACATGGACTCTGCCTAGCTGTGTTAGAAAAATACTCTGACTCCTAGCCTTAAAATACCCTATGCTCTGGGCTCTCATGGTTCCCACCTGTAATACTAGAGGCAGAGATCAGGAAGATCACAGTTCGATCCCAGCCCAGGCAAATAGTCGGAAGACCCTATCTTTAAAAAATAAAAAACAAAACAAAATGCCCTGTGGAGTCTGCATTCACTCACACAAAAAAATTCTTGCTGAACCTATCCAGGGAAAAGGTCTCCCTTAGAGCAGATGCATCAGGTTTTGCTCAGGAGCATAACATAGGTGAGCACAGGCTGGACCAGGCCTGGGCAGCACTGCTACTTGAGAGGAGCCACTTCACTTTTCTGTCAGCTATTAAAATTTGGGTCATTTGGTCAGGCTCCTCCAAACTCTTCTGAGGCATCCATGTTCAACTGCTTAAACTTTGTTTTGGCAACCCCTTGCTGGATGTTGCTTCTGGACTGTTTCTCATTTCCTTTCCAAGGCTGTGGGACAGAAAATAGCCTCTGTTTTGAGGAGGTAGAAGTTAAGTATACCTTTATTTTTTCTGTGACTTGTTGACCACATTCTGCAAAATGCCTTGTTTCCTTTACTATAGTTTTTGGAAGGAAGAATTCTATTAAAATTGTTTTAGTTTGAAGCCAGGAGCTGGTGATTCATGCCTGTAATCCTAGTCTCTCAGGAGGCAGAGATCAGGATTGTGGTTTGAAGCCAGCATGGGGAAATAGCTCTTTAGACCCTATTTCAAAACATCCAACACTAAAAAGGGCTGGTGGAGTGGCTCAAGTGGTAGAGTGCCTGCCTAGCAAGTGTAAGGCCCTGAGTTCAGACCTCAGTACTGCCAAGAAAATATTGTATGAATGTAGACTAGGATTTGTTGTTGTTGTTGGGACTGGGGCTTGAATTCAGGACTTTGCACTTGCAAAGCAGGAATTCTACCACTTGAGCCACACCTCCAACCCATTTTGCTCTGGTGACTTTAGAGACCTGTTCTCATGAACTATTTGCCTGGGCTGGTCTTGAATGGAGATCCTCCAGATCTCAGCCTCCTCAGTAGATAAGGATTACGTGTATGAGCCACCAGTGTCTGGCTAGAATATATATATATTTTTTAATTATGGCTTATTTTGAAAAATACTTGAGTTTAATTAAAATGTACGCCAATACCTTTCAAAGTAAGGTAATATTCAGAGACAACTGTTCTGATCCATTTTAAGATTCCTTTATTAATGAATGTCTTTGACTTAAATCTAACAAAAAATTCCAATAGTATTCTTTGTTCATCTTCATTATATAGTGTTAACAAGCTTAGTTGTAAACAAATAAATACTTAAGTTATTAAAAATGTTTATTAAGTGTTATTGATATATGCACTAGAGACTTTTATATGATTAATTCATATTTAGTCATTACAACCAGTCATGGAAATATGAGATAATTTATCTAAGGTCCCAAGGGTAGTAATTAGTAGAGCTAGGATTCAACCCATGCAGTGTGTTCTCACTAAACCACTGTTGCCTCTTCTAGAGTAAAGAGAAGAGCATCAGCTTTAGAGTTGAACAGCTTAGACCTGAATCCTAACTCATCTCTCTATTGTGGTTTCAAACTATTTAGAATCTCAAATCTCTCACCTTGTCTCTTGGAGTGATTGTAATAAAGAATAAGTGAGAATGCATGTAAAGTATGTCTTTATTAATTAGAAAGTAAGCCTTCTTGTTATTCATAAATGTACAAATTCTGAAGAAAGACAAGTATGAAATAAAAAGTCACAAGGCAGTGGGGAGCTGGTGGCTCACGCCTGTAATCCTAGCTGCTCAGGAGGCAGAGAACAGAAAAACCGAAGTTCAAAGCTGGCCCAGGGAAATAGTTCTTGAGAAGCTATCTCGAAAATATCCAATCACAAAAAGGGTTGGTACAGTAGATCAAGCAGTAAGAGCACCTGCCTAGCAAGTTCAAGTCCCAATACTGGAAAAAAAAAAAGTCACAAGGTAATCACTCAGTATAATACTAATTTTATCTGAACTTTTTTTTGGGTGGTGGGTAGGACTGGGGTTTGAACTCAGGGCTTCAAACTAGCAAAGCAGGTGTTCAACTGCTTCAGCCACACCTCCAGTCCCAGCTGGTTTTGAGATAACAAATTATTCTACATTTATTCTTGAGGTCTGATAATAAAAGAAGGATTAAATTTTATACTACTGCCCCTTTGACCTATTTCCGGTAAGTACCCTGTAGAAATACAAAAAACATGCAAGGCTACACAGAGAAGGATGTCCATTGGAGATAAGTGTTCCAACAAGGATGGATGGTTAAAGTCCTTTAAAGTGCATTCTGCCAGGCTCAGAGAGTGGCTCAAGTGGTAGTGACCCTGCCTAGCAAGCTAGAGACCTTGAGTTCAAATCCCAGTATCACAAAAAAGTAGTAAATAAACAAAGCACATCCTCCTATAGAAAATTATTCAGCCTTTAAAATATAAGAAGGAGGCTATGATTTACCAACCAACCTACAACATTGTTTATAAGTAAACAATGAATTAAAGAAAATATTTCCTTAAGATTTTCTCTGCTAGCTGGGCACCAATGGCTCATGCCTGTAATCCTAGCTACTCAGGAAGCAGATATCAGGAGGATTGTAGTTTGAAGCTAGCCCAGCAAATAGTTCTATGAGACCCTATCTTGAAAAAACCCTTTGAGAAAAAGGGATGGCAGAGTGACTCAAGGTGTAGGCCCTGAGTTCAAACCCCAGTACTGCAAAAAAAAAAAAAAAAATCTTGTCTGCTAAAGGTAATTACTGCTTTCTGCTGGAAATCAATCCCAGGACTTTGCTGGAGATGTAGTTCAGTGATAAAGCACTTGCCTAGCATGCAACAAGGCCTTGTGTTTGATCCCCAGCCCCTCAAAAAAAAAAAAGTTATAAGAACAGTAAAAGCGAGCTTGAATACTGTGTAGCAACCCAAAGCAGAGTTTTCTGTACGTTTAATTTAAAAATAAATTTAAAAGTGTGTGTAGTAAAACTGGGTGTGGTGGCATAGCCTATAATCCCAGCACTCCAGAGAACTGAGCAGGAAAGTTTGAGGTTAGCCTGGGCTATGTATCAAGATCTTGTCTCAGGGAAAAGAAAAAGGGAGGGGGCTGGGGATGTGGCTCAAGTAGTAGAGTACCTGCCTAGCAAGCATGAGGCCCTGAGTTCAAACCCCAGTACTACCAAAAAAAAAAAAAGTATGTATACTATTTTGAAGAATAGGTATATAGACTGGGAATTGAAAGGGATTATGAGCGGGGTTCTGGTGGCTCACACCTGTAACCCTAGTTACTCAGTTAATCAGGAGGATTGTAGTTTGAAGCCAGCCCCTAGCAAATAGTTCACTAGGCCCTATCTAAAAAAAAAAAATCAATCATGAAAACTGAGAATGCCTTCCTTTTAAATTTCCTTTAATATTAGGACAGTGGATATACAAAAAATACAAATGGATGGAGGAGAGAAATCCTTGATATTACTGTTGATTTTGTTTTCATTAACAAGAACACTAACTTGTGCCAGCCAGCAGCTTGAACCTCCTCTCTCTTCTTTAACCTTAATGTCTCTCTCTCTCTCTCTTTCTCTTTGCAGTACTGGGGCTTGAATTCAGGGCCTTCACCTTGAGCCACTTCACCATCTCTATTTCTGTGAAGGGTTTTTGAGATAGGGTCTCAAACTATTTGTCTGGGCTGGCTTTGAACCCCCATCCTCCTGATCTCTGCCTCCCGAGTAGCTAAGATTATAGGTATGAGCCACTGGTGCCTGGCCTTCATCCTTAATTTCTTTACAGACACAGTTGGACTCAGACCAGGTGTGCTCATCCTCAGTGACCAAATCAAAGGTTGGAGAAGGCATGGCTTCAATTCCAAACTTCCATCCTGCAGAATCTTATTCTCAAAATCCCATTGAAGGGACTGGGAATGTAGCTTAGTGGTACTGTGCTTGTCTAGCATGCACGAGGCCCTGGGATTGATCCCCAGCACCACAAACAAATGAATAAACAAATCCCACTGAAGCCACTCACAGTGACAGAGCCCTCTGGAGAGTGTATGATAGAGGTTGGCAAACAGCAAACTGCAGCCAACAAGCTCTATCTCGCCTGCTGCCAAGCATGTAAAGCCTAAGAGCTAAAATTTTACATCTTTAAATGACTACATTTTAAATGGTTAGAGAAATACCTACATAATGTCCTTGATTTTTATCCTTTTGAGCCCATAAAGTGTAAATCATTTATTACCTCACCTTTTAAAGCAAAATTGCTACTTCTTCCTAGTCCTCAGCAGGGAGCAAAATGACAAGTCCAAGACCTAAACATGTTTTCAACCCAGAGACTCTGGCTGTGGCCCAATTGTTAGGCCCTTGCTCTGGCTTGGCTGTCCAACTGATCCACCCACTCCTGGAAGGGCCTCAGGTGGGGCTGGGCCGCACCAGAGTTGTCCCCAGGCTCCCGTTACAGTGCGCCTGCAACTCTGTGGCGTGGACAGCCCCAGCGTTCCCGCAGGCAGAAGTGCCAGAACAGGGCGGCACAGCTGAGCAGGGCCAAGGCTATGCCCACCCCCACAGCTGCGTGGACCAAGGTGACAGGTCTTGGAGGCATAGAGAGTCGACTGCAAGGTCCAAAGGAAGGAAAGGCCATCCTCTCGGGGCCCTCCCCACTTGTCCCAGGAACCTGGCTCTCCCCCGCCTCATTAGCAGCCACCACACAAATGACATAAGTGCCCCCAGGCTTTAGTCCCTTCAATTCTGCTCTGCGGACTGTAGAGTTGAGGGGGGGGCCTTTCTGCGGAGCCCCGTTGCCTTCCCAAAGCAACAGCCAGTAGTGATGAACTGGGGAGAAGGGAGCACACCAGTGAACCACAGCACGGCCCTCTTCTGCTACAATTTGCACTTCTCCCAGACGTGGTGGTTCAGGTCGCAAGGCTGAGCTGGAGAGCCCTGGGCACAGGCAGGCCACTGGCCCGGCCCTCTGCAGCTCCTTGCAGGGTACCTGCAGGTGGCGGCAACGGTCATAGTCACAGGGGGCAGCCAACGTGGATGTGCTCACTGTCTCATATTCCTCCTCTTCTTCCTCTGATTTTTGAGGTGCCAATGGCTGAGCTCTGGGAACCAAGGAGAAGGTCATGGCCAGGAGCCACAGAAGGCAAGGAGAGGCCAGCATGGAGTCTGGAAGGGAAAGGGTGAACAGGTAAAAGTTGTCAGCCCAGCCTTTAAAGCCCCCTGCCTTCCAGGACCGAAACGGGAAGAGGAAAGAGGTGGGAATGAGACATGCATTTGTCAACTAGCTTTTTCTTTCCTTTCTGTTTTTTTTTTTTGGTGGGACTGGGGTTTGAACTCAGGGTTTCATACCTGCAAAGTAGGCACTCTACCGCTTGATTTACCACTTGATCCATACCTCCAGTCTGTCAACTAGCTTTTGAATCCAGGTTATGTTCTTGGTTTTGGACGAAAAGAATGAAATATGGTCTGACATATGAGAGTAACAAATATGTGGCCAGTAATGTGCAAACTCCTAGAAACAGTTGAATAAACAAAGCGCAGGGGGAAAGAAGAGGAGGAAACAATTTACTCAGCCCAGGGGAAAAAAGGTGGAATAATTCTCAGCTGCCACCTAGAGAAAAAAAATCTAAGAAAAACGAATTGTAATCAGCGACATGTGCAAACACCCAGAAAGAAAACAGAAGTGAGAAAGAAGAGAACAGAAGGGGGAAAGAAGGGCCCACCCCCCCTCCACTCGAATGAATCCTTACTCCCCACCTGTAGCCTGTGCAAATCCTGCCCAAGTAGTTCAGGTCCCTGCCTGTCCTCTCTCCTCCCCAAGTCCACAGAAGCCCCTCACCAGTGGGTATGCCTTGACGAAGTGGGAATCTGCCACCAGACATCTGTGGGTATCAGCCGAGGAGTCCCCAGGATCGCAGGCCACACTGTCAGGTTGTATCTTCAATTTCAGTTCTGTTTTGGCTGAAAGCTTTTATACCCTTCAACCCTGATGTCACCACCTAGCCCCCTCTTCCACTCCCCTCCCTGGTGAGTGCCAAGAAGAGGGCTGGTCCCCTCAGAGGGCTTGAGTCATGGGGCCAGGGATCAGGGAAGCCACATGCAGTGGTTTCAGCTGGAAGCCAGGATTCCTGGGTTCTGACAGAGGAGTGGAATGTGGAAAGCAGCCAGGATCTAAGAATCCAAAGGCTGAAGTCATGTGAAGGGCTGGGGAGAGGAATATTATCGGAGCGGAGGGAGCCGCCACCTGGCTGGTATCAGACGGGAAAACAGCTGTGGATAGCATGGGGCCTGAGTTACAAAATGCTGTTTTGGTAAAAATTATACCACATCTACAGCAGTCATTTCCTGTCTTATGCCTCCCAACGGACAGAGAAGGGAGGGGTGTAAAGGCCGGAATGATGAATCCCAGCTCTTTAGACCCGCCCTACACTATCCCTCTCTCCTGGAGGAGATGAGAGTCACATGGATGGAGTTGGAAGCCTGCTAGGAGCCAGGATGGGTTTTGCTCTCCTTGGTTTATGGATGGAAATACCTGAGCTTAAAACAACCCAGGCTGTGCATGGTGGCACACACCAGGTAATCCCAGCACTCATGAGGTGGAGGCAGGAGGACTGTGTGTTCAAGGCCAGGCTGGGCTACATAGCAGAGACCATCTCAATCAAACCAAACCAAACAAACCCCACCTTGGCCCAAGGCTGGGGCCTTCTCGATGTGCAGCCCCTACCAGACAACCTCCTCTAAGGGGAAGGAGATGCCTGGGGAACTTGAAATTTTCAAATGGCCTTAAATCCATGTCAAAGAGTCAAGGAAGCAGCTGGCACAAAATAGTTTATTGAGGGAAAAACAAGGGGAAAGGGTCTGGTGGGAAAGTGCTGGAATGTGAGGAAATGCCCTCTTTTCTTTAGGAACTGGAGCAGGTGGGGCGCTGCCGGAGACTGCCCACAGAGGGCTCAGAGCTGCCCAAAGTCTCCGGGGTAAGGGCAGAGGCAGAAGCAGAAGCAGGCAGGTTGGCCTCCGTTAGCAGAGCTGCATCTTCCCAGGAGCCAGAACCTGGGCCAGGAAAGGGAAAGACACAATCCCAAAAGAGTTATTAGATTAGCTGGGTGTTCTACTCCCACCCCGACCAACTCATGGCAGGGTGTCCCTCACCATCACTGGCCTCCGGTTCTAGCTCCTCTTCTCTACTCAGGGGTTGCTGATCTGGTTTCTCCTCCTCAGACAGCTGACCTTCTGTGGCCAGAAGGGGAAAGAAACATACAGGTGAGATCCAGAGGTGACACCCAGGTGCTGATGGGGAGAGCTGAGGACTCAGAAAGAAGGGACTGCACCATACCTGTCCCTGAAGGATCTTCAGGGCTCTCACCATCCTCTGTCACATCTGACTGCTGGGTAGATTCCTCCTGACTTTCAGGCCCTGTGCCTCCAAAGCAAACATAGGACAGCTACGGTCAGTGTCAGTGCCTGGATGGTGGAACCAACTCCATCTCCTTCAGCCTTTCCTTCAACCCTCAGCTCAGTGTGAGTGCTTTACACCTCATACTGGAGATAGGCAGTCCTCTTGTTCAGGCCATTCCACCTCCCCAACACTGCCCAACCAACCCTTTTACCTGGCTGATGGGTAGAGATCCTTCGTTGGCCTTCCTTTCGTGAGCTATCTCTTTGTCGGATGTTAACCTGTGGAGGAGAAACAACTAAGCAGCAAGGACTGACTTCTTGATCCAGTGATTGAGCCTTGAGCTCCAATATGCTCCCACCCATCCATAAGGAAAGATCATGAAGGAAGAAAAATGGGGTCCTTGCCCCTTGTGACCTGCAAAGAGAAGCGGTGTCGGGGCCAGATGCCCCCCCACACCCACTGCATGTAGCTGAAGAGCACAATGACGCTGAGGAAGGTAAAGTTGCTCGCAACACCGATGAAGGCGCAGGTCATGGGGAAGTTGTACAGCAGGTACCTGAGGCAGGAAATCAGGACAGGAAGAAAGTAGCAGTTACCATACAGCACCAGCCTTCTAAATTTCCCAGAAATAATTTCGAATTCCAGGGAGTTTGGCTAGCGCTGGGCTCTACCTCTATATCTCCTGTCTCCCCTCTCATAGTTACCAGGTTCTAATAAAAGCCAAAGACTTTAGGCAGTCTCAGTCATCATGTCTCAAGTCATCCCAACTCTTGCTGAGCCAGTGGGTCAAGACAGTAGACTGTATTTTAGTTTATTTTTGAAGGGGTATCTCGCTCTGTTGCTCAGGCTGGCCTCAAACTCCTGGCTCCTGGGCTTAAGTGATTCTCCTGATTCAGTTGCACAAGGAAGCTGGGATTACAGGCACAGAGGACCATACCTAGCTTCTGTGGAATTTCCTTTCTGCTCCTTTCCCTCTCCCCATCCTACCCCACTAGTCTCTCTATGTAGCTCAGGCTGGCCTTGAACAGACCCTTGAGGTCCCTCTGCCTCAACCTCCTGAGTATGTGCCACCTCATGTGGTTTATTTATTTATTTATTTTTTTATTTATTTGACAGTATTGGTGCTTGAACTCAGGGCCTCATGCTTGCTAAGCAGGCCCTGTAACCACTTGAACCATTCTACTAGCTCAGGTGGGTTTTTTTGGTGCTGGGGCTTGAATTCAGGGCCTACAACCTTGAGCCCCACCACCAGCCCTTTTTTGTGATGGGTTTTTTCAAGATAGGGTCTCACAGACTATTTGCCCAGGCTGGCTTCAAACTGTGATCCTCCTGATCTCTGCCTCCTGAGTAGCTAGGATTATAGGCGTGAGCCTGGTGCCTAGCCTCACATGGTATTTTTAAAAAAGCCCCCAGGAAGCCAATATGCTGATGTGTAACCAGGGCTGAGAACCTCTGGCTTTGCAACTCAATGCAATACTACTTTGTTAACTTGTTACCTCTGCCTGGGATCTTCTTCACTTAAGGAAAGCCCTCAAGAGAGCTGCCAGGTTCACTTCCATGGCTCCTCACCTGAGCCCAGTGAAGTGGGCATGGATGCGGAGGTAGGCTCCATACATCTGGATGCGCTTGCTGTGGATCTCAATAATTGCTCCAGTTGTGGGCACATACTGCAAGGGAATGGGGTGAGGGCAGTGTTGGATTCTACTGTTGTCACTCTTATCAGTCTAAATGGAGGCCCATTTCCAGCCACTGTGGTTGTACCTCCTCACTGTCCCCAGAGGCTCCTCAGCTGCAATTCTGGGCCAATAGGAGAGCTCTCTCCTTGTCATTCTTCACCTCACTTACCGAGTTCTCTCTATAGTCTGCATAGAGCTCCACCTCCAGGAGCTGCTTCTGCTCAGCAAAGCCAAAGAGCAGAAGGCTGGAGAAGACCAGTGTGTCAAGCATCTGTAGCAGGTCGGAGCGGTAATGCAACATCACCTGTCAGGGCCAGAGGAGAGGATAGGACAGGTGCTCCAGATTCCAACTGCCCTCTCTACCCCTCCCCCATCCCTGAAAAGCCCATGAAGGCTGCTCCTTCCTTAGGCTGCCCCCTGACCTTTACTTCCTACTTCCTATTCTCCTCTCAACCATTCCAACTGCTTGAATAACTTCTTCCTACCAAACACATTTCTTCATTCTAATATAGTAAAGGCTTCTCCTCCAGGACACTTTCCTGGGTTAAGCCCAACACTGTCTCTTTATCTACCTTTTCCCCAAATAGTTATGTCATCCAGGTGGGATGCAAGCTCCAGTGCATTGTTTGAAGCTTTTACCATATGCATGCAATCATGGTGTGGTTGTGTTGATAATTCATTAAGAATGGGGTTCAATGCAGTTTGAATATCCACTATGTGCTTAAAACTTTGAATTTTCTCCTAGTCTTACTATGAGGAAGTTACCATAAAACCTGTTTTTTTTGTTTGCTTGAGACAGGGTCTTGTTATCTAGTGCACGGGCTGGCCTTAAACTCATGATCCTCCTCCTTCCATCTCCCAAGTGCTGGGATTTCAGGTGTGCAACACCACAAAGGACTGGACCTTTGTTTTCTGAGAGCAGCTCCACTCTTCAGACTCTATTCTAAGACTGAACATGCTTATCAGATACTGGGGCTTGGTAGGTGGATTCCTGTTCCCTTATCCTGGCATGTCTCTGACCTCAGAGCCAGGGAAGACTTCTCTGGAAGCCCTTCCCAGATATTCTGACTCTGTCATCACGCTTCACAACTTCACAGAGACCACAAACACTTACCGAGCGTGAAGAAGTAGAGATGATTCGGCCACCTCTGGTATAGCATGAAACAGTGACTAAGAACATGCCCAAATCTTGATTAACAGGGGATTCTGGCAGCTCAAGCTCCAAGGTGACACGATATGGCTGTCCATACATCAGCACCTGTTCAAGGTAGCCATCGTTTTGTTTTAAAACTTTTAAAACTGGTACTATCCCCGCTCCACCTTCCTTCCTCCTTTCCAAATACTCCGCCACAACCCCTTGGGTAGCGCAACAGGTCTATCGATTGCTCATCACAAGAAGGTGCTGCCCCCTTCTGGTGGCTTCCCCTACCCTGCCCCCAAAGTTTTCTGTATCCCTTTGGCTCTGCTGAATCAGACTAGCTACTCTATTCTGAGAAAGGCTCTGTTGCATTTCTTTTCCAAAAGTGAACCGTCCTGTTACCAACTGGGCCATCTGTCCTGTGTGTCAGTAAGGCTGTCCCCCTGGACCCAGCCTGCATTCTCTTATGTTATTAATTAACCAATGCCAGCAGTGCTCTGCCTCCCTAGCCAGCTCTCATACAATCATCATTAGTGCAGCTCATCTTTCCATTATTCTGGATCTTAACCTTTTTTTTTTTCTCTGTTGGGGGGACCAGGGCTTGAATTCAGGGATTCACTTTTGCAAAACAGGATCTCTACTGCTTGAGCGTATCTCCAGTTCGTTTTTCTCTGGTTGTTTTGGCGATGGGGTCTCTTGAACTATTTGCCAGGGCTGGCCTTGAACCATGATCTTCCTGATGTTGGCCTCCCAAGTAGCTAGGATTACAGGGCTATCAGTGCCCAGCTTATTCTTATTCTTTATTTTGAGCCCCAAATTCCTGGGCTCAAGTGATCTTTCTGCCTCAGCCTGCAGAATAGCTGGGACTTATAGTCACATATCACTGCATCAGGCCTGGGTCCCTTGGTTCTGTTGGTAGGACCTTGAGACCTACGAAGGGAGCACTTCTTCATCAGGATAAACCT